>NC_060140.1:872522048-872831821 GCF_021461385.2 Schistocerca piceifrons
TGCCATAGGTCAAACGGATATCAACTGCGTTTTTTAAAATAGGAACCCCCATTTTTTAATAAATATTCGTATAGTACGTACAGAAATATGAATGTTTTAGTTGAACCACTTTTTTCGATTTGTTATAGATGGCGCTGTAAGAGTCACAAACATATGGCTCACAATTTTAGACGAACAGTTGGTAACAGGTAGGTTTCTTTAATTAAAATACAGAACGTAGGTACGTTTGAACATTTTATTTCGATTGTTCCAATGTGATACATGTACCTTTGTGAACTTATCATTTCTGTTACAGCGTGATTACCTGTAAATACCACATTAATGCAATAAATGCTCAAAATGATGTCCGTCAACCTCAAGGCAGTTGGCAATACGTGTAACGACATTCCTCTCAACAGCGAGTAGTTCGCCTTCCGTATTGTTCGCACATGCATTGACAATGCGCTGACGCATGTTGTCAGGCGTTGTCGGTGGATCACGATTGCAAATATCCTTCAACTTTCCCCACAGAAAGAAATCCGGGGACGTCACATCCGGTGAACGTGCCGGCCATGGTATGATGCTTCGACGGCCAATCCACCTGCCATGAAATACGCTATTCAATACCGCTTCAACCGCACGCGAGCTATGTGCCGGACATCCATCAAGTTGGAAGTACATCGCCTGTCATACAGTGAAACATTTTGTAGTAACATCGGTAGAACATTACGCAGGAAATCAGCACACATTGCACCATTTAGATTGCCATCGATAAAATTGGGGCCAATTATCCTTCCCCCCATAATGCCGCACCATACATTAACCCGCGAAGGTCGCTGACATTCCACTTGTCGCAGCCATAGTGGATTTTCCGTTGCCCAATTGTGCATATCATGCCGGTTTACGTTACCGCTGTTGGTGAATGACGCTTCGTCGCTAAATAGAACGCGTGCGAAAAATCTGTCATCGTCCCGTAATTTCTATTGTGTCCAGTGGCAGAACTGTACACGACGTTCAAAGTCGTCACCATGCAATTCCTGGTGCATAGAAATATGGTACGGGTGCAATCGATGTTGATGTAGCATTCTCAACACCGACGTTTTTGAGATACGCGATTGTCTGCTACTGATGTGCGGATTAGCCGCGACACCAGCTAAAACACCTACTTGGGCATCATCATTTGTTGCACGTCGTGGTTGACGTTTCATATGTGGCTGAACACTTCCTGTTTCCTTAAATAACGTAACTATCCGGCGAACGGTCCGGACACTTGGATGACGTCGTCCAGGATACCGAGCAGCATACATAGCACACGCCCGTTGGGCATTTTGTTCACAATAGCCATACTTCAACACGATATCGACCTTTTCCGCAATTGGTAAACGGTCCATTTTTAACCCGGGTAAAGTATCACGAAGCAAATACCGTCCGCACTGGCGGAATGTTACGTGATACCACGTACTTATGCGTTTGTGACTATTACAGCGCCATCTATCACAAAGCGAAAAAAGTGGTCCAACTAAAACATTCATATTTCTTTACGTACTACACGAATATGTAATAAAAAAATCGGGTTCCTATTTTAAAAAAACGCAGTTGATATCCGTTTGACCTATGGTAGCGCCATCTAGCAGGTCGATCGTAGCGCCATCTGGTTTCCCCCTTCAAGCTAGACAAGTTTCATTCTTTGTAGTTTCTTCGTTTGACGCTTATTTCGTGAGATATTTGGCCCGGTCACGATCAATGAACTGATTCCAGGGCTTCCTCCTTACTTGTTACAAATTATTTTAGTTACATTGATAAACCTCCCATCGGATATCCTCAGCTGAGGCTACATCTGTTCTCAACAGTCAGAGTTACTACTCATGCAATTACGTGGCATACGTTTTGCTGTCAGCAGTTGCAACACAATATGCAACATCTGCACAGCTGTACTTCATACCAGAATTCTATGAAAGCGCAGTAGCATTTCCATCACATTATGATGATTTTGAAGTAATAGCTCTAAACCTTTAAGAATTAAAAAATTGTCCTAAAGTACCAGGAGCACCTATATAGCGACGTGTCTGTCTTTTTGCCGATGATACAAGTATAGCTATCACACCCAACAGACATGAATTAACTGGTGAAATTGTAAACTATGTTTTTCAGAAAATCATTATGTGGTTCTCTGAAAATGGGCTCTCATTAAACTTTGACAAAACACAGTATATACAGTTCCACATAGTAAATGGAATGACACCATTTATGAATATAGACTTCGATCAGAGTAGAACATTCAAAATTTCTAGGTGTATGTATTGATGAGGGCTTGAACTGGAAAAAACACACTGAAGATCTGCTGAAACGTTTGAGTTCAGCTACTTATGCTATTAGGGTCATTGCAAATTTTGGCGATATACATCTGAGAAAATTAACTTACCACGCCTATTTTCATTCTCTGCTTTCGTATGGCATCATATCCTGGGGTAACTCATCATTGAGTAAAAGAATGTTCATTGCATCAAAGCGTGTAATCAGAATAATTGCTGGAGCTCATCCAAGATCATCCTGCAGACATTTAAAGAGCTAGAGATCTTCACTGTAGCCTCACAATATACATATTCACTTGTGAAATTTGTTATTAACAATCCGAACGAATGCAAAAGTAATAGCAGTGTACATGGCTACAACACTAGGAGAAAGGATGATCTTCGCTACTCAAGGTTAAATCTAGTTTTTGCTCAGAATGGGGTAAATTATGCTGCCACAAAAGTCTTTGGTCACTTACCTAATAGCATCAAAAGTCTGACAGCCATATAGCGTTTAAAAGGAAATTAAAAGATTTTCTTAATGGCAACTTCTACTCATTAGATGAATTTTTGTATATAATAAGTTGGTAATTTCCCCAACCCCCCACAAAAAATTAAAAAAAAATAAAAATATTAAGTGTCATGTAATATTTTGTGTAATATAGTATCTTGTACAGACATCTTTTATTAACCTGACACTTTCCACATCATTACGACGTGTCGTATTCATGATCTATGGAACAAGTACTAATCTAATCTAAGCTCTTTCCGTGTGCAGTCGGCTCGGTCCGGTACCAGATCGCGGCGGGAGACGAGCTGGGCACCTTTGCAGTGGACGCCGCCACGGGTCGGGTCACCGTGGCGGGCAAGCTGGACTACGAGGCTCGGCCAGAGGTGAGTTCTCTCTTCAGCCTCCTTCCAACGTTCTTACACAAGGTGAGTTTGCAGTACGTCCGTGGTCCGCACTTTCAGGGGTAATCTTCAGAGGTAAAAGTGGCAACTACGTGGAAAGCTTTCTGCTGCAGTTGGTAATTTTATCTCTGAAGATTGCTCCTGCAGATGGGAACAAAAGTTGGTAAATAGTTTCATACATTGACTCCGGACTCTGACGTCTAGTAGGCAGTACACATTCTGTGATTTATCGTTGAGGACAGACTGAAGAAAGGCAAAGGTGCAGTAAATAGCATTCACAGGTTTAAAGAAATCTTTTTTACAATCATGACTGAAATACACTCTTTGAAATTCTGAAGGTAGCAGGGATAAAACACAGGGAGCGAAAGGTGTTCTACAACTTGACCAAAAAATCGGACTGCAGTTTAAGATTCGAAGGGCGTGAAAGGGAAGCAGTAGTTGAGAAAGGAGCAAGTCAGGCTTTGTAGCTTATCGCACATTGCTCAGTTTGTACACTGAGAAAGCGGTTAAGGAAACCAAGGAGAAATCTGACGTTTGTCGATGATATTGTAACTCTTTCAGAGACGGCAAAAGACTTGGGCGAGCAATTGAACGGAACTGTCTTGAAAAGAAAATGAATTGTAATGGAATGCAGTCCAATTAAATCAGTCGATACCGAGTGAATTGCCGGCTGGTGTGGCCGAGCGGTTCTAGGCGCTTCAGTCTGGAATCGCGCGACCGCTACGATCGCAGGTTCGAATCCTGCCTCGGGCATCGATGTATGTGCTGTCCTTAGGTTAGTTACGTGTAAAGTTCTAAGTTCTAGGGGACTGATGACCTCAGATGTTAGTCCCATAGTGCTCAGAGCCATTTGAGCCCCAAGTGAACTAAATTAGGAAATGACACACTAAAAATAGTGAATGAGCTTTGCTATTTCGGTATCAAAATAAGTGTCGATGGCTGAAGTAAAGGTAAAGACGGTACAAAATCTAGAATGCAAATAGTATGAAAAATATTACCGAAAAACGGAACACGTTATCGTTGAATATGAAATGCTAGGAAGTAATATCGGTAGATATCTGACTGGTGTGCAGCATTTCACGACAGTGAAACGTGAACGATATCACTACAGGCTAGAAGAGAACACAAACTTTTGAAATGTCGTATTACAGAAGGATGCTGAAGAAGAAATGGGTAAATCGCATAACTATTGAAGAGGTATTGAATCTCTAGTATATTGCCCGGATAATAGCGTTGATTTTGCCGCAGAAGATATTGACGTTACCAGAATGAGATTTTCACTCTGCAGCGCAGTGTGCGCTGATAAGAAACTTCCTGGCAGATTAAAACTGTGTGCCGGACCGAGACTCGAACTCGGGACCTTTGCCATTCGCGGGCAAGTGCTCTACCAACTGAGCTACCCAAGCACGACTCACGCCCCCTTCTCACAGCTTTACTTCTCCCAGTACCTCGTCTCCTAACTTCCAAACTTTCTCATTCTGGAAACATCCTCCAGGCTGTGGCTAAGCCATGTCTACGCAATATCCTTTCTTTCAGGAGTGCTAGTTCTGCATGGTTCGCGGGAGAACTTCTATAAAGTTTGGAAGGTAGAAGACGAGGTACTGGCAAAAGTAAAGGTGTGAGGACGGGGAGTGAGTCGTGCTTGGGTAGCTCAATTGGTAGAGCACTTGCCGCGAAAGGCAAAGGTCCCGAGTTCGAGTCTCGCTCCGGCACACAGTTTTAATCTGCCAGGAAGTTTGATGTTGACGTTGTAGACTCAGAAAGGTGCTTGGCATGGCAACTCACGATAGCAGGCGCTCCCCGCGACTGACGCCATTATAAGCGGCGATGAGAGTCCCACGAACGGAGCGTCCGCCTAGTGAACACTATTGGCACCGGCCTCGTGACGCGTTACTCGAAGCTAACTGCCCTCTACTAGACTGGACCACGGACTGCTGTGTGGACTATTAACTGCTTTACTGATAACGAGTTCCCGAAGTATCATGCGAGTTTTGGTACTATTCCTCCACCATCAAGTTAGCTCACTCACGTCCACTCAGATCGTTCAAGTTTAGTAAGCTTTATTCTGTGAGTGTTTAACTGTGAATTAACAAACCCTGTGCATGCAGGAACACACAGGTTGCAAGCAAGCATGTACAAAAGTGGCAGCAAGGATTCCTGCCATAGTTCGAGGGCACAGGACTCTAACCCAGCAAGCATTCTGTGAAGGCTAATAGGGTACCAGAGTTTCTTAAACTTTGGAACAGCACTTAAGGGCAGAGTCACATAACGAGCTGGCGCTGCAACTCTTGCTACGGGCTGCGAAGCTGGTACAGCAGCCGTAGCCATTTCCACGTTTTCTTCTGTCGACAACTAATCCCATTCGCAGAAAACATTGTGTAACTGAGACTCAGACTGCTCAAAATTCACCCTGTTTCCATACCAAATAGTGGAATCGGTATTCAAATCGTTTGTTCTTTATTAGAGACTACGTTACGTAAACTCGGAATTCAGCACCACATAGAGCAGCCCCTGAGAATTCTGCATCCGTTCCAGATTCACATGACGCCATAGTTGTCCTCTGTCGGAGTGCCCACAGTGTGGTCGCACAGAACACCAATAGCAGTGTCCTCACAGATACACGTGGCTGCTCGAATTGTCACAGGCTCTGCCATTTCACCGCTGTCTGAGACAGCCACATAAGACGTCCTGTGGCACGGCGAAGACATAAACAAGAGAACATCATCTTGATACAGACCTCTTCCGCCACAACCTCAGTCAATGTTGATCACACCATCACACTCGTCATTTTCGATGGCCCAGTTACTTTTCAAAGGGATACAGGAGATTCCGTGTCTCCCATATTTGAGAACGCCTACGCTCAGGTTGGCTCTCACCTAGTGCATCCAGCCAATCGGCATCTCATGAACTATAGCCGTAAGTGCATCCGCTTCCACTGTCGCTGTGAAATGACGACCCACTACAAGACCGTCGACAGAAAAATTAGATATTCACGTCGTCGCTTCAGGCCGTGCTCGAAACATCGACGCTTTTCAAGAGCACCAGCATTCAGCTTGACGAATCGGTAAACACAATTTACTTGTGGTGCCTGCCGACGATCTTGACAGACAATGTGAAAAATTCTCCTTTTCGATCGGTACTTGGTTGCGTCACCAGTTAAGCGGCACACGTTGAACTGGAACCATCGGTCACTTCATTCGCGCCTGCCGAATACCCATCATACTTCACGACGCGTTTAAAATATATCTTCACTTCAAGAAATAGGGTCCGATGAATTTTGCTGTTTGGGGGAGCTGTAGGTGTTCTAGATGGTTTCCCCAGATTGTTCAAGCCACAGCAGAGGACGTCGTACCCAAATAGATGACCCGCTTCATCACCATGGTCTGGTCCGAATCCCTTCACCACGAACGACACCGTCGACCTTCGAACCCTGCACTCACTAATACATCAGCTGCAAGCCATCAGTGGCACCCTATTCTGTTCAATGGCTCGGGGCGTGTGTCAGGTAGTAATTAGTGATTCCTATGCGACTTATGCCGCATGCAGACCATTGGGGAGACACGCACACGAAGGCATTTGCCAGGCGGCACCTCTGGTAGTCACACATGTCCAGGGATATGTGCCGCCACGCAGGCGACACCGCTATAGAAATTTTCACTCTGGCCGACACCGCAATAAGTATTGTGGCATGTCCACGACAGAGCTGGCCCCCACCTCGGTGACGTGTGGCTGGTGGTCGTCGACACACACACACTATATTTCCCAAAGTGGCTCACTCAAATATCACATCCATACTCTAAAAAGGTTGTTCGCCATAGGTGCTCCTCACAACTTGGTCTCTGACACTAGACCGCACGGTCTTTAGCAGAAAAAATAGCCCCTTTTCATACCACCACTATCAGCGAAGCCGTGTCCTTTGTCCGCATATTCAAAACGCTATTGAGCAAATCCATCGGTATTGCCAACATGGACTATGCCCTGTATGCTTTATCACACTATGAAATACGCAGTTCCAGGGCCGGCCAGCAGCTTATGCAGTGAGCACCGCCGTGTGGGCCTGCACATACGGTTGTTTGCCAGAATGGATTCTGGGCGTCGTCGCAGTCGGTGCCACACAATGTTTGACACAGAAGGGTAGCACGCAAGTGAACTCCATCCTGCCTGCTGTACACTGATCTGGCAACAGCTCAGCCTTTCCCTGTATCATCTCCAGTTCAGTGACTCTTCCTACCGCGCTGCCCCCCGATTGCTTATATCTTCAAGCGTCCAGGCGTTCGAGTCTATGAACGCCCAGTTACTGTCGGAGCTCGAGATGGACAAGGCACCTCCGATCTCTTCACCAACAGGGGACGTGGTGCTCCCGGTGACTGACCTATTCACGCCACCTAGAGGCCAAAATACCTTTCCAAGCAGCGACCTGGAGCTTCAGTGATTGTTGATATTATCCTTGTGACGCACCCTCTACCAAAGTGGACTATGGATTGCTATAAAATCAACGACTGGGCTGATAACGACAATGCGATGACTTACTGACTTTCTGGTATCATTCTTCCAGCATCAGGTTTACACGCTCACATCGACCCTGGTGATTCAGGTTTAGTAAACCTTTTTAAGTTGTTCTGTGGTTGAACGCTGTTACATAGCAACCAAACAAGTGCCTCCAAAGGAATCGAACTGGGGAAAAAAGCAGATTTATGACAACTTGACTAAAAGAAGGAATCAATTGATACACATCCTCAGACATCAGAGAAACTTTAGTTCGTTAATAGAGGGAAGTGTGTGTGTATGTGAGTACGGGGAGGTGCAGCAGATAAACGTAAAGGAAGACTAAAACTTGATTAAAGTAAGCAGGTTCAACCATAGTTCTGCAGAGATGGAGACGTATGCTCGTGTGATCAGACGCATGAAAACCAGTTTACGGATTGCAGATAACAACAACAACGACGATGGCGATAAGGCATAGCACCAGCATGGCGAAATTTCGTTTCCCCATACAGATGAAATCGCAGCTGCAGACCCGGCACATTCCGCCACAATGCGGAAAAGCCACAACATTGGTGAATTCGCTGCTTGCTGAAAAGCTGTATGCACTAAGTTATTCAAACATCTCTTGTACTACATTTATGTTATGTACAAACACGACATTGTCATCGACAAACGCCATTCTTTTCTCCCGTCTTTAATTAGTATTCAAACGAAACATCCTCGGTCCCGGGTTCGAACCCCGCCACCGCTGAAATTTGGAATAAAAATCATCAGCAGTGGCGGCCGAAGACTTCCAGCATGGGAAGACACCCTTCATTCAGACTACGGCCTCGTCAAAGAGGGCGGAGGAGCGGACAGAGGCTCTGGATACTCTCTTGCCTTTGAGGTGGGAAACTGTCCCTAAAGGCAGAAGATTCATCAATAATCAACGGTATGACGACGCGGAAGGCAAAGGAAACCACTGCATTGAAGCCACATAACGTGTATCCACCCGACATGTGGCCTGAAGTTGAAAAGTGTCGTGATGATCTCTGCATTGGTAAAAGATTCCGACTAGTCCCGCTTTCAGATCTCCGTGAGGGGATTGCCAAGGGGAGGTGACCATGAGAAAAAACAGAATAACCAACGAAAGGATAACGTCCTACGAGTCGGGGCGTGGACACAGGGTAATACCAACAGCGCCAGAGAATGGTATAACGAGAGCAGGATTCGTAATGAGTAGGAAGGTAAGGTAGAGAGTGAGTTACTGTGGACAGTTCAATGATAGAGTGGTCCTCATCAGAATCGACAGCAAACCAACACCGACAACGATAGGTAAGGTATACATGCCATGTCACAAGCCGAAGATGAAGAGAGAGAGGAAGTATATCAGGATCGTGAACGGGTAATTCTGTACGTAAAGGAAGATGAAAATCTGAAACTTCCTGGCAGATTAAAAATGTGTGCCCGGCCGAGACTCAAATCGAGACCTTTGCCTTTCGCGGGCAAGTGCTCTACCAACTGAGCTACCGAAGCACGACTCACGCCCGGTACTCACAGCTTTACTTCTGCCAGTACCTCGTCTCCTGCCTTTTCAAGATGAAAATCTAATAGTCATGGAGGACTGGAATGCAGTTGTAGGGGAAGGAGTACAAGAAAAGGTTACGGGAGAATATGAGCTTGGGACAAGAAATTAGAGAGGAGAAAGACTGAGTTCTGTAATAAACTTCAGCTAGTAATAGCGTATACTCTGTTCAAGAAACAGGAGAGGAGGAAAGGCCAGGAGGTACGGGAAGATTTCATTTAGATTACATTATGGTCCGGTAGAGTTTCCCAAAAGCAAATATTGGATTGTACGGGGTACCCTGGAGCAGATCACAATTTCGTAAAGATGAAGAGGAGGCTGAATTTCAGGAGACTAGTCAGAAAGAATCAATGCGTAAAGAAGTGGGATACGGAAGTATTAAGGAATGAAGAGATAGTACTGAAGTTCTCTGAGGCCAGAGATACTGCGAAAAGGAATAGCTCAGTAGGTCAATCAGTTGAAGAGGAATGGGCATCTCTAAAAGGGCAATCAAAGAAGTTGGAAAGAAAACCGCCGGTTCAAAGTAAGTAACTGCGAAGAAACCGTACGTAACAGAAGAAATACTTCAGTTGATCGTTAAAAGAAGGACGTTCAAGTAAAGTCAGGAATACAGAAATGCAAGCTCCTTATGAATGAAATAAATACGAAGTGCAGGGAAGCTAAAGGGAAATGGTTGCATGAAAAATATGAAGATATCTAAAACGAAGTGATTGTCGGAAGGACTGACTCAGCACATGGGGAAGTCAAAACAACCTTCTCTGGAACTAAAATGAAGAGCGATGACATTAAGAGTGCAATAGGAATTCCACTGTTAAACGCGGAGGGGAGAGAGGTAAGGTGGAAAGATATATTCAAGTCATCTATGATGGGGACGACTTGTCTGATGACGTGATAGAGGAAGAAAGAGCAGTCTATGTAGAAGACGTTTGTGATCTAGAACCAGACTTTAAGAGACCTTCGGAAGACTTAATCACAAATATGGCGAAGGGATA
Organism: Schistocerca piceifrons; assembly: GCF_021461385.2. Taxonomy (NCBI): domain Eukaryota; kingdom Metazoa; phylum Arthropoda; class Insecta; order Orthoptera; family Acrididae; genus Schistocerca; species Schistocerca piceifrons. The sequence continues at coordinate 872,532,272 of NC_060140.1, forward strand.
GATAACACCCCAACAAAATTTCTAAAATCATTGGGGAAGTGGCAACAAACCGACTATTCACGTTGGTGTGTAGAATGTATGAGTCTGGCGACATACCATCTGACTTTCGGAAAAGCATGATCCACACAATTCCGAAGACGGCAAGAGCTGACAAGTGCGAGAATTCTCGCACAATCAGCTTAACAGCTCATGCATCAAAGTTGCTTACAAGAATAATATACAGAAGGAGGGAAGGAAAGGTAAAGGCACCAGAGAGGCAATTCTGACGTTACGGTTGGGAATGGACGCAAGATTAAAGAAAAATCAGGACACGTTCATAGGATTTGTTGACCTGGAAAAAGCGTTCGATAATGTAAAATGATCCAAGATGTAAGAAATTCTGAGAAAAATGGGGATAAGCTATAGATAGACGGGTGATGTACAACGTGAACAAGAACCAAGAGGCAATAATAAGAGTGGAAGAGCATGTACCAAGTGCTCGGATTAAAAAGGGTGTAAGACAGGGATGTAGTCCTGCACACCTTCTATTCAATATATACATCGAAGGAGCAATGATGGAAACAAAAGAAATGTTCAAAAATGGTTCAAACGGCTCTGAGCAGTATGGGACTTAACATCTGAGGTCATCAGTCCCCTAGACTTAGAACTACTTAAACCTGACTAACCTAAGGACATCACACACATCCATGCCCGAGGCAGGATTCGAACCTGCGACCGTAACGGCAGCGCGGTTCCGGACTGAAGCGCCTAGAACCGCTCGGCCACTGCGGCCGGCAGAATTGTTCAACAGTGGAATTAAAATTCAAGATGAAAGGATACCGATGATAAAATTCGCTGATGAGGTTGCTACCCTCAGTGAAAGCGAAGAAAAATTACACTAGCTGCTGAATGGATTGAGAGTAAATCGAAGAAAGATTAAAGTAACGAGAAATAGTAGGAATGAGAACGGTGAGAAAGTGAACATCAGGACTGGTGATCACGAAGTAGATGAAGTTAAGGAATTCTACTACCTGTGCAATTGCGGACAGAGCAAGGAGGACATACAAAGCAAACAAGCACTGACAAAAGGTCGTGCTTGGCCAAGAGAAGTCTACTAGTATCAAGATCCTAGCTTACGGAAGAAATTTTTGAGAATGTGGTTTTGGAGGACAGCATTGTACGGTAGTGAAACATGACTAAAGAGACACGAAGCGTTTCAGATGTGGTGGTACAGACGAATGTTGAAAATTAGGTAGACTGATAACGCAAGGAATGAGGAAGTTCTCCTTAGAACCAGTGAGGAAAAACAGTGATAAGAAGAAGGGACAGGATGGTGGTACATCAGTTAAGATAACTTCAATGGTACCAGAGGGAGCTGTAGAGGGTAGAATTTGTGGAGGAAGACAGAGGCTGGAAAACATCCAGCAAATAATTGAGGAGGCAGGTTGCAAGTGCTACTCCGATACGAAAATGTTGACACTGGAGAGGAATTGCATTAAACCAGTCGGAAGACTGATGACTAGTAGAAAATCTTTAGTTGATTTGAAAGCAACGCCGTCTGAGCGTTAATTACCTACACGTTCCATAAATCATTTGCAAGATATCTAACAAACCAGCATGATTTGGATGCATGTGCTTCTGAGTTATCCATTTAGAGACAATTAGTGTAGGGGCATAAATTTAATGAAAATGAATGTATAAGTCTTTATCATAACTCATACTACAGGTGATTCACAAATATAACGACAAAGTATACATCTTGGTCTAATGTACTACATATGCCACCAGTCTTCAACTCGATATACAACCATAGAGTAGGACTGATTCCATAAAAGACGATTTGAAGTCATATCTAAAATTTCCGTGGCTGCACGCCAATCATATGCTATCGAATAAGTGATTAAACGTTTTACGGTAATAGATGGAAAAGCTTTCTGAGCTTTTTAAAACCTAACTAATGAATTCTGAAAGTCATTTCTTTGTGCAGTGTGGAAATTTGAGACCGTCTTGATTGCCGAGTGGTCAGCGCGGCTGACTGCGATGTGGAGGATCCAGGTTCGTTTCTCGATACTGGCATGGGTATGTCCTTGGTTGGAGTACTGGAACAGGGTGCACTAGCTCCAGATCACGAAAACTGACAACGGCCGGGAGAGCGTTGTGCTAACACCACAACCTCCACATCGCACCATATGACATGGCCGGCAAGGGATGGCATGGGTGTCGGTCGGTACCCATTGGCCGACGGAGCTGGTGGACAGAACTTACGTTTTGCGTTGAAACAAGGGCATTACTATTCTTCTTAGATGGTGTTAGATAACTTACGACGAATTTCACTACCGATATACGAGGTGCGACAATAAAGTAATGAGACTGATGTGAAAAAAAAATGTTGCTTACCGTTTTAGTCAAGTTTAGTGTTGTCTCCTACAAAACAGTTCCCTTCTGATTGCACACACTTTTTCCAGCGCTTCTGCCACTGATGGAAACATTTCTGGAACTCATCTTCTGTAATATCCTCCAAGACCCTCGTCACAGCTTTTTCGACACCTTGTGTTGTTTGAAAATGGTGTTCTTTGACCGCCGTTTTGACTCTTGAATATAGAAAAAAGTCGCACGGAGCGATATCTGGTGAATAAGGTGGTTGTGGTAATACTGTAATTTGTTTTGAGGTTCAAAATTCTGTACTGACAGGCCAGTATGGGATGGCGCATTATCGTGATGCAGAATCCAATTATCAGCAATGTTGACACGGACACGAAGAACTCTTTTACGAAGTCTTTCTAAAATTTCTTTGTAGTAACATTGGTTAACCGTTTGTCCAGGAGGCACCCACTCTTTATGAACAATTCCCTTGGAAGCAACGAAGCACACAAGCATGTATTTCACTTTTGCCTTTGACATGCGAGTTTTTTTTGGTCTGGGTGATCTCTTTGAGCACCATTGCTAACTCTGGCGTTTTGTCTCTGAATCGTACTGAAAAAACCAACTTTCATCACCAGTGATAACATGGCTCAACAATTCTGGATTGATTTCCATTTGCTCTAACAGATCGGCTGCCACATTTTTCCTTGTTTCTCGCTGTTGTGATGTGAGATTTTTGGAGACCATTTTTGCACAAATCTTTCTCATACCAAGATCTTCAGTTATTATTAGGCGTACCGGTTTTCGATTGATGTCCAGTTCTTCTGCAATCATTTTCACGGATAATCTTCGATCAGATCGTACGAGTTCACGCACCCTGGCCAAGTTGACATCCTTCCGTGACGTTGATGGTCGTTCACTGCAGTCTTCATCAACATTCGTTCTGCCTTCACTAAACATTTTATGCCAACGAAAAACTTGAGCTCTTGAAATAACCTCCTCTCCAAAAGACTTCTGAAGCTTACCGAATGTTTTCGTCTCGTTTTCACCCAATTTAACGCAAAAATAAATGGCATACCGTTGCACAATATTATGCGGTTCCATTTCCGTGACGAGACATGTTAGCTTATTACAGCACAACTCACGACTGAGCAGTTGCATCGATGTGCTGCTTGGAAAGAACCAGCTTATAGACCAAGGTCAAAGATATTGTACCCATGGAAGCCTGCTGGGTTGCCACATCTTGCAAAGAAAATCAGTCTCATTACTTTATTGTCGCACCTCGTATGTGTATTCTTACTTATGTACTTAGATGACTACTGCTCATAGCCGGCCGGGGTGACCGAGCGGTTCTAGGCGCTACAGTCTGGAACCGTGCGACCGCTACGTTCGCAGGTTCGAATCCTGCCTCGGGCATGGATGGGTGTGATTTGCTTAGGTTAGTTAGGTTTAAATAGTTCTAAGTTCTAGGGGACTGATGACCTGAGAAGTTAAGTGCTCAGGGCCATTTGAACCATTTTTGAACTGCTCATATTACCCTCGCTGCACCCTTTCCTACTGACAGTTTACTCCCTAAAATTATCACAGAACATAAAATATTCTGATGTAGAAATCAAGGTCAAATTACACATGTAGAAGCTAAGTGAGCACTTACTATGTACCTACATGTTTAATTTGGCGTTGATACCTACATCGGAATATTTTATGTTCTGAAGATGGCAGTAGCCGAAACAGGTAATAGCGGAGTGCGAAAGTTTGTGTGATCAAGACAGAACTATTAAATAAAGTGCCACAATATGATCATGGACTCATTTTCAGACTGTCTTCAATTGATAAATTACGACAGAAGATGTTAACGAATATGTAAAATACGGTAAGATGCTTCTTTATATGTTTGAAAATTAGAAATTACGGGAAGAGCACAAATTGATAACCATGAGTGTCAGAGAAGCAGAATAGGACGATTCTTTCATTTCAAATTTTCATTTTGATGTACAGCCAAACATTTACAGCGTACATCTTTATTAACTGACTCCTGTCAGCTGATTTTTATGTTTTGCTGTTATTCTGTTTCTCCTGAATGTATAGGTATAGTAATTAAACCTTATAAACAATGACCAACCACAAACACATAAAAGCGTTAGTCAAAAGTGGAAATACGTTTAAGTTGGGGAATAGTAGTTGTGGAGTCTTTAAATGATTATTATTAAATTTTATGAGTAACTTACATTTCGTACACAGTCATATTTCGAATGTAGCTTTCCAGAATGCAGTTTGGCACACTTAGACTTAATATACATCTGTGCAATGCACCGATAATTATGTGATAAGTACCATTCTGGATTATAGCGTGCCAGACGCAATGACAGTGCTTCGTTACATGTTTTTTTTTTTCAAACTGGAGAAACCATTTGCATAGGTGTATCTAAACATTCTTTGGGAAATGTTATCATTAGCGTGTTTCGGTACGAGCAGTTTGAGTTGCGGTTGTTATAACCGACACCGTAGGCTCAAATGAGTTGCTCAAGCTACTCTAACCACCTGAATCGCTTCGGTGTCGCCTGCCCGCAGTACGAGCTGCAGCTGCGCGCCACAGACGCGACGCGCAGGTTGCCTGACGGGCAGGGGCAGGCGCGGCTGGTGGTGCGCGTGGCGGACGCCAACGACCTGCCGCCAGTCTTCCGACGCGCCGTCTACCACGCCGAGCTGCAGGAGGAGGAGGACCCCAGCAGGCTGCCCATCAGGATTCTCACGGTGAGTCAGCTATTAATCAACACAGCTTGAGACAAACTGCAACTCCAGGAAGGATAGCAAATATCCAAATTTTACCTTTTGTGTATGTACAATACAGCAGGAAGAAAATATTTTATCAGGGGAACATCCGCAACTGAAGAACATATTAATGGAATAACATATCCGTCTCAGTTGCCAATAATTTCTTATTTATTGCACGACCGGTTTCCAAGCCCAAAGCTTCATCTTCAGGTGCAGTTGGGCCAGTCAACCATGGGAGGTCACATCCATGTCAAATAAACACATGAGAGCGTAGCACCAGCAACTGTGCTATCAACGGGGGGGGAGGGGGGGCGAAGAGGGGGGGGGGGGGAGAGAGGGCTTGGAGATGAAACTTTAGGTTTGAAAACCGGTCGTGCCCAAATTAAAAGTCACTGGCAGCCGAAGTGGATTTTTTATTCTAACAATAGTAGGAAGAACAAGAGTAAATTTCTAGGTGATTTAGTACACAGAACTTGCGGTGGTATAAGCTGCCTGTTGCATTAGGGGTTGGAATTCTGTTGCTGTGTCGCGCTAGCTTGTGCAGATTCCTTAACCTACGAAATCCAGCGGACCGCGATCTTCTTTTTAATGCTCAAGCTCATCTGACTCCAACTACATTTTCACTTCTACGCCCTGTCGCACAATGGATACACACTCCTCTCTTTATACTACATGTGCTACAACATCAGGTATTAAAAACTACTAAAACGATCAAGGTCGCCACAAGGTTCTGAAACCACAAAACAAGTGTCAGGATAGGACTGTTTCATTACAGTAGTCACGCGCAACTACAGCACACCACATTTGATTTTAAGAAGCACTAATCAAATCTTACGCTAATTATCTACACTAAAACGTCTAGGACACAAACTGTTCCTGGATAGGGGAAACCAACGCCAATGAAACAAGGTAACTGATATACATCTCACCAACGTTGTACACTACTACACTCAAATCCATCCGCCAACTCAGGAGGTTTGATGAAGAAGCCTTGTGCTCCAGGCTGGCTCGTATAACAGAAGTTTGGGCCAGCTGTTCAGGGCCACTACCTCCCTCCACGCTGCTTTAGATTTTAATATCGTTTTATAATAAGTGCGATTGTAAAGAAACTAATCTTACCAGATGACTTGGTGAAAGACAGACCGTCTTTCCCTACATGTCTCGAATACACGAAATAATTTGTATAATAAATAGGACACACACAGATTGAACGAAGGACTGACTTGTTCACTGAATTTTCTGGCGGACTCCAGTATTTTTTAAGCACGCAAGACTAGATACATTGTTGCCTCGAGCAACCCAGCCATTCAACGTTTTTTTAGCTTTACGTTAGTCGGTTAGCTGAATGCGCCATAACGCAGCCGAACTCACCCTTCCACAAAGGGCTGTTGTGTCTCTCTTCAAAGACGCGCCAAGCCTGGTGGGCCACTTTGTACTCTAGCATCCACCCTTACTCCAATTTTCATCACAACCACAGGATCTGACAGTAATCTTGCTATCTCCTTATTTATTTACTCTGTTACATTACAAGCTTCCAACTCAGCCATTAGCAGTTGCTACAGTCCAACTAGGCATCAAATAGAATCATACGGACATGCCAATTCATGTTGCTTTTCCTCTGTGACAGTTCATCTATCGTGGTGACTAGCAAAAGTGCAGTCCCTCGGCAACAAAATGTTTTCAACGGATGAGAAATCTGGAAGCCGTATTGCTTAAGGCGACAGTGAAACATGTCTGGAACTGGGACAGGCCAGCAAAGGCAACATGAGGTCTCGCTTCATTTTGTTTAAAGATTATGTCACTGAAGCCTCGAAAACAGATCACAGCCTTAAGACTACTGCTGTCCAAATCACCTACTATGTGAACTAGACTGACCATGTTGTGTACCTATTGGCACTCCATTCTTTCAAGCCATATGTAGGCCTGTATCACGGTGGCAACTGCATTTACGACAGCATGAATAATGGGTACTTGTCTGAGGAGACATCGTGGTGTCGTTGCCGGGACTAGTATCGGTGGACCTCTTTCTTGTGCGACGTTCAGGGAAGAAGCAAGAATAGTCGCCCTGATGACAGTGTATGGTGCTGCAGAAGTTGTCATAGTCGCACTATCCGACAGGATACTTTACTTCCTCCAAGGAATCCTATTCCCTGAGGCATGACGTAGCTATAAGCCTTCAGGCCTGAGCAAACAATATCTCGGTCGTCCCGGGCGCTAGCCGCTTGAGGCGGTTCGAGATCCTGCGTGACGTTAGATCTCAAACAAGGCGAGCGGAAACATTGCGGAACGATGAACAGCGGTATCGATATGTCACCGTCATACCGCTGTCAAATTCCGACACTTGCTGGCAACTATATCTCCAGTTTTTTTTTTTTTTTTTTAAGTCATCGGTCTTTTTTAATTCAACATTCTGGCGGCTACAGCTGTTATCAGTGTACCAGTGTTTCATATTTGCGATGACTTATCTCTCATTTACGTTAACCTGTGATCATACACACTTAAATATGTTACCTAGACAAATTTATTCCCTAAATTTCATATTTGATTACGCTACGTTAACTATTTTTTGATGTGAATTTTTTCCGTCAGGTTATCAGTTTAGCATTTATTTCAAAGAAATTAAATACAGCTCGAGAACAATCACGAATACAAGAGAAAAGACCAAAATTCTTTCAAACTCTAGAGTGCATAGGAACATAATCCAGAGGAAACAATTTTTAAATTCCCAACACTGTGTTACAAAATTTTATGTGAAGTAAATAGCTGTGGTCACAAAACATTGTTAATTACAAAGGCTGTTACAGACTGGCGAAACCACGCTCTCAGGCCTGCCTCATACCAGCAGCTGCACCGGCTGTTTTCTGAACACACTGATTACAGTTTGGTACAGCAAAATTCTAAAACAACAGACGAGTGTACATGTAATATCAAACAATGATTTCAGAAGCCCACAGGCCACCTCGAGCTCTGGATTGCAACACAGCACCAGTAACATTAATTAATAAAGTATTTTCAAAAATAGGAAACGTTTAATGCCTAAGTTTAAATGAAATATACACGGCGTCAGCTAATGGCGCTGCACTGTTACTCAGCTGTCAATTTACTTGAAAAGGCAACACATAGACACTAGCAACAATCGTCCAATAGCAAACAATTAGAGAAAGGTTGTTTTGATAAGCTAATCGGCCAGCGACTGCAAACTTAACGTTGTTAAACAAGAGTGTATTTTCGATAAATTCGCCACGCTTACGATAACTTAATAAAATGGAAATCACACAAAAGATTTAAAAGGAGCTTTAAACAAATATGAAAATAAAACGCCTTTTTGAAAAAGCAACCACCGTATTGACATATCTAATTAAGATAAGGCTAATACAGCCGAATGGTGTTAGGAGCAGGGCAAAATACACTAAACAATCAAAACACAGACAACGAACAAAGTTTTAAAGAGTTACAGGTGCTCATCCATATCATATCGAAGCAAAGCTCAGTTATGTTCATCCATATAGATGATTTTTTAGGAGATCTTTGTATAATGCACTGGTGACAGTGTTCCCTCTAGGCATGTAATGCTCCAAAATGACGCCTTTTTCGTCCCAAAAGAGAGTCAGCATAACCTTCCCTGCTGATGGTTCTGTTCGAAACTTTTTTGGTTTTGGTGGTGAGGAATGGCGCCATTCCTTGCTCGCTCTCTTCGTTTCCGGTTGGTGGAAGTGAACCGAGGTTTCGTCCCCAGTAACGATTCTTGCAAGGAAGCCATCACCTTCTCGTTCAGAGCGCCGAAGAAGTTCTTCTCAAGCATCAACACGTCGTTCTCTCATTTCAGGAGTCAGCTGCCGTGGCACCCATCTTGCAGACACTTTGTGAAACTGGAGCACATCATGCACAATGTGGTGTGCTGACCCATAACTAATCTGTAAACATGCTGCATTGTCATTCAATGTCACTCGGCGACTTCCCTTCACTATGGTTTGAACTGCTGCAATGTTCTGTGGAGTCACAGCTCGTTGTGCCTGACCTGGACGAGGAGCATCTTCCACTGAAGTCACAGCATTTCCGAACTTCCTACTCCATTCGTAGACTTGCTCCTGTGACAAACATGCATCACCGTACTGAACCTTCATTCATCGATGAATTTCAATAGGTTTCACTCCTTCACTACACAAAAACCGAATAACAGAATGCTGTTCTTCCCTGGTGCAAGTCGTAAGTGGGGCGGCTATCTTTATACAGATACTGCGACGGTATGTGTGCATCTGCACTATGCTGCCACCTTCAGGCCATTCTGCCCGCTGTTTGCAGCACGCTTACCAACTTGCAGGATAATGGGGCGAAATTTCGATTTGTTATTACAAATTTAAGGTTTTCATTTGACTCACCCTCGTATGTAAAAGATTTAGGAGATAATCTGAGCGGCCCTCTTAGATGGTTTGCAGATGATACTGTCATTTACCTACTTGTAAAGTATCAGAAGATCAAAACCAACTGCTAAATGACCTTGAGACGCTATAGCAATTGTCTATGGGAACTGTATCTAACAACAAGAAAGAGTAATGACCCAGAAACACCCAAATTTTATAAAAACTACTGTGCTACATTAAGAAAGGTTATTAAAAAGTCCAGAAGCATGTGCATCATGTCTGAGATTAATACCTCTGACAACAAAATCACAACAATTTGGAATATTATTACAAGGGAGACAGGGCAACCAAGAGTACAGGATGGCGGTAACACCATCAGAGCGAATGGAAACTTGATAAACAACAAGCTGGAAGTCGAAAACATTTTGAATACTCATTTTTTAAATGTTGTAGGGAAAATAGGATCTAAATGTTCATTAGAAGAAGCAAGGCAGTTAATGGAAGAGGCCTTACCCACTCCATTTGATACAATTGAAATTCGACCCACCTCTCCTTCCGAAATTAGGAAGATAATAAACTCTCTCAAGAATAAAAGCTCACATGGAATTAATGGCATTTCCAGCAGGATAATAAAAGTTTGTTCCCAATAAATAAGTGGGATTCTTAGCCACATATGTAATAGCTCTCTGAAGCAGGGTATTTTTCCAGATAGACTGAAGTATGCCATTGTTAAACCACTGCATAAAAAAGGGGGATACGTCTAACGTCAACAACTACCGCCCAATATCTCTTCTGACTGCCTTATCTAAAATTCTTGAAAAAGTAATGTATTGTGGAGTAGCTTCACACATTAGTAAAAATAAAGTTTTAACAAAATGTCAGTTTGGTTTCCAGAAGGGTTTTTCAACGGAAAATGCTATATATACTTTCACTAATGAAATATTAAATGCTCTGAGTAACCGGAAGTCACCTGTTGGGATTTTTTGTGATCTATCAAAGGCTTTTGATTGTGTAAATCATGGAATACTTCTAGATAAGCTCAAGTACTGTTGTATGAATGGGACAGTGCTAAAATGGTTTAAATCATACCTAACTGGAAGAAAAAAAGCTCATCATTGAGTAAAAGAGTGTTCATTTCACAAAAGCGTGTAATCAGAATAATTGCTGGAGCTCATCCAAGATCATCCTGCAGACACTTATTTGAAGAGCTAGAGATCCTCACTGTAGCCTCACAATATATATTCACTTATGAAATTTGGTATTAACAATCCGAACGAATTCAGAAGTAATAGCAGTGTACATGGCTACAACACTAGGAGAAAGGATTATCTTCACTACTCAGGGTCAAATCTAACTTTGGCTCAGAAGGGGGTAAATTATGCTGCCACAAAAGTCTTTGGTCACTTACCTAACAGCATCAAAAGTCTGACAGATAGCCATATAGCATTTAAAAGGAAATTAAAAGAATTTCTTAATGGCAACTTCTTCTACTCATTAGATGAATTTTTGGATACAGTAAGTGGGTATTTTCCCCAAACCCCACAAAAAAAAATTTAAAATATTAAGTGACATGTAACATTTTATGTAATGTAATATCTTGTATAGACACCTTTTATTAACCTGACACGTTCCACATCATTACGAAGTGTCGTATTCATGATCTATGGAAAAAGTACTAATCTAATCTGAATAATGAAAAGTGCGAGGTCATCCACATGTATAGAAAAGTAAATCCGTTAAATTTCGGTTACGCGATAAATCACAGAAATTTAAAGGTTGTCAGTTCAACTAAATACCTAGGAAGCACAATTATTAACAACTTAAATTGTAGTGAAGGTATATCACAGACTGCGTTTTATTGCCAGAAAATTTATAGTACGCAACAGATCTACGAAAGCGACCGCTTACATCTCGCTAATTCGTTCTCTGTTAGACTGTTGTTGTGCTGTTTGGGATCCTTACCAGACAGGATTCACGGAGAGCATTGAAGAAATCCAAAGAAGCGCAGTCAGTTATGTATTATTGCGAAATGGGGCAGAAAGTGTCACGAATATAACACAAGGGTTGGGGTGGCAGTCGTAAAACAAAGGTCCTTTGCGTTGCGGCGAGACCTTTTCACAAAATTTCTATCACCATCTTTCTCCTCTGAATGTGAATAAATTTTACATTCGCCAACTTAGATACGGATAAACGACCATCATAATAAAAGAAGAGGAATAAGAGCTCGTACAGAAAGATTTAAGTGATCATTTTTTCCACGCGCTGTTAGAAATAGTCTAAATGTGGTTCGCAGAACCCTCCGCCAAGCACTCAAGTGTGAACTGGAGTGTACTCATGTAGATGTAGACCTGCAATGGACGTACTACACAAGCTACTGAGCTTACTCATTTAAAAATCTCGAGCACACATAGGCTTCTATTTTTAAGGAAAGCAGATTTTCTCCGCTCTTTAATTAGGCCTGAAAACTGAGGAGCTCTAGCGCCATAAAGGGAATCCCTCCGCCATTGGTTAGCAGCAGCCCGCTGAGCAGAGGGCGCCGCCAGTTTCGGCCCTCCCCTTTATGCCTAATGAAATGCCTCGTAACAAACAATTCCCAAGCAGCGGAAATCCCGCCGCGTAATACAGGCTACGTTCCACCACCGCAAACGCGCCTGCTAATGCAGAAATAATTGAAATGAACGTCCAATGCTCTACTGCGTTCCTGAATTCTCGAAATTCCGATAAATACGTAGTTGAAGTCTCGTGAATGCCACGAAAGATTATGCGCTCACGTAACCAAACACGTTTCAGTAAATTAGTATAATTAGGAATGCCTCCAGGAATTTGTAGATGGATTTAGTACAACTATGTACGTTACGAATTTTAGGAAATGAGGAAATTACTAAGTAAAGAAGCAGATGAGTGTTGATAACATAAAAATAGTCATATCATTGGTAACTAGGAGACTTAGGGGAGTTGATCATACGCTTGATATGAATGGTTTCTGTTTCCGAACTATCTGACACCTTTGGCGATAAGTGGAACGGTCTACCCGACGGGATGCCCTAGCCACACGACATTTTATTTCATTTCATTATAGTCGCCCTCGAGAAAGTAGATTGCACAAGGTCGCTGCTGACCTTGCAGTGTTGCCGCATCAGGTGCCAGCTAGTTTGTCGCCACAGTTCGCTCTTTGCGTGTTTTGTTACGCTTTAGTCCGTGATCTCGTTTTGCTTTACATATACACTGACGGAAACAAACTGCAACACCGAAAAATGATGTAGAGCAATGGAATTATCGGTATACATTTATCTACGTTGAACATATGTGAGTGATTTTGTTTCCAATGGGCTCGCAGCTCGATATAAGTCGTGTAAAGACATTACGAATTAAGTCCAAAAAGCTGCTTCTTTTTTTAAGATGTTTATTTAATCACGACAAGCCTGTTTCAGCACTATTGTCACCATCAGGCGATCTGAAACTAATGGTTTTATTATATACTATTTTCTAGGGCAGACGGTAGCGTACTTGTCATATATGAGATTGACAACCATACATTTATGGAATTCTTAACTTACCTATAACATCGCTGGTTAGTCACCTAAGCGTTTTTATTACGTCTTTTAAAGTTATTTTATGACGTAGCTTTCATAGACTATATTTGTTGGAATTATAGCCTGAATTTTATTTGTTGTGTGTGAAAATTTTTTTGTTTGACGTTTAACCAACGTTGTTATAAGTTTACATCAGAGCAGTTACTTACCGATTTCCCTTAGTTACCGTGTTCATTTTTATCTGTGAATGTGTGACTGGTTTGGCTTAGCTTATGTCTTTGATTGTTTATCCTTTTTCATGATCGATGATTAGAATAAAGTTTTCTGTATAGTGTTTATGTTTTAGATCTAACTGCTCGTTGAGTATTTGTTGTGGATATTTGTGTGCATGTGTGTAGATTTCGAACTCTTCCAGAATATTGAGTAAGCTACCTTTAGGTGTTATATGCAAAATTTGGATTACATTGCAAGATGGCAGGTTAATGAAAGCGTGAGATGAGCCATTGCAAGTGCGAAAGAGTAAAATCTCCTCCACGCCGTGAAGACCCAACGGTACCTACCGGCCGCGGTGTCATCCTTTCCCCAAAGGCGTCACCGGATGCGGATATGGAGGGGCATATGGTTGGCACACCGCTCTCCCGGCCATATGTCATTTTCCGAGACCGGAGCCGCTACTTCTCACTCAAGTAGCTCCTCAGTTTGCCTCACAATGTCTGAGTGCACTCAGCTTGCCAACAGCGCTCGGCAGACCGAATGGTTACCTATCCAAGTGCTAGCCCAGTCCGACAGCGCTTAACTTCGGTTATCTGACGGGAACCGGTGTTACCACTATGGCAAGGCCGTTGGCGCAAATGCGAAAGGCTGGTGCATTAATAACAATGTTGAATGCGAGCACGCATACATGCCTGTTGTATTTGGTCGGTCAATATAGGGATGGATAAGAGCTCAGATGGAAACCCAGTTCTAAGCAAAGAAGGGAAAGCAGAAAGATGGAAGGAGTATATAGAGAGTCTATACAAGGGCGATGTTCTTGAGTACAATATTATAGAAATGGAAGAGAATGTAGATGAAGATGAAATAGGAGATATGATACTGCTTGAAGAGTTTGACAGAGCACTGAAAGATCTAAGTCGAAACAAGGCCCCGGGACTAGACAACATTCCATTAGAACTACTGACAGCCTTGGGAGAGCCAAGCCTAACAAAAGTCTACCATCTAGTAAGCAAGATGTATGAGACAGGCGAAATACCCTCAGACTTCAAGAAAAATATAATAATTCCAATCCCAAAGAAAGCAGGTGTTGACAGATGTGAAAATTACCGAACTATCAGTTTAATAGGCCAAGACTGCAAAATATTAACACGAATTCTGTACAGACGAATGGAAAAAGCCGACCTCGCGGAAGATCTGTTTGGATTCCGTAGAAATGTTGGAACACGTTAGGCAATACTGACCCTACGACTTATCTTAGAAAATAGATTAAGGAAAGGCAAACCCACGTTTCTAGCATTTGTAGACTTAGAGAAAGCTTTTGACAATGTTGACTGGAATACTCTCTTTCAAATTCTGAGGTCGCCAGGGGTAAAATACAGGGAGCGAAAAGCTATTTATAATTTGTACAGAAACCAGATGGCAGTTATAAGAGTCGAGGGACATGAAAGGGAAGCAGTGGTTGGGAAGGGAGTGAGACAGAGTAGTAGCCTCTCGCCGATGTTATTCAATCTGTATATTGAGCAAGCAGTAAAGGAAACATAAGAAAATTTCGGAGCAGGAATTAAAATCCATGGAGAAGAAATAAAAACTTTGATGACATTGTAATTCTCTCAGAGACAGCAAAGGACTTGGAAGAGCAGTTGAACGGAATGGACAGTTTCTTGAAAGGAGGATATAAGATGAACATCAACAAAAGCAAAACGAGGGTAATAGAATGTAGTCCAATTAAATCGGGTGATGCTGCGGGAATTAGATTAGGAAATGAAACGCTTAAAGCAGTAAATGAGTTTTGCTATTTGGGGAGCAAAATTACTGATGATGGTCGAAGTAGAGAGGATATAAAATGTAGACTGTGAAAGGGAAGAAAAGCGTTTCTGAAGAAGAGAAATTTGTTAACATCCAGTATTGATTTAAGTGTCAGGAAGTCATTTCTGAAAGTATTCGTATGGAGTGTAGCCATGTATGGAAGTGAAACATGGACGATAAATAGTTTGGACAAGAAGAGAATAGAAGCTTTCGAAATGTGGTGCTACAGAAGAATGCTGAAGATTAGATGGGTAGATCACATAACTAATGAGGAAGTATTGAATAGAATTAGGGAGAAGAGAAATTTGTGGCACAACTTGACAAGAAGAAGGGATCGGTTGGTAGGGCATATTCTGAGGCAGCGTACTGGAGGGCAGCGTGGAGGGTAAAAATCGTAGAGAGAGACCAAGAGATGATTACACTAAACACATTCAGAAGGATATAGGTTGCAGTAGATACTGGGAGATGAAGAACCTTGCACAGGATAGAGTAGCATGGAGAGCTGCATCAAACCAGTCTCTGGACTGAAGACCACAACAACAACAATAATGCTGGTTAATGCTGGATTCTGGAGTTGCCTTCCGATCTTGTCGTACATGGGCTCGACTGGCGATGGATCTACTGATCGACTAGGCTAAGGCAACAAGTTGACTCTCTGTAGAGCATGTTTGGCTACAACTGCGGTATGTGGGGGAGCATTATTGTACTGAAAAACACTCCCTTGAATGTCGTCCATGGATGGGAGCGTAACAGGTTAAATCACTAAACTGACGTATAAATTTGAGGTTAGTGTGCGTGGGACAACCACGAGATTGCTCCTGCTGTCACACGAAATCGCACCCCAGACCTCAACTCAAGGTGAAGGTCCAGTGTGTCTAGCATGCAGATTGGTTTGTTACAGGCCCTCAACTGGCCTCCTTCCAATCTCCGTGCGATCACCACAGGCACAGAGGTAGAACCAGCTTTCATCAGAAAACACAACAGATCTCTATCCTGCCGTCCTGTGAGCTCTCGCTTGACGCCATTGAAGTCGCAAATGGCGATGGTTTTTGGGTCAGCGGAATGCGAGCAACAGATTGTCTGGCTTGGAGCTGTCCTTGAAGTAACTGATTTCTAACAGTGCGTTGTGTCACTGTGGTGCCAACATCTGCTCAAATTGCTGCTGCACATGCAGTACGATGCACCAGAGACATACTTCGCTAGGCAGTGCCACGTGGCCGTCCAGAGCCCAATATTCTTGTGAGCATACATTCTGGTAACCACCACAGCCAAGTCTTTCTACAGTATCGCAGAAGAAACATCCATCTACTCGTAGCTCTATTGCACGGCCTCTTTCAAACCCATTGAGGTGTTGATGACGGCTTTTCTGCCGCCTTAAAGGCATTCTTGATTAGCATCAACTCATCACGTCCTATCTCAAAAGGTAGCTAACGCTATCGCTGTTACAGCGTATATTTAAAGCAAAACCTCGTTTGTAAGCTACTAGCGCCACTCTTATCTCCGACTGGCGCGAAATTTTAATAGACAGCACCTTTCATATGCATAACCTTTCGGTTAGTGTACCGTGTTCAAAGATTTGCAGGTCAGTACGATCATGCAACATTATGCCGTCTCACACCATAACACCTGGACTAGCAAGACGGTCATGTTCCTGGGTGCACCACCTGTCGGTATATGAAGGTACATCCAGCATTGTCGAATATGATCATTTTGAGGATCCACGTGTTATGATATGGGGAGCAATGATGTTGCATGGAAGCACTGACCTCTTGCGGCGCGGCACGTTTCTTTTTACCGCCCTGCCAGTGTCCAGCAATGTTCATTTGTCTAGCTAAAAGCTGTAGTAGAAAATACTAGACCACTACTGTCTACTGCAGGTCGCAACATACATAGAATTATCCGGTAAACGGGATGTGGCTAGTACTGAAATAAAAGTTTTAACTCGGCAATGTAAATTTTCAGGTGTATTTTTACGATAAAGATCACAGTTAATAGTGCCAAGTCTGTACAAAGTGTCTACACAATGTAAAGTTCCCGCGCACACCACAATCACACACGTAGCCAGCTTATGGTATTTACACCCGTTACCGAATTTAATAGAGTTCACTAGATCGTTTAGTTATGAGAATGCTCGCTCAAATGTTGTGCACTCTGCTCTACACGTAATACCTGTTCCCGTCTTAGACCGCACAACACGCCACGCAGTTTTAACTAACAGTCAAAAGCAATAATTTTGATATTCCGTCCGAAATTCCACACGACTTTCACTACACCGTTCACTTAAACACACTTTGTACTACTTTGCGAACTCATAATTAGCATTTTTCCGCGATTTTACAGTACTTTCTTCGGAGCTCCTTTCAGTGAGATGTTACTAGTTCGAACCCTCAGCCACGACTGACTTAGATCGCACCAAAGGCTTTGTTCCCAGCATAGATTGGCGCGAGCCTGCATTTTTCTGACTGGCTGATATCACAAACAGCAAATCAGGTTGCAGTATTATCCCGCGCTAACCCGCGATTTACTTCAATGACCAATCATAGTAAAACACTTCTTTCTATGGCAATTGCTAAATAAATAAATTTAGAAAAGTATCAAATACAAAATTACTCCTTCAGAAACTACCGATTAATTTGTGTTCTAGTCACGATTTATTAGTACCTAAACTGAGTGCACATTTAATTATAGTAAATCCCCTGTATAGTTTAACTGGTACTTCGTGAATAAACAAAACAATTTTCATTTACTTCTGTTCTTCTCACTCATACAACACTCACACTGCCAATTACTACACATATAAAACAATTATAATTATGCAAACACATTAAATATTACTCAAACATAACTTTACAACATTGACTACGACTGCTAGCACTGTCCGTCAACTGCTGACCTCTGCCGCCAACTAGTACAACTACGTGCAGCTCTGTAACTCAGGTCCATGTCAGCTCGTGACATCTATCGATGACTCATGTCTATAACGATATCGTCCTAACAAGTGACAGGAGCGATGCGAAGGCGCTAAGCCTCACTCTGAATCTTTGAACACGGTGCATTAACGGATGAACTTTGTTGTGATTTTCTACTACTTCCTCATATGCGTCACGTGAGGGGTGCTTTGTACCTGAGTTCATTTTTATGGCGGAAAATGCGGCCGCATCGAACAGCTCAGGTGGTGGACCTCTCGGAATGAAAGGATATTCGGCGACTGGACTGCTTGTCCTTCCCCCGACTTAAGTACCATCGAGAGGGATGCATTGCGGAGATGTATTTCAGTACGTCCACACGCACAAAGAACCATCCACGAGTTGTCAACCGCGTTGGTGGATGAATGGAACGCCCTACAGCAAGAACTGGTTCCAACCTTGCGGCCAGCATGGGAGCACCTTGCAGAGCATTATACTGCCGGCCGTGGTTAACCTGCGTTTTGTAATGCCCATGGTACCATCATGTGTCAGGTTACTTCAGCGCAGCTATTGTCTTTGAATAAAAGTGTCATTTCTGTTCGTCCCATTTCGAATTTCTTTGACCTACCTCCTGACTATACTACTGTTGTTCTTTCTATGTTTGGTTCAAGGTTGATTGAAATATGATACTTGGCAGAGACAAGTCATTCGAGAGTTACTTTTGCCTTTAAGTTTTGCACGGCAGTGTATGATCATCAGGTATAGGGATACGAAACACAATAAGTAAGTCGAGTGAGGGTATTTTTATACAGAGGACGCAGCATCTTACCTTGAATCAAGGATAATCGGCGGTTCAAATGGTTCAAATGGCTCTGAGCACTATGGGACTTAACATCTATGGTCATCAGTCCCCTAGAACTTAGAACTACTTAAACCTAACTAACCTAAGGACAGCACACAACACCCAGCCATCACGAGGCAGAGAAAATCCCTGACCCCGCCGGGAATCGAACCCGGGAACCCGGGCGTGGGAAGCGAGAACGCTACCGCACGACCACGAGATGCGGGCGATAATCGGCGGAAGTAGAAGTAAATTCAGGCGTGTCCCATGGAAGTGCGTTTCGACCCTTGCTGTTCATGTTGTATGTTAATGCCTTGCAGACAATATTAATACCAACTTCAACGCCGCGGTTACTATGTACTCGGCCTACAGAAATAATGTTCACTCACCATAAGGTGATTTCTTCTTCTGCAGTCCGGTCCACACGCCTTCGCTGTTGAAAACGAATGGTGTTCCTCTGCGGGAAAAGCTGTGGTAGAAGCTGTAGCATTATACAAGTCCATCGGGTGCAACGAACAACCAACTCTGGCCGTAATAACGGCCTTGATACGCCTGGGCATTGAGTCGAACACAACTTGGATGGCGTGCACAGGTACAGCTGCCCACGTACCTTCAGCACGATACCACAGTTCATCAAGAGTAGTGACTCGCGTATTGTGACGAGCCAGTTGCTCGGCCACCATTGGCCAGACGTTTTCAATTGGTGAGATATCTGGAGAATGTGCTGGCCAGGGCAGCAATCGAACATTTTCTGCAACCAGAAAGGCCCGTACAGGACCTGCAACAGGCGGTCGTGCATTATCACGCTGAAATGTAGGGTTTCGCAGGGATCGAATGAAGGGTAGAGCCACGGGTCGTAACACATCTGAAATGTAACGTCGACTGTTCAAAGTGCTGTCAATGCGAGCAAGACGTGACCGAGACGTGTAACCGATGGCACCCCCATACCATCACGCCGGGTGATACGCCAGTATGGCGATGACGAATACACGCTTCCAATGTGCGTTCACCGCGATGTCGCCAAACACGGATGCGACCATCATGATTCTGTAAACAGAACCTGGATTCACCCGATAAAATGACGTTTTGCCATTCGTGCACCCAGGTTCGTCGTTGAGTACACCATCGCAGGCGCTCCTGTCTGTGATGCAGTGTCAAGGGTAACCGCAGCCATGGTCTCCGAGCTGATAGTCCATGCTGCTGCAAACGTCGTCGAACTGTTCGTGCAGATGGTTGTTGTCTTGCAAACGTCCCCATCTGTTGACTCAGGGATCGAGACGTGGCTGCACGATCCGTTACAGCCATGCGGATAAGATGCCTGTCATCTCGACTGCTAGTGATACGAGGCCGCTGGGATCCAGCACGGCGTTCCGTATTACCCTCCTGAACCCACCGATTCCACATTCTGCTAACAGTCGTTGGATCTCGACCAACGCGAGCAGCAATGTCGCGATACGATAAACCGCAATCGCAATAGGCTACAATCCGAACTTTATCAAAGTCGGAAACGTGATGGTACGCATTTCTCCTCCTTACTCGAGGCACCACAACAACGTTTCACCAGGTAAAGCCGGTGAACTGCTATTTGTATATGAGAAATCGGTTAGAAACTTTCCCCGTGTCAGCACGTTGTAGGTGTCGCCACTGGCGCCAACCTTGTGTGAATGCTCTGAAAAGCTAATCATTTGCATATCACAGCATCTTCTTCCTGTCGGTTAAATTTCGCTTCTGTAGCACGTCATCTTTGTGGTGTAGCAATTTTAATGGCCAGTAGTGTAATAACAACGAGGAACAATTCTCATTATTTTTACAGCTGGAATATTAGTGGATATTCTCCGAGCGCGCGTGCGCGTGCATGTGTGTGTGTGTGTGTGTGTGTGTGTGTGTGTGTGTGTGTGTGTGTGTGTGTGTCAGAGAGAGAGAGAGAGAGAGAGAGAGAGAGAGAGAGAGAGAACGAGAGAGAACCGCCTCAGCCAGGTCTGCCCGCCCTGCCTGTACAGGTGGAGGCTGTGGACGGGGATTCCGGCCGCCCCCAGGACGTGGTGTATTCCCTGTCCGGACCCGGCGTTTCCCCAGACGGCACCGGACACTTTAGCATCGACGCCCGTACTGGAGACGTCTTCCTGCTCAAGGTGAGTGCGCCGCCTGTCGGAGAAACTCTCTGCTGAGAGTATCGCACGCCTCAGCTAAGTTGACGGACGCTTAGTACTGCGTTCCTCCGCCTCTCGCACAAGCACCAAACCTTCGGGATGCACATTAGGCTAAACCTGGTTCAACTCGGTAATAATTGTGTTCATTCATATTTTTCTATTTTATTATCATAAAAGCGTCCAAAAATAATTGCTTATCATGTTGTATTGGCATTATTCTAAAATATTACTTCTGCTTACTTGAGCCCACAGTCCTAGAATATTTTGAAAATAACAGCCTTTTCGTGTTTTAAACATTCTGTGGCTGTGTTCTCAGCAACTGTGGTGCATAGATATGAAATGTAACAGTCATCCAACCGGTTGCGTGTGCAAGATGTTGGCTGACTGCTACATTTTATATAATAACAGGGCTTTTCGCCTGGACCGTGATTTACGTTCACGATTACAGCTATTCTTCCGATCGCAAGTAATACCAGTAACAGCATAAAGTCCTAAAAGACCTTTTGCATTGTAGGGAAATATTGTAAAAGTCGAACTGCTCTTTTAAATTATAGCACTTCCTACCTTGTATTGTATTGAACTGGGGACCTAGAAACGACGGAGAGGCTTCGTCCCCGCCGTAGCCCTCAGCGGTTCACAACCCCACAACAGGATACAGCAGTCCACTCACCCCACCGCCACCCACCCCGAACCCAGGGTTACTGTGCGATTCGGCCCCCAATGACCTCCCGGGAACGTCTCACACCAGACGAGTGTAACACTAAATGTTTGCGTGGTGTACACGTACGTGGAGACAGTGTTTGCGCAGCAATCGCCGACATAGTGTAACTGAGGCGGAAAAAGGGGAACCAGCCCGCATTGGCCGAGGCAGATGGAAAACCGCCTTAAAAACCATCCACAGACTGGCCGGCATACCGGACCTCGACACTAATCCGCCGGACGTATTCCTGCCGGGGACCGGCACGCCTTCCCGCCCGGAAAGCAGTGCGTCAGACCGCACGGCTAACGGGCGGGCCACTTCCTACATTACTATGAAATGAGTCGATTTATATTAAACTTAGATCACAAAAATCATGGGATACCTCTTAACATCGTGTCGGATCTCCTCTTGCCCGGCGTGGTGCAACAACTCGACGTAGCATGGGCTCAACAATTCGTTGGATGGTTCAAATGGCTCTGAGCACTACGAGACTTAACATCTGAGATCATCAGTCCCCTATACTTATAACTACGTAAACCTAACTAACCTAAGGACATCACACACATCCTTGCCCGAGGCAGTATTCGAACTATCGACTGTAGCAGCCTCGAGGTTCCGGACTGAAGTGCCTAGAACCGCACGGCCACAGCGGCCAGCCCAAGTCGTTGGAAGTCTCCTGCAGAAATAGTGAGCCATTCTGCCCCTACAGCCGTCCATAATTGTGAAAGTGTTGCCGAGGAGCAGTTTGTGCACGAACTGACCTCTCGATTACGTCCCATAAATGTACGACGGGATTCATGTCGGGCCCCTCTGGGTGACCAAATCATTCGCTCGAATTGCGAACAATTGTGGCTTGGTCACACAGCGCATTGTTGTTTGGGAACGTGAAGTACATGAATGGCTGAAAATTTGCCTCCAAGCAGCCGAACATAACCATTTTTAGTCGACCATCGGTTCAATTGGACCATAGGACCAGACCATTCTATGTAAACACAGCCGACACCGTTATGCAGCTATTGCCAAGTTGCACAGTGCCTTGCTGACAAATTGGGTCCATGGTTTCGTGGGGTCTGCGGCCACGCTCGAACCCTACCATCAGCTCTTACCAACTGAAATCCAGTCGTCCAGGTCCAACCAATACGGTTACGAGCTCAGGAGAGGCGCTGCAAGCGACGCCTTGCTGTTAGCGAAAGCGCTCTCGTCGGTCGTCTGCTATCATAGACCATTAACGCCGAATTTCGCCGCAGTGTGCTATCGGGTACGTTCTTCGTACGTCCCACACTGATAACTGCGGTACTTTCACGCAGTGTTGCTTATCTGTTAGCACTAATAACGCCACTGCTCTCGGTGGTTAAGAAAGCCGTCCGCCACCGCTTTGTCCACGGTGAGAACTAATGACTGAAATGTAATATTCTCGACACACTCTTGACGGCGTGGACCTTGGAATACTGAATTTCCTAACGATTTTCGAAATGGGACGTCCCATGCATCTAGCTCCAACTACCATTCTGCGTTTAAAGTCTGTTAATTCTCATCGTGCGGTCATAATCACGTCGGAACCCTTTTCACTTGTTACGGAACTTCCTGGCAGATTAAAACTGTGTGCCGGACCGAGACTCGAACTCTGGACCTTTGCCTTTCGCGGGCAAGTGCTCTACCGACTGAGCTACCCAAGCACGACTCACACCCGGTCTTCACAGATTTAATTCCGCCAGTAAAAAACATTTCATTCTAGAAACCCTTTTCACTTGAATCGCCTGGGTACAAATGACACCTTCGCCAATGCACTGCCCATTTATACCCTGCGTGTCCAGTACTACCACCATCTGTATATGTCCATCTCACTTTCCCACGACTTTTGTAACCTCAGTGTAATTCATGTTCATTCATATTTTAGACGGATAGCAGAACAGGATGTCGTCGTATATTACGTTATTTAGTTATGATCTGAAAATTTCTATAAAATTTTTGAACTTGTAAAAGATGGGTGAGGAGGATTTCTGTTCTGTCACGCATATGAAACATATATACATGATTGGCACAAGGCGAGGATCTCTTAAGAAGAATAAATATTCATTAACGTACATCATAGAGCTGTAAGGAGTAGTGAAACATGTTTTAAAAACATTCGTCTTTTATGATATTAGAGAACACTATGTTTCCCGAAAATTAAATTGATCTTTTGATAATTTATGTTGTTACTGCTGTTGCCAGAGAATGGTCCAGTAACCTAAATCTGGAGCGTAAATTTAATATAATATAGGCGGAAATAGGTGTCATTTCTAAAATATTCTGAAATTATTCGATAAAAGATAGTAAAAACACTGTAATGTACATTTTCTTTTCCTTAACAAGCCTGTTTTGTTCGGCACCGCAGAATCTCAAACGTAAATCATCACTACCGACAAAAGCATTATGGACCAGAAAATGTGTAGTGTAAGTTTATGCAATAGATATATCTGTGTAACTGCTTTGTAATAATTTTGTTAAATACTTGATACTGTCCGTCGTTACCGTCTCATAAATCAATATGAGGTCACAGCAAGCACAAGATAAGCACACCAAACAAAAAATTAGTTACTCGTAGGAGGCGTTAATTTTAATACCCAGGTAACATCGCTTCTAACTTTGATACAGGCACCAGTTTGGAGAGTAAGAGAGTCCACAAATGTCTTCAGGCATTCCACAATCACCCGAAGCACCCAATTGAATGTAGATACCGTAGAACTAACAAACTGAGGAGACATTAGCTGCTGTGTCTTTCCCACTGGTCCAAATACCCGCACAAGTGTCGTATGGAATTAAAATAGGGTGACTCAGAGGACCAGTCGAGGTTCGATAGTGTTACCGAGTGTTCCTCAGACCGAGAACGGCTGGAAAGACGTGTGTGTACGCGGCATGAAGCTTCAGAGAGAGATCGCGATCACGCGCGCGCATATATATATATATGTATATATATATATATATATATATATATATATATATATATATATATATATATATATATGTATATATGTGTGTGTGTGTGTGTGTGTGTGTGTGTGTGTGTGTGTGTGTGTGTGTGTGTGTGTGTGTGATTTAGGGGCGCTCAACGACGAACTTATCGTTGCAGAAAGAGCAATACTTGGTCACCGAGAATGTTGAAATAAAGATCGTGGATCAGGTTCGTGGTAGCCTGAATGAGAGGGGCAAAGTCATTGTACGAAAAACATCCCCCAGATACACAGAACTACCTCCAGGCTAAACTACAACCTCCACACACCGAGCGCTAAGCGCCTCATTTGATCGTCGGTACACTAGAAGTCTCGCATGATTTGAAAAGGGACAAAATCGCGACTCAGATCGCACTACAATGCTTCTAGTCAGTTACTGTTCAGTTTCTTTGTTTTTTGGCCCATTCACAGCACAGGATATGTGTAGCTGTGAGCAATGGCCTTTTGTTAGCTGCCTGACTCCAAATGCCTGGTTTACGTAGTTACGTTGCTAATAGTCGCTCGGAAACTAGTTGAGGTAGACCCACATCCGTTGGCAACAGCACCTTCTGTCAGGACTGAAGTCGTTTCTTATTGACAGGTTGTAACATTCGTCTTCGATTCCTGTTGACTAGAGCAATGTTATTGACGGTGAGGTCACAGGAGACCCTTCCAAACACGATAGCTCCTTTCTACAAAATGGTTCAAATGGCTCTGAGCACTATGGGACTTAACTTCTAAGGTCATCAGTCCCCTAGAACTTAGAACTACTTAAACGTAACTAACCTAAGGACATCACACACATCCATGCCCGAGGCAGGATTCGAACCTGCGACCGTAGCGGCCGCGCGGTTCCAGACTGTAGCGTCTTTAACCGCTACTTTCTACAATTCTACCACATCTTCACATCGACACATCCTAGTCCTTTAATTCCATACAACTGACTAGCACAGATACACTCCCTGACGAAAGTAACCAGAACCTGTAAGCAGGGGGTGCCAGTCCCTCCATCTTTATGATGGCTTGAACTCTGCTGGGGGACACGGCCAATGAGGTGTCTAAATGTCTGTAGTGGAATGGCAGCCTGTTCGTCCACAACCAGAGCAGAAGTGAAGTCGACATTGTGACTCATCCCAGAGGTGTTCCACTGGACTCAGGTCGGGAGTCTGCGCAGATCAATCCATTTCAGGAATGATACTGTTCACGAACCATTTCCTCACAGATTATCATCTCTTGAATTGTTCCTCTATTGCATGCAGTTCACAATGCTGTACACTGTGTTCACATCCTTCTCGGTTCAGCGTTTTCTTAAGCACAGTAAGGTGACCACATCCTAACCACGAAAAACATCCCCTTACCGTAACATCACCTCCTCCGTACTTCACTGGTGGCACTACACACGATGGCAGATGTCTTCCAGGTATTCGACAAAACCAAACTCTTCCATGTGATTGCCAAATGGTACAGCGCCAATAACTAGCTTCTGGTCATCCACTGTCCAGTCGGGTCGTTCTTTATACCATCTTGGGCGTTGCTTACCATTGACTACAGAAATGTGTGGCGTATGATGGTCTGCTCTACCGTTGTTACCCATACTTTTTAACTCTCTATGCTCAGTCACTCTGCTGCTGGTACCACTTGGGATTTCTTGAGTGATTCCATTCGCTGATTTCATGCGATTTTTTTATAACCAGCCACCGAAACGCTCGACAGTCCCTGACCGTCAGTACTGAGATTCTGGTATAGTTGTTTCTTCGTCTTTCCACTTCACAATCATGTTACCAACACTCGAACTGGGCAGCTTCAGCAGGGTTGAAATGTGCCTGATGGGTTTTTCATCCATGTGACATCCACCAACTAGCACATCAAGCAATGTGGAGAGGTGATAGCAAAAATTATCATCTGAAAACAATAAATATGAGCTTATAGGAAATTAAATTTTAAATTGAGTTTCTTTTCCATGAAACTCGACGCGCAATGTGGCGAACATGTCGAAATAATCCACAAAGTCGCAAGAAACGGTTTTCTTAAATAATTAAAAAACTATAGCTCCTATCGAAAAATATTAAAGGAGAATGCTATAAGTCCTTATTTAGAAGCACCGGTTGCTATGCTAAGTTACGAGATGTACGAAAAAACGATTAAAATCGGGTTCTCTACAACTCATTAACATTCACTTTCCCATACTTGCTATTTACTGCAAGTAAAGCCTGTAGTAAACCAAAAATGTACTCGTTTGAAAAATTAAAAAAATATTGATAAATTTTTGGAGATAAACCACTTTTTTGAAAAAAAAAACCGCTCACGAAGGTTGGCTAGATCTTCTCATTGATGGCCCTACAGTAACGGTTTCAGGCTTATTTTCTTCGCAAAGAGCTATGCTACCATTCTATTAAGTAATTTTTACAATTTTCTTAATTGTAAGATCAAAAAATAACTTCTAAAAACTTTCATTTTTTGGGGGTATGTTTTTTTTAACAATAAGGATCAAAAAATGACTTCGAAAAACTTACGTTTTTGGGTGTGTGTTTTTTAACTATTTCAATTTTTATGTCACGAAAATAACTTTTAATGAAAGAAATTGTTGACATTTTTTACACGAATTTAAAATAATATTTTTTTTCGAATGGGAGCTCTATCAGTAATTGCGTACACCATGACCACCACACCATTATTAATAACAATGCTGACCCTCTTTTTGTTATTCATATTTTTTTCTACTATCTTCCAAGGCCGTGATGACGTTTTTTATATCTAGTGGACACAATTCCCATTTAACAGTGATGCACTTGATGGAGGTTAATACTGAATACTTATATTTTCAAGACAGAAAGAGAAGAATATATTACATTGATTTTTAATATTTGTAACTCAGTAATAAAGCGAATCATGCAAATGCAGGGTGCATCAGCTGGAACGGTCGACGGAGCGGGAGAAGCCGACGCTATGCTCACTGCGAAAACTGTTGTAATAACACAAAATCATTGCAATGACGATAAACGTAAACAAAATGTAAATTAAATAAAATTAAATATTTCTGGGGATATTTTGCTTCTAAGACCGAATGGCCCATAACATTCATGCTTATCTCTTCAAGCTATGCCACATTACGTACAAGAGGATATTTTTACCTGATCCAGAAGCCAGGATGTCAAAGATTTTGGAAATCCGGGCCGTGTAGAATCAGTTTTCAGAGCGAGCGCGAGCTGGTTCAACGCTACCTTCCCCCTCCAACCCACCAACCCAAGCCCCCCCCCCCCCCCAACACCCTCAGCGTCCACCACGCACTCCAGCTGAGACACATTCCGCACTTGACTTGCATGCTTCATTTCATTGCCCAATTTGTAACATCAAAATGCAATGTAATGCTACTATATTTTTTCTTGGAAATGTAAGTATTCAGTTATAATCTCCATCAAGAGCATCACTGTAAAATGTTAATTGCATCCACTAGATTAAAAAAGAAAATTAATATCGGCTCTGGAAGGTCGTTTAATTCTTTTGTTTTAAATTCGTGAAAAAAGTCAGCGATCTCCTTCTTTAAAAGTTATTTTCATTAAATAAAAATTAAGCTAGTTACAAATATACACTCCTGGAAATTGAAATAAGAACACCGTGAATTCATTGTCCCAGGAAGGGGAAACTTTATTGACACATTCCTGGGGTCAGATACATCACATGATCACACTGACAGAACCACAGGCACATAGACACAGGCAACAGAGCATGCACAATGTCGGCACTAGTACAGTGTATATCCACCTTTCGCAGCAATGCAGGCTGCTATTCTCCCATGGAGACGATCGTAGAGATGCTGGATGTAGTCCTGTGGAATGGCTTGCCATGCCATTTCCACCTGGCGCCTCAGTTGGACCAGCGTCCGTGCTGGACGTGCAGACCGCGTGAGACGACGCTTCATCCAGTCCCAAACATGCTCAATGGGGGACAGATCCGGAGATCTTGCTGGCCAGGGTAGTTGACTTACACCTTCTAGAGCACGTTGGGTGGCACGGGATACATGCGGACGTGCATTGTCCTGTTGGAACAGCAAGTTCCCTTGCCGGTCTAGGAATGGTAGAACGATGGGTTCGATGACGGTTTGGATGTACCGTGCACTATTCAGTGTCCCCTCGACGATCACCAGTGGTGTACGGCCAGTGTAGGAGATCGCTCCCCACACCGTGATGCCGGGTGTTGGCCCTGTGTGCCTCGGTCGTACGCAGTCCTGAATGTGGCGCTCACCTGCACGGCGCCAAACACGCATACGACCATCATTGGCACCAAGGCAGAAGCGACTCTCATCGCTGAAGACGACACGTCTCCATTCGTCCCTCCATTCACGCCTGTCGCGACACCACTGGAGGCGGGCTGCACGATGTTGGGGTGTGAGCGGAAGACGGCCTAACGGTGTGCGGGACCGTAGCCCAGCTTCATGGAGACGGTTGCGAATGGTCCTCGCCGATACCCCAGGAGCAACAGTGTCCCTAATTTGCTGGGAAGTGGCGGTGCGGTCCCCTACGGCACTGCGTAGGATCCTACGGTCTTGGCGTGCATCCGTGCGTCGCTGCGGTCCGGTCCCAGGTCGACGGGCACGTGCACCTTCCGCCGACCACTGGCGACAACATCGATGTACTGTGGAGACCTCACGCCCCACGTGTTGAGCAATTCGGCGGTACGTCCACCCGGCCTCCCGCATGCCCACTATACGCCCTCGCTCAAAGTCCGTCAACTGCACATACGGTTCACGTCCACGCTGTCGCGGCATGCTACCAGTGTTAAAGACTGCGATGGAGCTCCGTATGCCACGGCAAACTGGCTGACACTGACGGCGGCGGTGCACAAATGCTGCCCAGCTAGCGCCATTCGACGGCCAACACCGCGGTTCCTGGTGTGTCCGCTGTGCCGTGCGTGTGATCATTGCTTGTACAGCCCTCTCGCAGTGTCCGGAGCAAGTATGGTGGGTCTGACACACCGGTGTCAATGTGTTCTTTTATCCATTTCCAGGAGTGTATATATATTCGAACAAGTACTTTTTGAATTACTAGATGCTATACTTACAGTAGATAGCAAGTATGGGAAAGCTGATGTTAACGCGTTACAGAGCAGCCAATTTTAACGAGTTTTTCGACGAAGTAAATATTCCTGAATTCCAATCAAGAGCAACTGCCAAGATGAGAAACTGCCAAGATGAGAAACATAGAAGTAGATATCCTCTTAGTAACGAAGCAGCTTAAATCACTTAATAAAGGCAAGATCTCCGGTCCAGATTGTATACCAGTCAAGTTCCTCTCAGAGTATGCTGATACAATGATATACAACCGCTCGATCACAGAAAGATCCGTACCTAAGGAATGGAAAATTGCTCAAGTCACATCAGTACCCAAAAACGGAAGTAGGAGTAATCCGTTGAATTACAGGCCCATATCACTAACGTCGATTTGCAGTACGGTTTTGGAACATATACTGCATTCTAACATTATGAAGTACCTCGAAGAAAACGATTTGTTGACACATAGTCAGCACGGAGCCAGAAAATATCGTTCTCGTGAGACACAACTAGTTCTTTACACTCACAAAGTAATGAGTGCTATGGACAGGGCATTTCAAATTGATTTTATATTTTTAGATTTCCAGAAGGCTTTCGACACAGTTCCTCACAAGCATCTTCTAACCAAACTGCGTGGCTATGAAAATCGCCTCAGTCGTGCGACTTGATTCGTGATTTCCTGTCAGAAAGGATACAGTTCGTAGTAATAGACGGAAGGTCGTCGAGTAAAACAAAAGTAATATCCGGCGTTCCCCAAGGAAGTTTTATAGGCCCTCTTTTGTTCCTGATCAATATTAACGGCATACGAGACAATCTGAGCAGCCGTCTTAGATTGTTTGCAGATGATGCTGTCATTTACCGTCTTATAAAGTCATCAGATGATCAAAACGAATTGAAAAATGATATAGATAAGATATCTGTATGGCGCGAAAAGTGGCAGTTGACCCTGAATAAAAAACGTGTGAAGTTATTCACGTGAGTACTAAAAGAAATCAGCTAAATTTCGATTACGCGATAAGTCACACAAATCTTAAAGCTGTAAATTCAACTGAATACTTAGGGATTACAATTACAAATAACCTAAACTGGAACGATCACACAGATAATTTTGTGGGTAGAGCAAACCAAACACCGCGATTCGTTGGCAGAACACTTAGAAGGTGCAACAGGTCTACTAAAGAGACTGTTTACACCTCGCTTGTCCGCCCTACTCTGGAGTATTGCTGTGTGGTGCGGGATCCGCATCAGATGGAACTGACAGATGACATCGAAAAAGTGCAAAGAAGTGCAGCTCGTTTTGTATTATCGCGAAGCAGAGGAGATAGTGCCACAGACATGATACGTGAGTTGCAGTGGCAATCTTCAAAACAAAGGCGTTTTTCGTTGCGACGGGATCTTCTCATGAAAATTCAATCACCAGTTTTCTCCAACGATTGCGAAAACATTTGTTGGTACCCTCCTATATACGGATATACGGAGAAATGATCATCACGATAAAATAAGAGAAATCAGGGCTCGCACAGAAAAATTTAAGTGCTCGTTTTTCCCGCGCACCTTGCGAGAATGGAACGGTAAAGAGACAGCTTGAAGGTGGTTCATGGAACCCTCTGCCAGGCGCTTTATAGTGAATAGCAGAGTTATCACGTATATATAGATGTAGATTTAGATATTCCGAAACCTGACAAAATGATCGATACTTCTAAATAATTAATCCATAAATGTATATAAGCCGTACAACTTTCTCTTTTGACATTTTTCGATCGGAGCTATAGCTTTTTAGTTATTTAAGAAAAATAGTTTTTTGCAACTTTGCGGATTCTGTTGACAATGTTCGCCATCTTGAATCGAGTTTCACGACAAAAAGAACATTATTTAAATTTAATTTCCTATATGCTCATATTTTTTGGTGTCTGGTAACAATTTTTGCAAATTTAACATTAGGCTGTGACAGAACGCTTTGACTACAGTCCACGTTTGGAGTCACAGCTCTCTTGGCCAACCCATTCTGCTGTTCTTGCTTCTCAAGTGACAATACAATACTTTCTGCCGCCTTTTACAGTGCCAGATCCGCCTCGCGTGACATGTAGCTATCAATTTCATATTACATGGGGTCGTCCGGATACTTTTGACCAGATAGTGCACAGCAGGGCGCTGGCGTGACCTAGATTAGCGGTGGAGGATCGCCTGACAGCCTGGTATCAGTCCTACACAATCTACAGTGCTCTAAAGCTACCACTGTGCCCATTTAACGGCGTTCCGAGTATTCTGTCTGGTGTCGTTGTTTACTCATACATATTTTTTTCATTACTGGAGAAAGACTAAAATAAAGGAAAATGAAAGAAACTATCACAAATTACAGGAAGAAGGAAACATACAACGCAGATGAGTCCGTTGTATCTGTGAAGTATGGATAAGACATCGCCATGAAATTTAGCAACGACGTTTAACAAACAACGTCGGGTCCCAAGTCTTGCTGGTGTCTTTCTCATCATGTAACGTAATAGATCTAATGTAGTCACATGTTTTATCAACACGTTGCATTGTTATAGTAATGACGTAAAGAGATAGATACAGCAATAAATAATACTACTATAACCATTGCTAAAATCGGATACTAATTATTTTAACATGCGAAAATGAGTCTACTCTACTTCCTAAGTAGATTATTTTAGGCTACGGAAATAAAAATCGTTGAAGGAACGATGTAGTGTAACAGACTGTTACGACTAGTAGATTCACAAGAATTTTAATTGAGTTAGTATTTTGCAAAAAGCTAACAATTTTCTTGAAACATTGTGTGTCAACACATTAACTGCGAGACTGAGATCTCTAAAGCAGCCAAGCAATATAGCGCTCGCTGGTAATACACTGCGTTCTGTACTCGCGCTCGGGGTCACAGTATGAAGTTGTAACACCTGATGATGGGCGAATAAGAGCCCGAAACCGGTCGTGTGCTAAATAAAAGAACCTTACAACTGTAGCGGTATTTTCGACCCTCGGTGTAGCTAATGGACTCCTCTGTATGACTACTTCTGGCTTTGTGTTTATTTATCTTGCCGAAGTTACCAAATGGACGGGAATTGCCAAAGAGAGTAGGGAACACCATGTGGAAGAGGCTAGGCTGACACGTCACCTGTTCCTCACCCCATCGCTCCTGCGGCCGACGATGCACGAGTATTAGCACCCTGCACTGCCCTCCCTCTATTTCGCCGTCGCTGCCGCATCCGTGCACCCTGCTCGTTCCCTCTCTCTCTCTCCTCCATATCTCACAGGCACTGTGTGACGTATGGCCTGTACGTACACGTACCATCTCGCTTGGCGGTCTCTGTACGGCCGGGATTAATAGCTGCCCTGCGACCCTGGAACATGCCTCCGCCCATTCCGAAAACACAGCGCCGCTAGAGTGTTTTAGGGGTTGGTACCAGACCCATATCGCGAAGATGAGGTACGGCAGATATGTCCACTGCCTCTCCTGATAAACTGAACGTAAAAATTTTGTGCTTTCAGCCATTTTCGTTCTTTCATTTTCCTCTACCGATATGAATGCGGCGTCTGATATAAAGCTTTTTTCCTCCCTGCATGTCACTTATTTGTAAACACTGTGAGCTTGTGGATGCTATTGTCGTTCTGCGCAACGGATTAATCTGAGATGTACCCTTTACCCTGTGGCTCCTGCAAGATGCAATTTCCACCCCCACACTACTACACAAGTCAGACAGACGCTCCTAACGTTCCAAAGAGAAATGCCTGAAAAACTTTCAGCCACAAATATCTCTGGACTCGTCCGCTGTAAGGAAATGACACAAAAATTCACAAAATTTCTTACGTAACTAGTGGGATACTTGGATACTGGAGTACGGCTAGTTAGTGTAAGAAAAACATGAAACTAACGAAAATTATTATTTATTTTGCTAAAATTCTGAGAAATCAGAACGGCACCTTTAGTTATGAACTGGACAAGTAATTTCCGGGTTCTTTTCGGAATGTGAAGTTACCTCTCAAGGATGGGATTCGCTAATGATATTCCTATACAAAGTTTAAGATTGTTATTGACTTGGCAGAACGGCTGAGAGCCGCGACTACTCAACTTGGATAATTATCCGTTAGAATGTTGCTAGGTACAGTTAAGGCTGTCGCATGTGAAATGCAGTGAAGGGTACTGTTGTGGAGGAAATATGGGGTTCGCAATAGCTGTAGCGCACAATACTGTAAGCTGCGATGACTGCTGTCTGTGCCGCTCGCTGCTGACAAATAAGATAACTCTCGTTCTATCTGGATTGACCTTCGCCAATCAAACTCTCTCTACGCCTTGATGAAGTCAAGGACTCCTATTCGCCCCTAGTCTAACTATTGGCGTGATACACCGGTCAGATAACCAGTCCACCACGAGGCCATTCAAAAATTCGCTTGCAGGCGTTTAACTATAACTCTGTCCGGTCACACTGCACAATAAGTGTGGCGGCCAACACAGTGAACAACGCTTAATCGCAAGGACTCAATACGGAGTAGCACTCCGATTCGCTCTCGACAGAGGTGCTCTCCCAGTGAAGTATTGAGGAGAGACTTGTTCCTCGCTCTTTGAGTACACGTACGAGCGCGCACGCTCTCGTTACGTGTTCTCGCTCCAAGAGCGACAACGGAATGGCCCCTCTCCACGACGTCTTACAACACACCACTTTGATAATTGGTTTTTCTTTGGATAAATTTCTTTGAAACTATTTCTAGACGACAATCTTTTTGCTTCCTTGTTTCAAAGCAGATTATCTCTTGAATATTAATGATCCAGTGGGATGTGTTGTTCAGTTCAAAATGATACCTAATTCACAGCACATGCACATGTTTTCAGAAAGGATGAAATGTATCAGTTCCATTCTCTTCGTGGACGGTGACACCTTAAATGTTTGCTATTTTCTCTTTATCATGTTCCATGGTAACTGCACGTTATTTGTGAAATTCGTTGAATCCAAGCTTGATAAAATAATATTGTAGATATTACGTAGATGACACGATTATTTTATTCAATGTGTAATCTTCCCCTCCCACACATCACCATTATATTTCTCTGCATCTAAGAGTTTCGAAAGCTTCAAAGAGCGTAAGATATACAAAATAAAAACTTTTTACTTATCTCCATTTTTACTTCTTGTTGTTGGCTGCAGTTCTTGAGTTTAGGGGTACATTCCCGCGGGTGAATTTTTGTGAGTTCCTGATGACTAATTAACTGATGAAGATTTGCCTGTATATTTCTTGAATTTTATTCTTAGTCACATTTTTCAATCTCACACCGTCTTCACAATTTCCACTTAGTGTCGATCATAAAAAAATACGTCTGTCTCTTTCAGAGGCATACCCACAACTATTTACGTTCTGCGGTACTTACAACACTCCAAAGAGTTTACAAAACAAAAGAATTTACAAACTTTATTGACAAAAGAAGAATCATCATCAAGATGTAACATTATTTTATAAATGAATCTAGATATAAATTTAATATTTAACGTTAGATCGTGCAATTAATAATATGAATTTAAGTACGCCAAATATTTCGTAGTTTCAAATATTTCTAAAAGAAGAATAATTTTAGCCGCACATAAAGAGTGTAACAAATTAATTTCTTTTTATACATTTTAGTCTGAAATTTAATACATCGTATCAAATCAAGTGAAACTCACTCAGTGAAACAGACGAGAATGTTCACATATACCAGATATGGGATTAATTCTGGTATCGGCTACTTCTATAAAAAGAAAGGGTTATGTTAGAAACTGGTGTCCCATTACAAATGGAACAAAAGAAAAGCATCCACATATATTCAATGAACTTCAAGAAAAACACAATTCAGAAGAAAAGCATAAACCGTTTAGATGCCACTATCCACAATGAAAATGGAACTCATACACTTCATGTTTTGCGAAAACCAATCACGTCTGTTGGGATAATTCACCATACCTCATGTCATCCCATAATATGTCAAGAGCGTTTTTCCATGCCGTGGCAAACAGAATGATCCACTTACCACTATCTGATAAGGGCACTGAAACAGAGCTAAGTACGCAGTAACACACAGACACGGAAATGCATACAACCCTGATTTAGTTAATAAAATCTATAGAGACAAAAAATAAGCGCTGTGACACAAACAAGAGAGAAACAGCCTTAATAAATAAAGAGAAAAAACAGAAACAAAAATATGTAGTGATACCATAAATCGGACTAGTGTCTGACAAAATTAGCTACATATTTCGTAAAAGATGAATAAAAATTTGTTTTTGGGTTAGTAACACAATTCAATCCAGTATAGGACATAAATCTGACCCGATATCCCATTCAGGCTTACATAAAATGCAGTGCAACGACCACCTAAAATTTTACACAGGACAAACAGTTAGAAAAATATATACACGATGTCAAGAATATTGCAAGACTGACAAAGGCAAACCATAGACATCTGATACACATTTAAGGGACGAAAAGCATGTAGTAGACAAAATTGAAAACAAACAGAGAAAGGTACACGATATAAAGAATATTGCAACACTGACAAAGGCAAACCATCGACATTGATACACATTTAAGGGACGATAGGCATGTAGTAGACAAAAGTGAAAACAATATAACTATTCCACACAAAACAGAGAAAGATATATACATGAATCTTATGGATGAAATTGAAATTTTTCACTTAATGCTAAAGATACAAATTTAATTTTAAATTGATATCTTACACTAAAAAACAAAACAAAAAATTATTGAAAATTTTCGTGGTATTGTAATTCGAAGATAATGCTGGTAATAATTATTCTTTGTGTAATCGTGTAATGGACGCTCCACGCATCTACCTTTGCATGAATGTTACATTTTGAGAATTCTGTACGAGATGTACGTTATACCTTACTACATTTTTCAAATATCCTGTTTTGCCTGAAACTTGTCCTCTATCCATAAAGTTGCGCGACAAGTGGAAAATGGTCTCTGACTGAAACCGGTCGTACAATTAAAAATAAATTATTCTGCATCTTCACGAGCTGCAATATGTCATTTCTAATATTTATCAAAGCTGTGGAGCACAAACAACGAAAACTGTACTAAATTCATTAATACATATTTTATAATGTGTCTTATATAGTTACTTTCGCTTCAAATATGAAGGTGTATAACGTTGCATGTAGGAATTAGTCGTTTAATGCTGACAGTACAGGGACTGAAGTTGGCAGCTGACGTTTCAGACAATTGGTCTCTCTCTGTAAAGTACTTGAAGCGTCCTCCCGGCATATGCAGCCACAGAACATATGGTGTACGTTCCTACTCTTTATCGCAGTCGTAGATGTATAGTACGATATCGACGCCATGGAGGCGTTGTTTCAATTAACAGTGATTAAATATCATGCGATGTGTAACGACTAAGAATTACCGCCCATATCTGAGCGCACGGTAACAGGGTCTTGCTCGTATAGGTGTTATTGTAGCTTAATGTCTTTCGCTTGTCATCTGCGAGGCTCTTACCTCTTTTTCCCAATCTAACCTGATCAGATGCTCCTTTGTCAGAACGAAGTGTCGTGATAGTTCTTCTTGTCGTAGATAGTTTTCTTTGCAAGTGTGTCAAATATTTCACTGCCTGATTTGTTGATATGTGCTTACATCGAACAAACTGCACCGAGACATTTCCTCTTAGTCATCATATTCATACTGCGCACTATCAACTAAACTTCTAGGTGATCTTCCCCTTCCTCGGGTTCTTAAGCAAGGTGGTGGAGAGTTTTGAGCCAGACAGAATGAGAATCATAGGCGTGATCGTAGGCGTAATCATTAACACGAGTCACAACTGTGTTTCGCCGTGCAATGATTATTAGCCGCAACTTTTCAAAATGTCCTTCCAATAGGCCTGAATTTAAGTGGAAAGAACTTCCACTCCTCGACACGCCGACGTTTCCATGCCCGTTTCTGGTGATTAACAACAGTGGTGTGCAAAACTTAAGGACGAAATTAACTTTCGCATAATGTGTCACGGCCAAGTAACACAGCTCGATTAAACTTGGACCACACATAGAAAGAACTGCTACAGGTCCAAGTGGCCAGACAAACTGGAGACCGTTCGTGAAAACATTCTGTTTACCAAGGAAATAGAAAAGATGGCAAACTTCCTTTTCCCGACGTCGTACTTCAGCGAAGGCCGGACGGCTCGCTTTTTCACAGTGTAAACAGTAGCCAACGTATATGGATTTATACCTCTATGCCTCCAGCGGGCACCATCCTCCGCAGAAGAACAGTGTGCTCTACCTACACCGACTCAAAGGAAGGCCTCGGCGGTTGTTCGTGACGTCACGTCAGCTAGGCACTGCGAACGCCAGGTCTGTTGCAGGCAGAAACGCCTGGGCGTCCTTATCACTATAAATCTCTTATTTTTGGACAAACTGTATTGTTTTGGATTCTGCAGTTTTATTTAGATGAAAGATTGTCTTACTATCGTAAAGCTACACTCCTGGAAATTGAAATAAGAACACCGTGAATACATTGTCCCAGGAAGGGGAAACTTTATTGACACATTCCTGGGGTCAGATACATCACATCATCACACTGACAGAACCACAGGCACATAGACACAGGCAACAGAGCATGCACAATCTCGGCACTTTCGCAGCAATGCAGGCTGCTATTCTCCCATGGAGACGATCGTAGAGATGCTGGATGTAGTCCTGTGGAACGGCTTGCCATGCCATTTCCACCTGGCGCCTCAGTTGGACCAGCGTCCGTGCTGGACGTGCAGACCGCGTGAGACGACGCTTCATCCAGTCCCAAACATGCTCAATGGGGGACAGATCCGGAGATCTTGCTGGCCAGGGTAGTTGACTTACACCTTCTAGAGCACGTTGGGTGGCACGGGATACATGCGGACGTGCATTGTCCTGTTGGAACAGCAAGTTCCCTTGCCGGTCTAGGAATGGTAGAACGATGGGTTCGATGACGGTTTGGATGTACCGTGCACTATTCAGTGTCCCCTCGACGATCACCAGTGGTGTACGGCCAGTGTAGGAGATCGCTCCCCACACCGTGATGCCGGGTGTTGGCCCTGTGTGCCTCGGTCGTACGCAGTCCTGAATGTGGCGCTCACCTGCACGGCGCCAAACACGCATACGACCATCATTGGCACCAAGGCAGAAGCGACTCTCATCGCTGAAGACGACACGTCTCCATTCGTCCCTCCATTCACGCCTGTCGCGACACCACTGGAGGCGGGCTGCACGATGTTGGGGTGTGAGCGGAAGACGGCCTAACGGTGTGCGGGACCGTAGCCCAGCTTCATGGAGACGGTTGCGAATGGTCCTCGCCGATACCCCAGGAGCAACAGTGTCCCTAATTTGCTGGGAAGTGGCGGTGCGGTCCCCTACGGCACTGCGTAGGATCCTACGGTCTTGGCGTGCATCCGTGCGTCGCTGCGGTCCGGTCCCAGGTCGACGGGCACGTGCACCTTCCGCCGACCACTGGCGACAACATCGATGTACTGTGGAGACCTCACGCCCCACGTGTTGAGCAATTCGGCGGTACGTCCACCCGGCCTCCCGCATGCCCACTATACGCCCTCGCTCAAAGTCCGTCAACTGCACATACGGTTCACGTCCACGCTGTCGCGGCATGCTACCAGTGTTAAAGACTGCGATGGAGCTCCGTATGCCACGGCAAACTGGCTGACACTGACGGCGGCGGTGCACAAATGCTGCCCAGCTAGCGCCATTCGACGGCCAACACCGCGGTTCCTGGTGTGTCCGCTGTGCCGTGCGTGTGATCATTGCTTGTACAGCCCTCTCGCAGTGTCCGGAGCAAGTATGGTGGGTCTGACACACCGGTGTCAATGTGTTCTTTTTTCCATTTCCAGGAGTGTACAAATGAAGATCATAGATCTGTATGACTGAATCCTGTCGAAAGAAACGTAGATCAATATAAGAAGATGCTTTGCCCCATTGCAAGCTTCGTAAATTTTACATTCAAGTAACTATATTTACTTGATCCATTTTGTTATCGAAACTTACCCCAACCCCTTTACAATGAACTCGTTTCTTTTATTTATTTATTTATTTTCGTTTGACATCGTCACTAGAAATGTAAACTAATTTACATGTGTAAATGTCCAACTGTTGCCAGTCATTAGATTACAGTCGTTTTCAACGAAAGGAATTCTAAACAGGAAACAAAATAGCTTCATACATCGAAAATACTGCTGAACTTAAACTTTTTTAAACATGCGCATTAGAAAAGATAAATATTCCCCTCTTGCAACTGAAAGGAGAAACTAAAAATTTATTTGATAAAACAAGTATCTCTCTCTTGCCTCTTCTTCTGTCCCCCACCCGTTCCCCCAACGTGTACAATCGCAAGATATTTCAGTAACATTCAGTGCTCCTCACTCCATAGTCAACCAATACACCTAAGCAAGAGCACCAATATGTTCACAGTTTCTTGTAAAAGCAACCCAGTACAAACTTAACTTCCTCAGATTTACAAATAAGATAAAGAAGCACGAATTCTGTTGCTGCTGGACCATGAAGTTGTTTTTGTATATCAATCCTTAAAACAGGTGGAAATTTAAGTTCAGGAGTACACTATCTGTTAAGAAGTGTAATGAATTGCACAATTAATTGATTGCAGAAATCTCTCAGAACAAAGTGTGTTGCTCAACTGCCGCCAATAGTTTCACATTTTCCTGTGTCATAGAGGGAGACACCACCATTATGAGTATGCCTGCAACAAACCTGGCGTTCGCCGTGCTTAGCTGACGTGACGTCACGAACAAGCGCCGAGGCCTTCCTTTGAGTCGGTGTTGGCTCTACACATTGATGCACAAGGCGTAGGCCATTTCAGACGTCTGATGGAGGAGTCTTCCTCGATAATGAATACAACAACCGACAGATTCGGACGGCCCTGTGACGCGAGAGCGCCAATAACGACACGGAGACCGAAAACGCGGAAGAAGACAATAAAAAGACCACTTTCGTACCGTTTTTTGGCAATGTATCGTAAAAGTGGAAGGCTGTTGCGAAAACATCGCCTAACGTCAGTTTTCCATCTTCCAGCCAAAATACGAGCTTTATTAGGGATAGTGAAAGTCGACTTAGGTCTCAGAAAAGCCTGTGTTTACCAAGTTCCGTGTGAATATTGGACGGACGATCCACACAATCGAAGACCGATTACAGAACATGAGCGCCCTCCCGCCTATTGCAGCCCAAGGCCATGAAATGAATTACCAGCAAACGAGAGTCCTGGTTACTGCCGATAAATTTTGGGAATGCATTTTTAAAGAAGCAACTGAAATCTGTGTGACCGACAATTTAATCTACTGGCTTCTGAACAAATATGGGAGCCAGTACTAAGCTCCATGAAAGCAGAACGTGGCATCCGGAAGTGAGATGCGACAGAGACGGAGGGCAGGAGACAAATGAGTCCATCCCCCCCCCCCTTTTCAATCGAAAATGTACTACCACCACCACCAAACATGGAGTGGGGGTAGCGAGGCCCCTACTCTGGACTGGCATGTATAAACATGGCCAGCATGCACCCCTAAGTGCATCGTCGCAGCACCTGAGAAGCCAAAAACAAGGCCCCCCAAACGTTCAAGACGCTCCTGCGCAGGCTCCCTCGATTTGTGCAGAAGAAACAGACGAGTGAGGACTGCTCCATGCTTTGTTCGGTTGTAAAACAACATAACCGGGCCAATAAGAGGAGGCCCCCACTGTTCACACAGACTGTTAACCCGGCCGATACCACGCCCCAGAGCAAAGAAATGGACCAAATGGAACTGAAACGGATGTTAGGCTTCAAAGTTAGGGTGGAGCACCTTCCTCTTGGATTTGACACCTGGCCACAATGTTAGAGATGTCAAAAGGAGTGGCATATGGCTAAATACTGCCACAATCAGATGCAGTACCACATAAGCGGCTTGTAGTGAAATTGCGTGCTTATGGAATATCGTCTCAGTTATGTGGCTGGATTTGTGATTTCCTGTCAGAGAGGTCACAGTTCGTAGTAACTGACGGAAAGTCATCGAAGTGGTTTCTGGCGTTCCACAAGGTAGTGTTACAAGCCCTTTTCTGTTTCTTATCTATATAAACGATTTGGGAGACGATCTGAGCAGCCGTCTTAGGTTGTTTGCAGATGACGCTGTCGTTTGTCGACTAATAAAGTCATCAGAAGATCAAAACAAATTGCAAAACGATTTAGAAAAGATATCTGAATGGTTCGAAAATTGGCAGTTGACCCTAAATAACGAGAAGTGCGAAGTCATCCACATGAGTGCTAAAAGAAATTCGTTAAAGTTCGGTCACACGATAAGTCAGTCTAATCTAAAAGCCGAAAATTCAACTAAATACCTAGGTATTACAGTTACGAACAACTTAAATTGGAAGGAACACATAGAACATGTTGTGGGGAAGGCTAACCAAAGACTGTGTTTATTGGCGGGACACTTAGAAAATGTAACAGATCTACTAGCGAGACTGTCGCGCGGTAATAAAAAAAATGGCTCTGAGCACTATGGGGCTTAACATCTGGGGTCATCAGTCCCCTAGAACATAGAATTACTTAAACCTAACTAACCTAAGGACATCACACACATCCACGCACGAGGCAGGATTCGAACCTGCAACCGTAGCGCCGGCCGAAGTGGCCGTGCAGTTAAAGGCGCTGCAGTCTGGAACTGCAAGACCGCTGCGGTCGCAGGTTCGAATCCTGCCTCGGGCATGGATGTTTGTGATGTCCTTAGGTTAGTTAGGTTTAACTAGTTCTAAGTTCTAGGGGACTAATGACCTTAGAAGTTCAGTGCCATAGTGCTCAGAGCCATTTGAACCATTTTGCAACCGTAGCAGTCGCGCGGCGCGCGGGAATAGCCGAGCGGTCTCGGGCACTGAGGTCATGGACTGTGCGGCTGATCCTGGCGGAGGTTCGAGTCCTCCCTCGGGCATGGGAGTGTGAGTGTTTGTCCTTAGGATAATTTAAGTTAAGTAGTGTGTAAGCTTAGGGACTGATGACCTTAGCAGTTAAG
This sequence comes from Schistocerca piceifrons, assembly GCF_021461385.2. NCBI lineage: Eukaryota > Metazoa > Arthropoda > Insecta > Orthoptera > Acrididae > Schistocerca > Schistocerca piceifrons. Next base: position 872,574,946 of record NC_060140.1, read on the forward strand.
TCTCACAAGATTTCACACACATTTGAAATTTTTTTTTTTTTTTTAACTAACGAGACTGCCTACACTACGCTTGTCCATGCTCTTTTAGAATACTGCTGCGCGGTGTGGGATCCTTATCAGATACCACTGATGGAGTACATCGAAAAAGTTCAAAGAACGGCAGCACGTTTTGTATTATCGCGAAATATGGGAAAGAGTGTCACAGAAATGATACAGGATTTGGGCTGGACATCATTAACACAAGGGCGTTTTTCATTGCGACGGAATCCAATCATCAACTTTCTCCTCAGAATGCGAAAATATTTTGTTGACACTGACCTACATAGGGAGAAACGATCACCACGACAGAATACGGGAAATCAGACCTCGCACAGAAAGATATAGGTGTTCGTTCCTTCGCACGCTATACGATATTGGAATAATAGAGAACTGTGAAGGTGGTTCGATGAACCCTCTGCCAGGCACTTAAACGTGATTTGCAGAGTATCCATGTAGATGTAAATGTAGAGGTGTGCTGGTAATCACGCCAGCCGAGACTGCCCAGCGACGGAAGAATCGCCTTGCCACGCGTTCGCTGCGGCAGGCCGCCATGTCGCAAGCTGGCGCGGCTGCGTGTCCTTTGCGAACCGTGGCGACGTCAGAGCGAAGAAGCGGAAGACGAAGGGCCAGGCAAATTCGGCAACCAGCTGTGGGACACCAGGAAACGACGAAAGAGGCGCAGACGCGGCGAGACCGCGGGCATACCTCGAGATGCTGAGAACGATCCAGCCACAGCTGGTCACGCCGCGCGCCGGCCTACCCCGCCACTAGTGAATGATGGGATTCACGGCGATGGGGGGAGGGGGGGGATGCAACTGCGCACTGCACAGAGGTGTCAGTCAGCGCCGCGCACCGACAGGAGACGGCCGCTGCAGTGGCAAGGGGCAGCGCAACCCCGAGGGGCGAGAAAGACGATCTCGGCGTCAACGTCGATGCCATCCTGGAAGAAGCGGAATCCCTTTTCAGGATGGCGCTCGATGCTGAAATGGAGGCCGCCCGCACCCCGCTACGAGAGGCACACCAGCTTGAGCAATGACCGCCGCCAGCAGAGACGCGAACGACGCAGAGGGACGCGCACCGCAGAGGTTAGTCAGACCGAGAGCTGCACACAGCACCAGCAGATGCAGACGCCACAGGAAAACGGCCGAGAAAGCCTACCGGAAATGACAAGCGGAAACATCCAGCAGACAGCCGAGATCGTTGGAGCAAAAAGGAACACTCATTACCATAGAAGAAAGAAAGCAATATGAGTGTGAAAGAAGACGGCAGTCTGATGACAAGCGAAGATAGAAGAAGAAGAAGAACAAGGAAAGAGGTTGCAATAGCCGGCCGTTGTGGCCGAGCGGTTCTAGACGCTTCAGTCTGGAACCGCCCGACCGCTGCGGTTTCAGGTTTAAATCCTGCCTCGGGCATGGATGTGTGTGATGTCCTTAGGTTAGTTAGGTTGAAGTTCTAGGGGACTGATGACCTTAGATGTTAAGTCCCATAGTGCTCAGAGACATTTGAACCAGGTTACAATACCAGCAGCTGTTACCTGGTTTTGCATGTCTTCCTTTTGCCATTAAGGGGAACTGGACGTGAAAATGACTGAAAAAAAAATGTATCTCCATCTGAAAGACAAATTTCTCCAGTTTTCAAGAATGTGTGCTTTATCAACTTTCCAATTGTTTATTTGTTCTTAAACGCTCTTTGAACAAAGTCTGTATACCAGCCACGTCTCCTTTCAGTTCACTGTCGCACTGCCACAGTCATGTAAACAATAAAGTCAATATACAGCGGCTTTGAGGGCACAAAATTATTTAGCAGATGTCTACATGGGCACACACAGAACCATAATAAGAGTTACAACAGCTGTGTGTGTCAACAAGTACCAAAAACAGCGGTTGTTGGAAGGTCGGTACTCAAAATAGGTGTGATGGATGCTGTCATCTGTTTCAATGACGGTGCAATTGGCAGGACAAAAATAACGGACAAATTGGTCATACAACCAGGAAATAATATGATAGTTCCTCCGACTGCCATAGATAGTCAGCGAGTAGTTGAAGCTGAAAAGCTACGGAGGCCACCACTGAAGAGTTCAGAGTAAGGAAATGACTCCTGAAAAAGTGTAGAGGATAAGGAAACAGCTGGCCAACAAGAATATGCTGCTGGAATGTTCTGAAAGAGGCATTCGATGAGTCAAAAGCACTGTCAACAGTCTTTTCTCATTTTCTCGAAACTACATTTCCCGAACTTTAAATACATATATCTTCACTATGGTTTGAGCTATGTCCACCAAATTTCTCCCAAGTGAAGAATGGTATGGTCTCATTGTATTATGCCTAATACATTGCAGAAAATTTCTATGTTTGTCATTCTGCTTATAATTTTAGCGGTAATTTCTGAGCAAAATAATTATGTGGTATAATAAAGATTTTTCTGTTTCCTCAGTTGCACTACAAACTACAAAACGAGAGGCATAATGTGTTCCTATGAATGTTGACAGCAGCCTGCCGCAGTATGAATGCTGTTAGACTGATGATGCACCAGAAAATTGTACCAGAAATGAAACGAGTGTTATAAAACCATCTATTAGGCAAAAATCTTGTAATTCTTAAACTATAACTTACAATTTAATAAATTTCCTTGTACAGCTTCAATTAGTGTCATTCAGTGTTGGTAAAAAACCGCAACTTCCTCCGCATTGCAGGACACGGGTAACGCGCACCGAAAGCGAAGCATAAAAACACAGGCCATTCACGTCCACGTCCCCTTAAGGTGAATACCGAAGCTGTCCCCCAAATCTCCTGCAAATAAACTCCCAATTGGGAGATATAACCGCTGCCCCCTTTCCATTGCCAGCATAAGAAACAAATAAAGTGTCCCCGCAGAATAACTTAAATACAGGGTGTTACAAAAAGGTACGGCCAAACTTTCAGGAAACATTCCTCTCACACAAAGAAAGAAAATATGTTATGTGGACATGTGTCCGGAAACGCTTACTTTCCATGTTAGAGCTCATTTTATTACTTCTCTTCAAATCACATTAATCATGGAATCGAAACACACAGCAACAGAACGTACCAGCGTGACTTCAAACACTTTGTTACAGGAAATGTTCAAAATGTCCTCCGTTAGCGAGGATATATGCATCCACCCTCCGTCGCATGGAATCCCTGATGCGCTGATGCAGCCCTGGAGAATGGCGTATTGTATCACAGCCGTCCACAATACGAGCACGAAGAGTCTCTACATTTGGTACCGGATTGCGTAGACAAGAGCTTCCAAATGCCCCCATAAATGAAAGTCAAGAGGGTTGAGCTCAGGAGAGCGTAGAGGCCATGGAATTGGTCTGCCTCTACCAATCCATCGGTGACCGAATCTGTTGTTGAGAAGCGTACGAACACTTTGACTGAAATGTGCAGGAGCTCCATCGTGCATGAACCACATGTTGTGTCGTACTTGTAAAGGCACATGTTCTAGCAGCACAGGTAGAGTATCCCGTATGAAATCATGATAACGTGCTCCATTGAGCGTAGGTGGAAGAACATGGGGCCCAATCAAGACATCACCAACAACGCCTGCCCAAACGTTCACAGAAAATCTGTGTTGATGACGTGATTGCACAATTGCGTGCGGATTCTCGTCAGCCCACACATGTTGATTGTGAAAATTTACAATTTGATCACGTTTGAATGAATCCTCATCCGTAAAGAGAACAATTGCACTGAAATGAGGATTGACACATTGTTGGATGAACCATTCGCAGAAGTGTACCCGTGGAGGCCAATCAGCTGCGGATAGTGCATGCACACGCTTTACATGGTACGGTAACAACTGGTTCTCCCGTAGCACTCTCCATACAGTGACGTGGTCAACGTTACCTTGTATAGCAGCAACGTCTCTGACGCTGACATTAGGGTTATCGTCAACTGCACGAAGAATTGCCTCGTCCATTGCAGGTGTCCTCGTCGTTCTAGGTCTTCCCCAGTCGCGAGTCATAGGCTGGAATGTTCCGTGCTCCCTAAGACGCCGATCAATTGCTTCGAACGTCTTCCTGTCGGGACACCTTCGTTCTGTAAATCTGTCTCGATACAAACGTACCGCGCCACGGCTATTGCCCCGTGCTAATCCATACATCAAATGGGCCTCTGCCAACTCCGCATTTGTAAACATTGCACTGACTGCAAAACCACGTTCGTGATGAAAACTAACCTGTTGATGCTACGTACTGATGTGCTTGATGCTAGTACTGTAGAGCAATGCGTCGCATGTCAACACAAGCACCGAAGTCAACATTACCTTCCTTCAATTGGGCCAACTGGCGGTGAATCGAGGAAGTACAGTACATACTGACGAAACTAAAATGAGCTCTAACATGGAAATTAAGTGTTTCCGGAGACATGTCCACATAATATCTTTTCTTTATTTGTGTGTGAGGAATGTTTCCTGAAAGTTTGGCCGTACCTTTTTGTAACACCCTGTATAACCATTGGCTGAATAGCGCAATGAACACTCAAATAGCCCGCCTTCCTCCTTCAGAGGAGGAAATAAAACGCAGCAAAAAAGCAGCACCATGATGAAGGCGGAACGGTTGTTCACCGAAATATCATGGGCTGCCGACAACTGCATCCGGCAGTACACCGAAAATATCTTACAAGCAATGTTAAAATTAAAATCTCCTATTGCCTATTCTAGTGAGAATATGTGCTGATCGTAACCTCTAGATTCTGGAAAGAAAATCTTTGATACTCTTTTAGAACCCAAAAAATCCAAACATACCATAATACGGACAGTGCTACTAAGTGTGGAGTATCACGCAGTATCATCGTGGCGACCATTGTTACATCTTCCCTTGACAGTGCAGCAGAGAGACAAGTGCCGACAGTGGTAGGCCCATGATTACATTGTACATTGTACAGCGCCACAGCATCTTATCATCTTAGTCCTGGTTCTGTGTGCAGCATCATGATAAATTTATCCGTGTGCTGAAGCTGCTAGAAAAATGACTGTTGTCAGGTGGCTGTCATCACCTTCTACAGCCCCAGCACCAAGCGTGCTGATGTGGGCGGCCCTTGGGTACACAACGCTGTCACTAATAGTTTGTATAGCAATCGTTACATTTCTGACGTTTTGAAGTTGGTGCCTGTGTGTTATCTATGAGGCCTCTATGGAGTCACCTTTCATCAGGAAAGCGCACGACCATATTATGTCCATACTGTCTTAACCTACTTGAATACAGAGGTTTGATGAACTCTGACAATGGAATTACGTTCTCGTATCTGGCATCTGAGATCTATTAGTCTCGATGCCCAGCTGGGTTTTAACCATTTTCCTTGTCTGAAGTGACAGCTCTGTGTACCAAATTTTGTATGTGGCATACTCCCAGATCACCTAAAAGTTTAATGTTCAAAATGTGTGTGAAATCTTATGGGACTTAACTGCTAAGGTCATCAGTCCCTAAGCTTACACACTACTTAATCCAAATTATCCTAAGGACAAATACACACACCCATACCCGAGGGAGGACTCGAACCTCCGCCGGGACCAGCCGCACAGTCCATGACTGCAGTGCCCCAGACCGCTCGGCTAATCCCGCGCGGCAAAAGTTTAATAAGGTAGTCTTTCAACAACAGCGGTACGCAGAGCTGCGCTATCCTACTCATGCTGCCATTCACCAATCATTCATTCATTTAGTTGCTTCTTGTCTGCGATGGTCAGGCAGGTAAATTCTTGTAATGCCGCTAGATTGCTACTGCCTAACCCACCGGTCCGTGCACGACAGTACCAACATGTGCCAAAACAGCGGGCGCGATAATGTAGTTTTAAGGGCATCATATCTCGGATTCTATTGATCAGAGAGATACGTACAGTATGTCGATTCATCCGATATGTATACAAATGGTTGCTAGACAAGGGCCATCCGAAACACTTGGTCGCTTATCTTACAATAGAGGGTCAAAACTTGAAGTATACACACTTCTTCCAGATCCGGCAAACGGAGCAGACCGTATTAAGTGTGGTCTAGCGTGCACCGTAGGTGGCTTATAAAAGGACCATTTAAAGGACCATTTATTTGTTCATAGGTGGTTCCTGAAAGAAAAAAAATACGAGAACCCATGATTTTTGGTTACTAAAAATAGTAATTGCGAGGTTGGTCACTTCTATAATTTCTGTTCATGGCAAATAGTTGAACTTTTAGCCATACGTCCTAAAGATGAAGTTCTCAGGCAACCTTGAACATTTTTTCGAAATCGTTATCCATTACCGAGATGCAGAGGTTCAAAGTTAACGTATTTATGCACGTAAAATATGCACGTAATGTCCGATCCGAGCCGTAAATGTAGTTTTAACTGAAGTAGCGAACACATAGCAAGGGTTCTAGGGTCAGCGCAGGGGTTCAGTAGACGCAGAAGAAGACCACTGTAAACGTGACCGAAACGTTGATTTCTCCAGATTTTTTTTTAATGTTATGACTCGGTACGATACTCAGAGGACTTTTGTGTCAACTGACTCTGGGCGCAGAAACCTATTCACTTATATGTTTTTATCGCCGCGCGGGATTAGCCGAGCGGTCTAGGGCGCTGCAGTCATGGACTGTGCGGCTGGTCCAAGTGGAGGTTCGAGTCCTCCCTGAGGCATGGGTGTGTGTGTTCGTCCTTAGGATGACTTAGGTTAAGTAGTGTGTAAGTTTAGGGACTAATGAGCTTAGCAGTTGAGTCCCATAATATTTCACACACATTGGAACATTTTTTATGTTTTTATCAATAGTTTTTCGTTAATAAAACTTTTTGGCGCGCTGTCTTTGTATAATGGGCACTTAATGCCTTTACAGATATGCAAAAATGGTACTTCAGTGACAAAAAATGAGCTAAAAACTTTCTTAACATGACTTAAAAGAAATTGAAATGACTGCCAAAAGTGGAAAAAGTGCAAAAATGAGTAAAATGTTTCTAAAAACATTTTTACTCTTCCAAGAGATAAATCATGCTTCGGGTGCTTTTGATTAATTGCGGTCGATGAGCAAAGTGTTCATAGAAAATATAAATGATTTTGTGTTAACCTTCTATTAAGTGTACTTCTTTGTTGTTGCAGAGTATATAAACGTGTCCAAGTGTGTAAATAAACTGTCCAAATTTTACTGAACTATACAGTTCGTCTTTTACAAGCAGCGCGCCCTGCGGTAGCAGGGAAAAAGCGAACTAAAAGAAAAGTGCTCCTGCCGGAGCACAGAAAAGATGAATGTGTTTGTCTTTGAAAAACTATGACAGGAAAGTGCCTCAAGCCTCATTTCGCCTTCCTCATCAGAAACTTCGGCATGCGAACGTATTCGGCCTTTTTCCGATGAAAGAAAGTATCAGAGAGACAGCGGCGGTGGAAGAGAGAGGAGAGAAAAGAAGAAGGGGACAATGTAAGTCAGAGAGGAGGTAGTGGCGGGGAGATATAATGTAAATCAATGGAAGAAAAAGAAGAGAGTGGCGGGGAAACATAGACATGGTGATTCTAATTAACGTTCAAAAACCTCTTAAGCCACGTAGATGACGCAAGTTATTTGATATAAATCACACGGCGCCCCGAATGACTGAAAACACCCCAAAAGTGGATGACAAATGTTCAACACATGACGTCACCAGATGACGTATTCGCCGCATGTGCAGCGGCTGAGGCTGTCGGTCTGTCGCACCTGAACATCGCAATCCTAGTCAACTATTACACACGCAAAGAAAGTTGCCACTCGGCGCTCTGGTTTTCGGGAGCGACCGTAAAGGCATCTCCCATTTACAGTCGCACCCATCAGCCACCGCGCCGAGCGTCAACTTTGTTTGCGCGAATATTATTCTCGTCTGGGTGGGTCTGAGTCAACGCGCGTGACTTTAGCACCTGGGGCTGAAGGTTCTAGTCTTGCTTCTAGCAGGCAGTATTTTTCCCGTTGCTTTAGACGAGTATGTGTTTACACTGAGGGAAGATCCACTATTTTTTTTTACCACTCTCGCGGTCACCGCTGGCTCTGAGCACTATGGGACTTAACATGTGACGTCATCAGTCCCCTAGAGTTTAGAACTACTTAAACCTAACTAACCTAAAGACATCACACACATCCATGCCCGAGTTAGGATTCGAACCTGCGGCCGCAGCAGTCGCGCGGTTCCGGACTGAAGGGCCTAGAACCGCTCGGCCACCGCGTCTAGCGGTCACTGCTGGTTTATTCCGAAGTACAGCACAACGAAAACCTACCGTATTGCGTCACAGGTAACTGAGTATTCGTTTGCGAATGGCGTCGTTAACAGTAATTTAGCTACTTTTTTTACTAACTAACGTCTGTAAACAAACAAAGAAGGAACAAAAGGAAAGAAATACAAAATAAAACAGCGTTTCCTTGGTTACAGCAAGGACAATTTGTAACTTCTGCGTGTGAAAACGATCAAATTTACAGAAGATATTCGAAATTTGCACACGTTTGCTTGAATGCAAGAACTGCATCGTTCTGTCATGCCTTCATGCACACGCCCGAAAGTATTATTCGTATTTCAGATGTGATGTATCACGTTCAACATTTGTCATCCACATTTGGGGTATTTCCCGACATTCGCGGCCCATGTAACTTGTAATAAATTACTTGTCTCGGCATCATATCGTCGGTTCGGAGGTTTTTAACTACTACGCCTATTTTCATTCACTGCTTTCATATGGCATCACATTTTGGGGCAATTCGTCATTAAGAGAGAAATAATTCATTGCAGCTAGGCACGGCGAACGCCAGGTCTGTTGCAGGCAGAAACGCCTGGGCGTGCTTATCACTATAAATCTCTTACTTCTGGACAAAATGTTTGGTATTGTTTTGGATTCTGCAGTTTTATTTAGATGAAAGATTTTCTTACTATCGTAAAGCTACAAATGAATCCTGTCGAAACAAACGTAGATCAATATGAGAACACGCTTTGCCCATTGCAAGCTTCCGAAAGTTTACATTCAAGTAACTACATTTACTTGATCCATTTTGCTATCAAAACTTACCCCAACTCCTATACAATGAACTCGTTTCTTTTATTTATTTATTTATTTTCGTTTGACATCGTCACTGGAAATGTGAACTAATTTACATGTGTAAATGTCCAACTGTTGCCAGTCATTAGATTACAGTCGTTTTCAACGAAAGGAATTCTAAACAGGAAGCAAAATAGCTTCATACATCGAAAATACTGTTGAGCTTAAACTTTTTTAAACATGCACATTAGAAAAGATAAATATTCCCTTCTTGCAACTGAAAGGAGAAACTTTATAAGATAAAAAAAATTATTTCACAAAACAAGTATCTCTCTTTTGCCCCTTCTTCTGTCCCCCTCCCCGTCCCCCAACGTGTACAATCGCAAGATATTTCATTAACATTCAGTGCTCCTCATCCCATAGTCAACCAAGGTACATAAAGAAGAGCACCAATATGTTCACAGTTTCTTGTAAAAGCAACCCAGTACAAACGTAACTTGCTCAGATTTACAAATAAGGTAAAGAAGCACGAATTCTGTTGCTGCTGGACCATGAAGTCGTTTTTGTATGTCAATCCTTAAAACAGGTGGAAATTTAAGTTCAGGAGTACACTATTTGTTAAGAAGTGTAATGAATTGCACAATTAATTGATTGCAGAAATCTATCAGAACAATGTTTGTTGGTCAACTACCGCCAATAGTTCAACATTTTCCTGTGCCGGGGAGGGAGACACCACCATTATGACTATGCCTGCAACAGACCTGGCGTTCGCCGTGCCTGGCTGACGTGGCGTCACGAACAAGCGCCGAGGCCTTCCTTTGAGTCGGTGTTGACTGGAAGCGGCAGTCAGTGTGAGCGATGAGCTGAGGAAGTAGGTTGAGCCGGTGTTGCAGGCCGGAGTGGCCGAGCGGTTCTGGGCGCTACAGTCTGGAACCGCGCGGCCGCTACGGCCGCAGGTTCGAATCCTGCCTCGGGCATGTGTGTGTGTGATGTCCTTAGGTTAGTTAGGTTTAAGTAGTTCAAAGTTGTAGGGGACTGATGGCCTGAGAAGTTAAGTGCTATAGTGCTCAGAGCCATTTGAACCATTTGAGCCGGTGTTTTGGTGTCTGCAGCCGGTGGACCGCGACCCGCCGCTGGGGCGGCCCGTCTGGAGGCTGGCGGCGTTCGCGCAGGACGAGGGCGGCGCCGGGCTGGTGGGCCACGCCGAGCTGCGCGTCGCCCTGCGCGACGTCAACGACAACGCGCCCGCCTTCCTCCGCAGGCTGTACCGCGGCCGCGTCGTCGAGAACGCGCCGGCAGGTCAGCAACTCGCCGGCACAGCCGCTCCTGCACGGCCCGGGCGCTGCTCCGACGCGCGTACCCACCCCCTTAGGATATACTGAGGTGGCAAAAGTCACGGAATACCTCGTAACATCGTGTCGGACCTCGCCTTGCCCGGTGTAGTGTAGCAACTCGATGTCGCATGGACTCAGCAAGACTTTGGAAGTCCTCTGCAGAAATATTGAGCCTCGCCTCTTGAACCGTGAATTTACTTTATAAACATTTTCTTAAGAATTTACTTTATTTACTAACGATTCATCAAGAACATTAACACATTTGAAAGTGTTGTTAATAAAAATTCTCTATTTAAACTAGACTGAACTGCATGTGACTGCTTTAGTCTTTAATAAAACTTGCATCTGACTGCGTATTTAACTGAACTGAACTTTATCTGACGGCATGAAAATATTGTTGGAAAATTAATACTCAAAATACGCATCTGACTGCATGAAAGTTTAGTGGTAAAAATAAATGAAAGTCACCAACCTGCATCTGACTGCGTCTGTGGACTTAGCTCGTGCACACCTTCCCGTTTAGCCGCTAATAAAACATATATTCGACTTAGCCATAGTGCAATGGCATAAAATTGTCATTCTAGATAACTTTCCTCATTTTGGTCCTCTTTGTTACTTAATAAAAATTCTGTCCTGATCTGAATAATTTGCCAACTGTGCAATGGCATATAGATTATTTTACTCTGATAAATGAAATTATTAGCTTTACTCATGGGAACTATACTTTAATGTACCTTTTGGTTCAATGCAAGCACAGGATGCGGAGAACGACATAAGGTGTGAGATGAAACTCTAATTTTATCTAAAAAATATTTATTGTTCAAACTTTTAAGGCAAATGTGAAAAACTAAAAAAAAAAACCTTCTATAGCATGGATTTACGAGAAAGTTTCACAAAACGCTTATTGCATCAACAATGGGATTTCGATCTAGCTTTTAGACACTATTTAACCAATGAAAACCTATTTTATTAATTATTCTTTCTAGTTTCCCCAGGTATGTGCCGAGTTTCGCTCAATATATAGCTTATTATGTGCGTAGCGCCAATTCTTACTTTGATGCTGTCACGACCTGGCTGCCTCCTGCAGGCACCTAGCTCCGACTCGAAACACGTCTGCTGTCTCTGCGCATCTCCTCACCACTACTCAAACTTTTACCGCGTGCACCTAGCTCTGTTAGCTGTCAAAGATCTTACTACCCGAAGATGTACTACTCGTCCAACCTTGCGGTTGGGAACTATCGACATTTTTCACTGGCTCTATCCTGATCGAATCTCAGCACATACCTTTCACATTTAATCACACTATGTGAGCGTGGAAGCAGTTGCCAGTGGGTAACTGATGAAAACACATCAAATTTCTTTCAACAAATGGAAATTTTATTCCTAAAAACCCTTTTTTTTAGAAACAGATGTAAAATTATAATCAGAAAGCAACCTCCAAATATCAAGTTACAATTTATTCAGAGGCTGAAAGAACAAATTTTTTACAGTATGAGCTTTCGGGCTGAGAACCTTGCCGCTCCCTTTTGACACAGCCATAGTCACGTAGTTACGACCGCCCACAAACCTCTGAAAGACGACACTGGTGCAAATCTGCAACACACCAGATAACTTTAAACTAAAAATTTTAACAACTCACACAAGCACATAAACTATTCACCCCGTAGGAGGGATGGAAATGGTACAAAACACTAACATTAAAAGATTGACTTGCCACCTAAGGTGCGAATGATTAAAAAAAAAAAACTCGTACGATGGAAGGGTGGCAATTTTATATACTAAAATGACCATTTAAATAAAAACCCATGAAATGCAGTCTTACATAAAATGTAGAAGATTGGCCAAATCTGCTCTACATTACACATATACCGCCTCTCAAGATGATAGGCAAGATAAAAACATACTTCAGGAATTCGGCCGTTACACTTCAAGTAATAAATTCGTTAAAACCGAATCCGACAAACATGACAGAGGCAGCTATTAACGTACGCCAGACCGACCGACAGACAGACAGACACTAGCTGCCTAACAAATGCGGATGGGAGACAGACCAGCAAGCTGGGGGCGAGAGACTGACCAAGAAAACAAGTAGAATTTAACAAGTAAATGAAACAACATCTCACGAATCACTTAACTTCTAATAAACTGCGATGTCTGGCGAAGACCTGGCGCAGCACCCCCAAAACGCTCTCCCGAACCGTCCGCTGCCAGCCGCTTCAATGGACGCAGGAAGGCGCTCCGATCTCCCGTCTCACGGCGTCGCAGCTCGCACCGGCCAGACCGATGTCGTGGGTTGACTCCTGTTGCTCTCAAGTCTGTCGCGAAGCCACTACCCCTCGCTATACGGCGCGTACCACAGGACTGACGTGGTGACCTCACATGCGACGACGCTCAAGACGGACAAGTCATCTTGTGTCTTAGTGCGCGACCGACCAACCGATCGATCCAACCGCCGATGACCATTGCTTGAACAAACTCGAACAGACTGGCGGACGACAGACAGACACTGACTGCCCCACACTGACCCAACTAACCACACTCCGACTGGCGAATTTCTAGCGCCCCTTAAATGCACGTGAACTGGCAACCTTTCCCCTTTTCCACCAGAGTGCGGCACCAAAGCTGCGATTGCCACAGCGACGCCACCGCCAGAAACGGAGGGCGATTGCTTCATACAACGCCCTGCGGCGCGCTCTCCAAAACAGCAAATTTTACCACGGCTCCCCTCTGTAGCCGTCCATATTTACGAAAGTGTCGCTGGTGCAAAATTTTGTGCACGAAGCGACCTCTCGTTTAGTCCCATAAATGTTCGATGGGTTTCATGTCGGGCAATCTGGCTGGCCAGATTCATTCACTCGAATTGTCCAAAATGTTCTTCAAACCAACTCTGGTCCGACCACATGGCGCATTGTCGTCCATAAAAATTCCATCATTGTTTGGGAACATCAAGTCCATGAATGACCGCAAATGGTCTACAAGTAGCCGAACATAACCATTTCCAGTCAATGATCGGTTCGGCTGGACCAGAGTACTCAGTCCATTCCACGTAAAAACATCCTGCACTATTATGGAACCATCACCAGTTTGCACAGTGCATTGTTGATAACTTGGGTCCATGACTTCGTGGGGCCTGCGCCACACTCGAAGCCTACCATCTGCCCTTACCAGATGGAATCGGGACTCATCTCAAGGGACCACTGTTTCCCAGTCGTCTAGGGTCCAACCAATATGGTCACGAGCCCAAGAGACGCGCTGGAGACGATGTCGTGCTGCTAGCAAAGGCACTCGCGTAGGTCGTCTGCTGCCATAGGCCATTAACAAGAGATTTCGCCGCATAACGTATACATTCGACGCACATTCCACATTGATTTATGCGGTTATTTCATGCAGTGTTGCTTGTCTGTTAGCACTGACAACTCTACGCAAACACTACTTCTCTCGATCGTTAAGCGAAATCCGTCGGCCTCTGCGTTGCCCATGGTGAGAGGTAATCCCTAAAGTTTGGTATTCTCAGTACGCTCTTGACAATGTGGAGCTTGGAATATTTCGATTTCTGGAATGGAATCTCCCAGGCATCTAGTCCAATTACCATTCCGCGTTCAGTCTGTTAATTCTCGTCGTGTGGGCGTAGTCCGGTCGGAAACCTTTTCACAGATTCACCTGGGTCCAGATGATAGCTCCACCAGTGCACTGCCCTTTTGTACCCGGTGTACGCGATACTACCGTGATCTGCATGTGTGCGTATCACTATCCCATGACTTTTGTTGCCTCAGTGTGTATTGAAAGACAGGCCTTTTGGTCTCACAAAATAACTGAAACGTTACAAGCAAAATACCTTTACTGACCTTCAGAGTAATCGCAATTATTACAATACACTTTCAACATCGGTTGTAAAGCTGTTAAAAACTATCAGCAAACGCTTATTGTGAAACAGCTCGAAGCACCTTTGTCGAGCGTTGTTGGATAGTCATATCATTACAAAAGGTGAGACCTGGTGTTACCAATACGATTCCGAGACCAAGCGGCAGTTAATGGCATGGTGTTCACGGTCTTCCCCGCCTCCCAAAACAAAGGTCGACTGACGAAATCCAGGATTAAGACTCTGTTGATTGACTTTTTCAACAGCAAGGGCTTAATCCATCATGAATTTCTACTCGAGCGAGGCGGGGAAGATGGCGGACACCATGCGAATGACTGTCGCTTGGTCTCTGCATTGCACTGATAGCACCAGGTCACACCTGCGATTATGCGGTATGCAATAAAGCGTGGCCACAGTGCTTCGGGCAATGCCACTAGAAGCCTTCGCTGGCAGTTTTCAACAGCTTTAGAACCGATGTCAACAGTGAGTCGTAGCTAATGCTGATTGTTCTGAATGCCTATAAAAGTATTTTGTTTGTAGCTCTTGTTTCCTTTATGTTCTGAGACCATTCACCAAACTTTTCAGACCCACCTGGCACATTTTTCAATAATATGTCACCTAATTTAAATTATCAAGAAGCATTTCCAATATTTTTCACATGGGTTTAAATGATGACAGTTTTCTTTAAATAGTATTACTAGTTGCACCCGGCCATGTGTTGCTGTGGCTCAGTAAGAAAAGAGAAACCTCTTTCTAATCTATTTCTCCTCACCCCATCTCTTTTCATCTCTTCCTGCCCCTCTCTTTGTCCATCTCCTCCTCGTCCTTCCTCCTCTGACTGTCTATAACTTTCTCAAAACTCTCTCTGTCCAACTTCTCATCTCCCTCTCTCTTCGCCTCCTCCTGCCCTCTCTTTCTCTCCATCTCCTCCTTTCCACTCTCCATGTCAAATTTCTCCCACTCCTCTCTCTGTCTCCTCTTTCCCATACTCTCTGACCTTGAGCCTTGTTTATTGTTGTTGTGAATTCAGGTTCTGTAGGCTGAATGTATAATACAGTAGCGTACAAAATTTGAACTAAATCTGTCAAGAATATATTACATATTTTTTTATGTATCACATATGTCTAAGAAATAGCTATATAAAAACACGTGTATTCGAATGCAACGCTGTTCAAGTCAAGAAACCGACAACTTTTCGAGCTGTGTGAGCTCAAACATATGCAGGTCGAATTTTTATATATGAATATTGATATCGAGTACATGCTAATCTTAAGGCTGCACCTGGAAATTTCAGTACAGTTTCGATGTGGAAGTTAAAATTCATCCCAAATTCCGGTGTTCATTTATTTAAAAGATATAGGCAAAATCGGACCTGATCGTCGCAAGTTGATATTAATGCTTTCTTTGTGCCTCAGTAGTGGCGTAGTGGTAACGAAATTGAGAATAACCTGCATTCTATTTAAACAAAGCAAAATATCCTAAACACGACATCTCTCGTGTTTTGACGCACTCTACTGGCAGGATGTGGTTACTCTACAAAAATTAATTTTATAAACTGAATTTGCCCTTTGCTGATCTGTTCCTGAAAGTGCAGCCACACCCGATGAAGGCTGGAGGGTAACTGACAAGCCAAACAACGGATCACCAATTCTGCTTATCTTTCGTTTGTTTATGGTACATACTAGGACATAAGGAGTACTGCTCTAGTTCGATGCTCTTCTGAAGCGTTTTAGAGAAACTGAGGTTCAAAACATTACCATCCCGTTGACTGACACTGCAAAATGTTAGCCATCGAGCGGCAGCGTTAGCCAAACCAGCTAATGCGGCAAACTAGAAGTCTGCCGGTTCTGCGTTCGAATCGTATCAGTTTTTCTAATCCTCCACCAAACACCTATATCGCAACAACGAGTCGCGTTTCCTCGGTAACGAATAATAATTATAAAGATAATCATATTGTTACTCATGGCCAAGTATAGACGAGATATAATAAGGACTCATGATGAAATGAACATTTATGTATCGGTACATTAATTACATTCATTCGTTTGCGCAGTGAAGTTACACAGTGCTAGATCTGCTTCGAATAATGTACGCTTTATTCCTATTGTTTTTGAAAAAGCAATAGAAAGAAATTGTAACCGCTGTTCGGCGGCGGAGTGTTTATCTGTTTTGCTACTTGGTGCGTGACAGGAAGCTTTGAAGCGATAGAGATACGAGTCAACGGTCCATAACAGCTCTGTACTGTGTAAAGTACACAGCAGGAGTCACTAAATTGAAATGAAAAGGAGACAAGAATTTCTGGTCAGGTAAGTGTAGCAATATAATAATTCCAATCCCAAAGAAAGCAGGTGTTGACAAGATGTGAAAATTACCGAACTATCAGTTTAATAAGTCACGGTTGCAAAATACTAACGCGAATTCTTTACAGACGAATGGAAAAACTGGTAGAAGCCGACCTCGGGGAAGAACAGTTTGGAATCCGTAGAAATGTTGGAACACGTGAGGCAATACTGACCCTACGACTTATCTTAGAAGATAGATTAAGGAAAGGCAAACGTACGTTTCTAGCATTTGTAGACTTAGAGAGAGCTTCTGACAGTGTTGACTGGAATACTCTATTTCAAATTCTAAAGGTGGCAGGGGTAAAATACGGGGAGCGAAAGGCTATTTACAATTTGTACAGAAACCAGATGGCAGTTATAAGAGTCGAGGGGTATGAAAGGGAAGCAGTAGTCAGGAAGGGAGTGAGACAGGGTTGTAGCCTCTCCCCGATGTTATTCAATCTGTATATTGAGCAAGCAGTAAAGGAAACAAAAGAAAAATTCGGAGTAGGAATTAAAATCCAGGCTAAAGAAATAAAAACTTTGAGGTTCGCCGATGACATTGTAATTCTGTCAGAGATAGAAAAGGACCTGGAAGAGCAGTTGAGCGGAATGGACAGTGTCTTGACAGAAGGATATAAGATGAATATCAACGAAAGCAAAACAAGGATAATGGAATGTAGGTGAATTAAATCGGGTGATGCTGAGGGAATTAGATTAGGAAATGAGACACTTAAAGTAGTAAAGGAGTTTTGCTATTTGGGGAGCAAAATAACTGATGATGGTCGAAGTACAGAGGATATAAAACGTAGACTGGTAATGGCAAGGAAAGCGTTTCTGAAGAAGAGAAATTTGTTAACCTCGAGTATAGATCTAAGTGTCGGGAAGTAGTTTCTGAAAGTATTTGTATGGAATGTAGCCATGTATGGAAGTAAAACATGGACGATAAATAGTTTGGACAAGAAGAGAATAGAAGCTTTTGAAATGTGGTGCTACAGAAAAATGCTGAAGATTAGATGGGTAGATCACATAACTAATGAGGAGGTATTGAATAGAATTGGGGAGATGAGAAATTTGTGGTACAATCTGACTATAAGAAGGGATTGGTTGGTAGGACATGTTCTGAGGCATCAAGGGATAACCAATTTAGTATTGGACGGCAGCGGGGAGGGTAAAAATCGTAGAGGGGGACCAAGAGATGAATACACTAAGCAGATTCAGAAGGATATAGGCTGCAGTAGGTACTGTGAGATGAAGAAGCTTGCACAGGATAGAGTAGCTTGGAGATCTGCATCAAACCAGTCTCTGGACTGAAGACCACACCAACCAACCAAGTGTAGACTAATATCAACATCATCAGATAATGGGAGTAGAATTCGTTACCAATAGGAAGGTAGGGCAGAGATTGAGTTACCGTGAACAGGTTAGTGACAGTGTTGGTATCATTAGAATCGACAGCAAACCAACACCAATAACAACAGTTCAGGTACACACGTCGACGTCGCAAGCAGATGATGAAGAGGTAGAGAAAGTATATGAGGATACTGAACAGGTAATTATTACATAAAGGGAGATGAAAATCTAAAACTCATGTGGGATTGGAATGTGGATGTAGGGAAAGGAGTAGAAGAAGCGGTTACAGGAGAATATGGGCTTGGTAGAAGGAACGAGAGAGGAGAAAGACTGATTCAGTTCTGCAATAAATATCGGTTAGCAACAGATATTCCTCTGTTAATGAATGACAGAGGAGCAAGTATACTTGTAAAGGTGGGGAGAGATGGGATGATACCAGGTACATTATATCATGGTCAAACAGAGATTCCGAAATCAGATATCGGACTGGAAGCCGTCTCAGGGGCAGATATGGACTCAGATCACAGTTTGGTAAAGATGAAGAGTAGGCTCAAGTTCAGCAGATTAGTTAGGAAGAATCATTGCCCAAAGAACTGGTATACGGAATAAAGAGATACGGTTGAAGTTCTCCAAGGCTGTAAATACTGCGATAGAGAATAGCTCAGTAGGTAATTCAGTTGAAAAGGTATGGACGTCTCTAGAAAAGGCAATCACAGAATTTGGAGAGCAAAACATAGGTACAAGGAAGATAATGGAGAGGGGACTATGAGTAAGAGAAGAAATACTTCAGCTGGTTAACGCAAAAAGGAAATACAAAAACGTTCAGGGAACTTCAGGATACAGAGAAACAAGTCACTCAGGAATGAAATAAATAGGAAGTGCAGGAAATCTAAGGTGATATGGATGCATGAAAAATGTGAAGAAGTCGAAATGAAACGATTTTCGGAAGGACGGGCTCAACATATAGAAAAGTCACAAGAAGTTGCAGTGAAATTAAAATCAAGGGTGATAACATTAAGAGTGCAATTGGAACTCTATTGTTAAATGCAAAGCAGAGAGCGTGTGTGTGGAAAGAGTACATTGCAGGCCTCCCTGAGGAGGAAGACTTGTCTGATGACGTGATAGAAGAAGAAACAAGAGCCGATAGGAAAGAGAGAGGGGATCAAGTATTAGAGTCAGTATTTAAAAGAGCTTTGGAGGACTTAAGATCAAATAATGCAGAAGGGATAGACAACACTCCCTCGGAGTTTCTAAAATCACTGGGTGAAGTGGCAACAAAACGACTATTCACGTTGGTGAGTAGAATGTGGGAGACTGGCGATATACCATCAGACTTTCTGAAAAACATCATCCCCACAACTCCCAAGATTGCAAGGGCTGACAAGTGCGATAATTATTGAACAGTCAACTTCACAGCTCGTGCATCCAAGCTGCTGACAAGAAAATTTACAGAAAAATGGGAAATAAAATTGAGGATCTGTTAGATGACGATCGGTTTGGCTATAGGCAAGGAGAAGGCCCCAGGGAGACAGTTCTGACGATGCGGTTGATAATGAAAAGAAGACTGGAGCAAAATCAAGACATCTTCATAGGATTTTTCAACCTGGAGAAAGCGTGCGACAGTGTCAAGTAGGGCAAGATGTTGCATATTCTGAGAAAAACACGGGTAAGCTATAGGGAGAGACTGTTAACATACAGTATGTACAAGAGCCAAGAGGGATCAGTAAGACAAAGAACGAAGTGTTCCCATAAAAAAGGATGTAACAGGGATATAGTGTTTAGCCAACACTGTTCAATCCATACATCGAACAAGCAATGACGCAAATAAAAGAAAACTTCAAGGGAGGGATTAAAATTCAAGGTTAATGATCAATGATAAGCTTCACTGACGACGTTGATATCTTCAGTGAAAGTAAACAAGAATTACAGGATCTACTGAGTGGAATGAACAGTCTAGTGGTATAGAATATGGACTGAGAGTAAATCAACGGAAGACGAAAGTAATGAGAAGTAGCAGAAATGAGAAGAGCGAGAAACTTAACATCAGATTGGCCATCACGAAGTAGACGAAATCAGTGAATTCTGGTAGCTAGGCAGCAAAATAACCCTTGGACACAAAAAGCGGACTAGCACTGGCGAAAACGGCATTCCTGGCCAAGAGAAGTCTGCTAGCGTCAAACGTAGACCTTAATTTGAGGGAGAAATTTCTCAGAGTGTACGTCTGGGCCACAGCGTTGTATTGTAGTGGAAGGTGGACTGTGGGAAAACCGGAAAAGAAGAGAAGAAGGATGTTGAAACTTGCGTGGATTGATAAAGTAAGGAATGAGGTGGTTCTCCGAAGAATCGGGGAGGAAAGGAATATGTGGAAAACACTGACAAGATGAAGGGACAGGATGATAGAACATATATTAAGACATCGGGGAATAACTTACGCAGTACTACAGGAAGCTGTAGAGGGTAAAATACTGTAGAGGAAGACGGAGATCGGAATACTTCCAGCAAATGATTGAGGACGTAGGTTGCAAATGCTACTCTGAGATGAAAAGGTTGCCGCAGAAGAGAAATTCGTGGCGGGCAGCGTCGAACCAGACGAAAGACTAAAGTCTCAAAGAAGTAACAGCGCAAATACATGTTTACTACGTTGTTTTTTTTTGTTTGTTTTGTTTTTTTAATCGAGCGGTTAAGATAACAGTCAGCAATGATCGAGGAATCATCATATGAGCGTTCAGTATGTAAAATAAGACTCTTTGATTTCCAAACGATGTTTTAAGTTTTTATCGTAACTTTTTGTTTCACCAGAAAGTCAAAAGTCATGTGAATGCTTTTACAAGTATTTCGCTTCCGCAAGTCGTGTCGTTCTTTTACACTAGCGTGATTTAATTACCCTAATGTAATCGTAAATGCGCCTTAGCTCTACACAAACACAAATTAATTTCAGTACAGCTGACACTGTAGGGTTTCATCTACAATTAACTGTTTAATTTCTTTAGATTGAAAATAATTTAACCGTGGCCTAAAGTAGACGCATTGTTATTAAGGCAGTGGTAGTATTGCAAACTATTTAGTAAATGTTAGGCTTGGTCGTCCTATAACGCTTTGTACACACACAGCACTGTTGTCTTTTCACCAAAACACGGACGTGTAAGTAGTAGTTAATTAATATTTTACAATATCTTCACGTCTCATATCCACAGATATAACCACTGTTCGGTATATTGCACTTCTTGACTCCTTTACCTGCTGGACTTGAAGTGCGAGTAACGTCAACACGGATTTAGACGCAAACTATCTTTCATCAGAGGTAATTCCGTAAATGAGACGACTTATTACTGTAAATGCACCAATCTGATGTCTCCATTCAACAACTGTGCAATGTTTAACTGCACGAAATTAAATGCTTGTTGTGCGCCACCTGCCGACTGCACTGCACCACTGTCTAACTCCGACTGACTGCTACTCACTCCATCTCTTTTTACACATTGCGCGCCAAGGCAAAAAAAATAGCCACAGTAAGACGTATTACATCCCCTACTTTTGTGGTTGAAAACCACGTTCAGCATTCTAGTAGAAAATCGTTCCCTCAAGAATAGATCAGTTATTTACAAACATGAATAACTAAAATAATTAGATGTACAGCCACGTTTTAGCAAAGAAAATTATTATATTGCATAAATCAGATCCTTGGTTTGATAGACAACGTATAAAAAAATTGATGTTAAGTTATAATGCCAAAAAACATGAGATAATAAGCAAAACAAAGTGTTGTTACGTTAAAGGTGAGAGATTAAGAGGGAAAGAAGAGGAGACTCGCCAATTGCCCTAACCTTTCTCTCGACGGCTGGTGCTCGCGTCTATGACATACATCAGAACATCGATTTCTCGAAAACGCTTCAGAAGCGCATCGTACTAGATCAGCGTTTATTAATCTGAGTATGTAGTACACTCGTGCAAAAGATGACCAAAATGAGTTAACTTATTGGGTTTACGCTTTCCTTGTCAGAACTGGTTACCACGGGGGCTACCAGTCACAGCACCGTAATTTTGACAGCAGCATGTCAATGACTCCTGTCAGTACGTCAGAGCCTTCTGCAGATCAGACGTGATAGTACGTTTACAGTTAATGCGTCTAGCAGTATCTACACTCATGCTCATAAACTAAGGATAGTTGCAGAATGTGGTGCCACACAACGTAGCACTACACAAAACTGGCGCTAATAGCACAGGCACATAGGGAACACATACGACACAGATCTGTAAGTCCACGGTATTGGTGATAAGTTGAGAAAATCGTCCCGAAACACATGTGCTACAAAACGCCACTGTTTCCTACGCATCTACCCTAACATCAATATGGGATATGATCACCATGCACAGGTACACAGGCCGCACAACGGGTTGGTATACTCTGGATCAGGTGGTTGAGCAGATGTTGGGTTATATTCTTGCCCCAGTGTCTGTTGGATCTCCTGAAGAATCCTAAGGGTTTGAAGACGTGCAGCGATACGTCGACCGAGAGCATCCCAGACGTGCTCGATGGGGTTTAGGTCTGGAGAACAGGCAGGCCACTCCATTCGCCTGATATCTTCTGTTTCAAGGTACTCCTCCACGATGGCAGCTGGGTGGGGCCGTCCGTTATCATCCATCAGAAGGAAGGTGGGACCCACTGCACCCCTAAACAGGCGGACATACTGGTGCAAAATGACTTCCCAGTACACCTGACCCGTTAAAGTTCCTCTGTCAAAGACATGCAGGGGTGTACGTGCACCAATCATAATCCCACCCCACACCACCAAACCACGACCTCCATACAGGTCCCTTGCAAGGACAT
Organism: Schistocerca piceifrons; assembly: GCF_021461385.2. Classification (NCBI taxonomy): domain Eukaryota; kingdom Metazoa; phylum Arthropoda; class Insecta; order Orthoptera; family Acrididae; genus Schistocerca; species Schistocerca piceifrons. The sequence goes on from NC_060140.1 coordinate 872,597,644, forward strand.
TAACGGGTTGCTATCTGGTTCCTGGTTCTCGCCAGATGAAAACCCGGCAAGAATCACTGTTCAGACTATACCTGGACTCGTCCGTGAACATGATCTGGGACCACTGTTCCAATGAACAAGTACTGCGTTCTTGACACGAGGCTTTACGGACTGTGATCAGCGGTCAGTGGAATGCACCGTGCAGGTCTTCGTTCGAATAAATCACGACTGTTCAGTCCTCTGTGGACTGTGAGTCTGGAGACAACTGTTCCAGTGGCTGCGGTAAGGTCCTGAGCAGGGCTACGTGCAGTACTCACTGATGGTGAGATATTGGTCTTCTTGTGATGTTGTACACTGTGGACGTCCCATACTGTAGCGTCTGGGAACGTTTTCTGTCTGCTGGAATCGTTGCGATAATCTTGAGATCACACTTTGTGGCACATGGAGGGCCCGTGCTACGACGTGCTGCGTTTGACCAGCCTCCAGTCACCCTAGTATTCTACCCGTAACAACGTCATCAATGTGTGTTCTTTGAGCCATTTTCAACACACAGTCACCATTAGCACGTCCGTAAACGTCTGCACATTTCCTCGCTGCGCCATACTCTGACATGCACCAACACACCTCTGCGTATGTAGACTGCTGCCAGCGCCACCGTGTGACGACCGCAGGTCAAATGCACCGCATGGTCATACCCAGAGGTGATTTAAAGCCGCAAACCGCCTACCAGAGCATTGTTCCACCATGTATCGGCATTATCCTTAATCTATGAGCATGATTGTACATTCGATTCGTTAGAAAGATGGGCGCTCGCCGATACACACAAAGAATGATTCAGTAACTGTGTTCCCAACTCCTCTTCTGTTTATAACTCCTGCTGCAATGTCTTTTGATGAAATAAAAGTGTCAGAATTTCCTTCATCTTTGATGCAGGCACCATCGTGCTGAACGTAACAGCAGTGGACAACGACGACCCATACGAGGGCCTAAACGCGAAGATAACGTACTCGATCGAGAAGAACGTCGTGGACGAAACTTCCGGCTCTGCCATCTTCATGATAGACAGCGACAGCGGCGAGATCCGGACGGCGATCTGCTGCCTGGACCGCGAGCGCACGCCTCGCTACTCCATACAGGTGGTCGCCACAGACGGCGGCGGCCTCCAAGGTACGTACAGGGGGCAGCGCTGACCCAGGGAGACGGCAGACGGACGCATATCGCCTGTGTTTCTCGCCATCCGAAAACTATTGCCTTACTTCACTGTCAACCTTGTTATACTGTGTTTCGTTGTTCGCTGAATTTTGTGTCCTATTTTCAATTACTTCACCATGTCTCTGTCAGTTCATTTTCTTGTCTGTCTGTTTGTTTAGTACCAATTTTGCCAACTGGTTTCAAACTAACTTCACAATGCGCCATAGACTTGTAATTTTAAATAAAGCTCATAACTGGATGACAATGCAATATTAACTCACTTTTTGGGTTTTTTTTTTTTTTTTTTGTCGGTCAGTTCTACAGGGATGAGGATGGGAGTGAAACTGTTTGGTAGCGCCTGACGTCTCGGCTGCTCTGCAGAACTGGCATGTTGTGGCGAAAGTTCAGAACGCATTCTGGGTGGTATGTGTACAGACGGGAGTGGCTGAGTAGAGAGGTTCTAACAACCCTACCACAACAAAGGTCAAAAATTAATTATGATTGTAGTGTTGCTCACGCTGCTAAATATTGCATTTTCGGGCAACAACAAAGTTATATTATGCGGAAGGTGTCATTAGAGCACAGTTAATAAAGTCATTTCTTGAAATAATGGATAAACTAGGCACTCATCTTTTCGTGTTTCCCACGCTGGTCTCGTTGTGAACTCATGGCTCAATCGTCGAAAATCTAGGTAGTGATGATTCCAAGCTCGGATGCAAAGAGGCCTAGGTGTTATTCTGCGATATTCAAAAGTTTTATAGATGTGTTTCATAAACCATTCTTGAAGATTAAACTTTTGCAAGTTAGGACAATTGTGATGTAAAAAAGTAATCAGCACTCCGAATTTAAGTTACACATCTTTTTTATTACTTTTGTTGCAGTATCACGTAACTCGTTCCAAAACATCACTTCACAATATAATACATACTTGAAAATATCTTCCTCACTGTTTAAGTTCACATTTCATAAACTGACTACAATTTGCGTCTTTTCAACATGACGACCAGAGCTTGACTCTCTAATAACCGCTTAAGCGCCCAAAAATCAGAGTTACAAGCACGTCAAAGATCATAGTGACAAAAGAAAGAATACACATAAGAATAATATCATCGCAATACATACTTATCGATGAATCGTAGTACCTCTACATTAATGAAATCAAATCTGAATGTTGTCACAGAAATATGTTAACTATTTTACAGAAACACAGTAGAATGTTGCTGGTATCGAGAGGTTGAGGTGAGGTGCCGTAATGGTTACGTAATTCAAGTAGCGTTACAAGGTTCAGTACAAATTTTTCAACTGATTTTAAAGTACCTAACTTCTCGATGAGCTACAGTCTTCAAATGTTAAACACTGCTCAGTACTGTAATATTAACTCGGTTCCTTGTCTCATGTGTGGCAGTTTCCTCATTTTCCTATTCCAGTTGTGAATGGTTCACAGGAAGAATGCTGGTAAGTCACTGTCTGTGCTCAAATTTTTACCGGCACGGTCTTTTTGCCAGATATATGTAGGAGGAAGCAATACATTGATTTAGTCAAGTGAAGAGAAACTACAATAAACCTGAAATGTACCACATGTCTCTGTTGCAGTCTAGTCAGAATATTTGAAATCGATAGAAAATTTTCATACAAACAAGACGAAAATTTATAAAATAAGAGTTTAAGTAAAAATGAGTGTTCAGTATACCAGGTTTTTAAATTGAACTGAGAAGTATAAAATAAGTTCTCATAGCCCCATACACATTTCTAACCCTGTGTTCCATTAGTCGTAAAATTTAAAAGCAATAATGTGGAGTGCATGCAATACATAGCTGAGGCATGAATACCCACCTCCTTACTATAACACTATGTATGTAGTAACTGGTGCATTTATATTTCATGTCTATACGATTATGTATTGCACAAGTCACACGTTTTCCATTTTAAATTTAACAAGTATTTTCATACCTATTACAAATTCTGAACCGTAAATGTTCAGGACTACCTACATGGGGTCAAAGACCTCCGTAAGGCCAGGAGAAATGTTTTATAATATTTAAACCGATTCAAAAATGTAGTATACTAAAAAATTATTTTCTTTAAATAATTATTTTATTTACATTATCAGTACCAAAGCGAAAAATTCCAATGAAACCTGCATCATGTCCACATTCTCAGCAAGATGTAGACGAGAAACAACACCAGGGATAACATACCTCAAGTGCAAGCTTGTTACTAGCAGGCCTACCCTTCCTATCTTCCCTATTGCTGAAAAATTCAAATAGCGGAGGAATAAGGGTGTTATGAATGCAGTCTGAATTGTTGCCAAATTTATTCAAGATGGCGGACTCTCCCCCTCCCCAACCTGCCCCCTCCCCCTGATGTTGATACTTCTGATAACAAATTAATTATTTAATTAAATTGATCGATTAATTACCACCTCCCCAGCTGGGGAAATGGTTGGAAACCATCGGTCTGCACTGAGCTGTTGGTATGGAAGGACCTAGGGTTGTTTTTTCTTTATTCATCATTTTTAGACGTTATCCTCTTGAAAAAAGCTTCCTAATTTTTTTCGTGTGTGTGTGTGTGTGTGTGTGTGTGTGTGTGTGTGTGTGTGTGTGTGTGTGGATGGGTGGGTCGATGATAAGAGTACAGCAGACTATCACTGAATTACAAGAGCAGCCTCCTACTGATCAACAAGTAAATAGCTGTCTGGAAGAGCGTAAGGATGGATAATAATAATAGGACAACAGAATATCACTGATGTGAGGAGGTAGCCTCCTGTTAATCTAAAAGTAAACAGCTGCTAGGAAGGACATAAGGATGGTTAATAATAATAAAGGACAGTAAAATATCAATGAAGTGCGATCGACAAACGAATAGCTGCTGGGAGAGACATAGGAATGAGTAATCATATTACGATAGTGACCTACTGTCCCAGTGCTGCTATTTTTTTCTTTATTGTCATTTCATTTCCCTGACCCATAGTGCAGCGGTGAGCGGGCAGTGGCACAATTTGCCGAACTACGGCCAAGAGATTACATTAAATACAACAGGAGAACATTACATATACAAAATACAGGGATAAAAGATTTAAATGTACACATGAGAAGAGGAAGCAATTGGAGTTAAAATCTACAAAAAAAGGAGTAGTTTAATGAGGCACATTTATATAGAATCCACATACAGTTAAAATGGCACTCGATGAAGACATAGCATGTAAATATTGGCGGCATGAACAGCACCATTAAAAACGACGTTCACAGTATGGGACAAAGACTCTGAACACACACTGCACTCGAGTTACATACGCAACGAGCACCGAAACACGAAAACGTAACTGCAGTGAAATTTGAATGGCCTGCCAAGGCAGAGGAGGTTGGAGAGGAGGGAGAGAGGAAAGAGAGATGGGGTGTTGATGGAGGTTTGGGGGGGTGCAGGAAGGGGGAAGGAGTGGAGTTGGTAGGACACCAAGGGGCAGGAGATAGGGAGTGAGTGCAATGACTGGGAAACGAGAAGTGAGAAGCACAGGGAGGAGGAGGGACGAAACAGCAAAGGGGGAAGGAGAAAGAAAGGGAACCCAAGGGAGGAGGGGGAGAGGAGGAGAAGAGGAGGGTGAAAGTTGGAAGGAAGGATAAATATTGAGGCAAAGCACATAATCCCAGACAGGGAAATGTTGGAAGTTCCTTTGGGAGAGGAGGTGGAAAGTGTGTAGATGGAGAGAGGGGGCGGACAAATCGGCAAAGACGCTGCAGCAGGCGGGGAGTGGAGAATAATGGATCCACGAGGGGGTGAGTGGGATCAATGGAGCAGTTGGTGTTGAGGATACAGATGTGTTCAAGGAAAAGGAGGAGATGTGGGAAGGGGATGAGGTCGTAGAGGATCCTCTTGGCGGCCGGGAGATGGGTATTGAAAGTGAGGTGGAATGCATGGCATTCAAGGATTTTGAGCGCTTTACGCCAGTGCTGCTATTTTTTTCCTTTGTTGTAATTTCAACTCCCCGTCAGGGGCAGGTTGGCAGCAGCATAGGCGCTGCTCTTCAACCTAGACATTTTACAATGGGACACGAGGACATTTAAAACAACAGAAAGGAGTAACATGGTTGAACATAGATATAAACATGGGGAGAACATAATGGGAGAAAGTATACAAAAATGGGGTGACTGTAAAATGGAGATAAAAAAAGAAATTCTTCACACAAAAACCACACGCTGTGAGAATTAAAAGATAGAGCCAGACACAAATCCTAGTACAGTAGGAACATGAAAAGTTTCATAACGATTAAAACAGCCACTTGATGGGCGGCACAGCACTGAAAAAACCATTGACGTCAAAGCTATATACAAGTTGAGCACACGATTAAAAACCACACTACTTTAGAACTTCACAGAACAGAACACTAACGCAGCACACATGACGATGAATAAAATATGGGAGGATGTCCTAGGGGCGGGGATACAAGAGAGAAGGGAGTAGAGGGGGGGAGGGTGTTGCTAGAAGAGGAGGTGCTGTTATAAATCCAGATCCGTACATACAAGAGTCATGTAGCAACCCAATTTGGGAATGAAGCACACTTATACCTACTTGAGAGTTGCGAATCGCATCCTAGCCAACAGAAGAATGGGAAATACATCGCACGATATTTTTTTACGAATGTAGTGAATCTTTAAACGAAAAACTGTATGTGCTACCACAGAACGACCGCTAGCGCACCCAGTGGTCATCGTACAACCTAATTCATCGTGCAGCAGCATCCATTAGAGATCTAATGACAACTGGCAGATCGGTCAACGGTAGTATGTTTCATTATTCCGTTTGGCTCTGAGCAATATGGGACTTAACATCTGAGGTCATCAGTCCCCTAGAACTTAGAACTACTTGAACCTATCTAACCTAAGGACATCACACACATCCATGCCCGAGGCAGGATTCGAACCTGCAACCGTAGTGGATGTTAAACTCCTTTCAAACATTCACAGCATAGTCATTCTTTGCATATGATATTGCGTTGCCTGTGAGGTCACTGGTGAATGTATTTATGTCAAGTAGTCTAGTTTCGCTGGGTTTTTCCATAGAATTCAGATACTCATATGAGAAAACCCAGTTCTCCATCACAAGCTGAAATTTTGCTTCACTGGGATATGCACCTTGAGCGAAGTTCATATCCTCCTGAGGCAGAGTTTCAACAAGTTTCTGGAGTGGTGCCTGCATAAAATGTAGCGAGTCCAGGAAGCAGAGCATAATTCTTGGCGTCACTCGTTTGGAGAATGAAATGCATTTCTCTACTCTCTCAGGTGAGATACTGACCAGGTCCTTCTCCACACTGAACCAACCAGGTGCTCCACAAGAATGTGTGCATCATATCTGCTCAAATTGTGAAAGAAAACATGCATGTGTCATGGTAATTTATACTCCAAGTTGCATGTGTTTTGAGCAGGATGGCAGAACGTATCAGTTAGAAGACTATGATCTATACGAGTAGTTTATGCTTTTCTACCTAATGGCTGCCCAATGATATAATAGTCAACTGCACTCTTGTACAACTGAATATTCATAGCATGTCACAGTAGCAAGGACTTACTCAATGTCAACATAATTACAAAGTAACATCGCTCCTGATGATGTGCAGTCTTAAACTTCAAGATTTTGTTTTCCTCTGTGGGCATGATAACACATATCGATTTATTGATAGAGCAGTCCATATGATGCTTTGCTAATAATGGAATTGGGACACGCCATTGAGGCACCTAACACAAAAAGTCTCATACTATTATGATTACTCAATTTCGATGTAAGAAGTTGGGACACACCTTTGATCCATACATAGTGGTTATTATTATTATCCCCTTGGAGAATAGCAGCATGTTTGCATGCAACTTATGCTGACAAGAAGATTCAGAGAAATGAATGGAGTCCAATGAATTTATGTTCATCCAGGCCTTAAACATTAACTGAGATGCTGGTATTCTGTGCCTTGAATTTAGGAATGTCACAGAGCTTAACGGGCAACTCAATACTGTCAGAGTTGTAAAACCCACAAATATTACCACCTGTATTGTATCAATTTGTATGCTGTGGATCTTTTTTATAATTTCTGTCACAAAAGAGGATTAAGTTCCTGATAACTTGACATAGCTGGACCCTCCATTTATCGAATCGTAGACATGTGAGTGGATGCCTAGGGGTAAGTATTTGGCTGAGTGCTTTAGCTGACCCTCTAAACTCAATCTCAGAAACTGCGCCCATATAGCACTCAAGGTGAATTAATGAAACCACTCAGAAAATGAGGTGCTCCATAATGTTACCTGATTTTCCCCCCAAATATTGACAGTGCCTGTCTCTTCAGGACCACCATCCTGTTTGGAGGGATACATTTGTTCACGGCATAGCACTGTGCTACACTTGACTGAGGGATGTCATGGATTGGTAATGATTTCAAGGGGTGCCATTTCTAAAACAGGCGTGCTTCACAAAAGTGGGTAGGACCTCAGTACCCTCCCACTGGGTTCTCTATATGAATAACTGAAATCTGCTCTTCAAGAGCACGTGCAATCACTGAATAGTTTAATTTTGGCATGGTGTTACTAACCTGATGTCTGTCACTGATAGGATAGGACAGAATACTACTGCTAGCAACAGGTTCATTATAACCACTTGATGATGATGAGACATTCAATGTCATCTGTTGTTGTCAGGGATGCCTCAAAAATGGTTCAAATGGCTCTGAGCACTATGGGACTTAACTGCTGAGGTCATCAGTCCCCTAGAACTTAGAACTACTTCAATCTAACTAACCTAAGAACATCACACACATACATGCCCAAGAAAGGATTCGAACCTGCGACCATAGCGGTGGCGCGGTTCCAGACTGTAGTGCCTAGAACCGCTCGGTCACTCCAGCTGGCAGGGATGCTTCCATCTACTGCTATTGGCTTCTGACGATTTCCAGTGGTGGAAAAATCCAAGGCGTCACAATTTCGAGCTCCCTCTTGCGGCAGAATTGTGAACTAGGCCAGTCAGTGCCCATATGTCAAAGTGAAAACAGACAGAGATTTTCCTGTCACTTTTTCACACATGATGTCACTATCATGTGACTGGATGTGGGGTTGCTGTATCGCGTTTCTCATCTTCTGGTGGTAGTATTGTCAACTAGATCAGACGTCAAGGTGAGCACACACACACAAAATAATAAAATTTAGGAAGCATTTTCCAACAGGGTAACACTCAAAGATGATAAAGAAAAAGCACCCTATGTCTTCCACACCAACGACTCAGCATAGACTAAGCATTTCCTGCTTTTTTCCAGGTGGGGGAGGAGAGGGAAGGTGGGAGTGTGGGGAGGAGAGAGGGATGGATAAGTAATTGGTCAATTTAATTAATTAATTAACTATCGAATGCACAACTTTTGCAGGGGGGGGGGGGGGGGGAGGAGTGTCTGCTGTCTTGAAAAATTTCGTAACAGTGCAGACTGCAGTCATAACCCCTTATTCCCCTAAAATATGAATTTATCGCCAATAGGGAGGATGGGAGGAGAGAGGGTGCTCGTTGTATGCTTGCACTTGAGGTACAGTTACCCCTGGGGTAGGCAAATTGCATAACGTAGCACTCATATTCCCTTTGTTCTACTACTACTTACAACACACGCTAGACTTGGTGCAACCTTTTTGTCATGCACATTTTTCCCACGAAGAGAACACGTCAGTTGCCATAACCTGATTTCCCAGGAACTTAGCTCAGTGAAAGAGGAGTCAAAATGTGTTTCGGCTTATCCCTAGATACTCTACCATTTCTGAGATACTGATCGTCAAAGTTTTCGACGTAATTTAGATGTCTTTTAGCGGTCGATTAACTTAGCCCAAATAGTGGCACAGTCGCTAGCGTCGTGGCCTGTCCCTTTTGTGTCCCATGCTCGAAACCCGATTGTTGTTTTTGTTTATTTTATTTTTCATTTACTTACTCATGTTCTTAGAAGATTAATACACCAATGTTTCTTATCACGTTGAGGACACAAGTACGTTATATTTATGGTAAAATTGCGACTGAGTTTCACAATAAGTGTCATACGTTTGTCATTTAATATGTAGGAATGATATTTGCGGAGTTATAAACTTTTTCAATTCTCGTATCCTTGAATTTCATTCTCATATCAATTCTTAAATCGTATGTTATATTCTTATGTTTATTGTTCAGAAAGATTTTTCCCATTCCTTTGGATCATACCGACTGCAGAAACATTCGAAACATAGAAAATCGGAACATCACGAGCATCGCACAAACGCAGGTATGCCAACAGCGACATTTTATCGTATAAATCTCACTCGGGAAAGGAACACCGTTAACACTGCTGAATATTTTACTCGATGGCAATAATTTCGCTTTTCCGAAAACTGGTACGTGCAATTGATTACGAATCAAGGTACACTACACCAATTCCACTGAAACAATTTCAAATAGTTTTCTTTAATTCATTCACCAAACATACTATTAGTAGACGAATAAGGACAAAGTTATTTCAGTATACATTGGCAGACATCCGTCTAGTAATCTTCTAAGGACATGTTGCAGATAAAAGAACTCAAAAATAAAAATAGGAATCGGGTTTCGAACAGCGGGCGCAAATGCGCACAGTTCTATCTCCTCGGTTGAACCATATACTCTCTCAAAGGCATGTAAGGCACCTCGGAAACTACGACGGTCGTTTTCTCAGAAATGGTCGAGTATCTACAGATAAGCCAAGACAGGTGTCCTCTTATTTAGGCTCCTCTTCCACCGAGGGAATTTTCTGGGAACTCAGGTTATAGCACCTGCCATGTCCTCCTCGCCAGCAGCAGACTGCACGAGCCCAGTGGGGCACGAACATTACAAGTCACGTGGGAAACATTGTCTCCCAAAACATTAGGGTCGAAGTACGACAGCTGTTAAATGTCCCCAAACAGATTTTTTTGAGATAAGGAACCAATTATGGATAAAGCAACTTGCCCTTTACAGCCACCACCAAGGGCGTACCCAGGATCTGAACTGTGGCGGCTGGGGGGGGGGGGGGGGGGCAGGTCATACTAGTCTCAGGAAACAAGGTCTCGAGACAACATACAGCACTTCTTATTAATTAAAACAGTAAACCAGTGAAAAACTGCTTTTAATAAACATTTTAAATACAAGAATGCACTTGTACAATCCGACTTGTACAATCCGAGAAAACATTAATCATTTCTTATTAAATAAAACAGTAAACTGGTGAAAAACTGCGAATATCTTCTAGGGGGGGGGGGGCAGCCCCCCCCCCCACCTGCTCCTCGCAGGGTACGCCCATGGCCACCACTCAGGCTGGAAAGCAAAAGTCTCGGTGCATGCATTACAAAGTAATCCATTGACAGACGTGAACACTCGGCTCAAAACCATTTCGCCCCCTTATCTGCACACGTCTTATAAGAGACTAGTGCTGCTGCATCATTACATTCCGCTCTATATTTTTCGGTCAAATCGACAGGTGTTTACTGATAAACATTATCCCACACGATCCAACAACATCTCGAATTGTGCTGTGCTACCTTTTTTTTTCCAACAACTTTGGACTGAGCTGGATGCCGCAGTAGTAACAGTGGTAAGACACTGGATCGTGATGAGCAAGACAGCAGATCAATAGCCCATCTAGCCATTCTGATTTAGATTTTCAGTGGTTTGTTTAAATCATTCCTTTGAAAAGAACACGTATGATTTCCTTCTGAGTCCATCCAGAATCCAAGCTTGTTCTCGTCTCTATCGAGCTCGTCTTCGATGGGGCGTTAAAGTTTAATCTTCTGTTCGATATTGGACGACTATGTGCTTTCTGTGCATCTGTTTTGCAAATATGGGGCAAACAACACTTAATAAGATATAAATAGAAAGTTAATCAGCCGTAGACACTGCCACATGTCTGCATCAGGTATTGTCATGATTATAATAGAAACTACCATAAACAACACACCGGTTGCACGGGCAAATGATCCGTACATTCTTGGCTATCTAATTGACAGCCGATATTCTGACAGAAACAGCTATCGCAAGTACTAGTCAGATAAATAGACAAATATGGTCTGACATACCGCCTAGCGACTGCAGGAACAGCTACGAATGATACCAGGGTAGGTTAGTAATTTCCCGTACGCAACAACTTTTAAGAAACCGTTTTCGGGCAAAATTCCTTATTAGCTGGGTTGGCCAGAATTATGGTATATTCTTGGAAAGAAAAGGAATAAAATTATTCATATTAACCTACATCTGGAAACAAATATCTTTAATTATACACACATCAAAAAAAGTTTACCATCACGTTAGTTCCGAGAGTTCCGGAACCTGTACAGAAAATTGGAATAGAGATAAATATAAACATCATATCCGCCCTTTTTATTGCTCATGAAAACCACATATTGCTTGTTGTACAACCAGACAGCGAGGCCTTCAGAGGTGGTGGTCCAGATTGCTGTACACACCGGTACCTCAAAAACCTAGTAGCACGTCATCATGCATTGACGCATGCCTGTATCCGTCGTGGCATACTATCCACAAGTTCATCAAGGCACTGTTTGTCCAGATTGTCCCACGCTTCAACGGCAATTCGGCGTAGATCCCTCAGAGTGGTTGGTGGGGGACACGTCGTTCATAAACAGCCCTTTTCAATCGATCCCACACATGTTCAATAGGATTCATGTCTGGAGAACATGCTGGCCACTCTAGTCGAGCGACGTCGTTATCCTGGAGGAATTCATTCACATGATGTGCACGATGGGGACGCAAATTGTCGTCCATGAAGACGAATGCCTCGCCAATGTGCTGACGATATGGTTGCACTGTCGGTCGGAAGATGACATTCACGTATCGTACAGCCGTTACGGCGCCTTCCATGACCACCAGTGGCGTACGTCGGCCCCACATAATGCCGCCCCAAAACAGCAGGGAACCTCCACCTTGTTGCACTCGCTGGACAGTGTGTCTAAGACGTTCAGCCTGACCGGGTTACCTCCAAACACGTCTCCGACGATTGTCTGGTTGAAGGTATATGCGACACTCATCGGTGAAGAGAACGTGATGCCAATCCTGAGCGGTCCATTCGGCATGTTGTTGGACCCATCTGTGCCGCGCCGCATGATGTCGTGGTTGCAAAGATGGACGTCCCCATGGACGTCGGGAGTGAAATTGCGCATCATGCAGCCTATTGCGCACAGTTTGAGTCGTAACACGACGTCCTACGGCTACACGAAAAACATTATTCAATAAGGTGGCGTTGCTGTCAGGGTTCCTCCGGGCCATAATCCGTTCAAATGGCTCTGAGCACTATGGGACTCAACATCTGAGGTCATCAGTCCCCTAGAACTTAGATCTACTTAAACCTAACTAACGTAAGGACATCACACACATTCATGCCCGAGGCAGGATTCGAACCTGCGACCGTAGCGGTCGCGCGGTTCAAGACTGAAGCGCCTAGAACCGCTCGGCCACACAGGCCGGCCCATAATACATAGGTAGCGGTCATCCACTACAGTAGTAGCCCTTGCGCGGCCTGAGTGAGGCATGTGATCGACAGTTCCTGGCTCTCTGTATTTCCTCCATGCCCGAACAACATCGCTTTGGTTCACTCCTGGACACTTCCTTTGTTGAGAGCCCTTCCTGTCACAAAGTAACATTGCGGACGCACCCCCCTCTCCTAATAGGCACTGTTCATCTTTGGGCGGGTTTATTGAAATTTCTGAATAGTCAAAGGGACTGTGTCTGTGATACTATATCCACAGTCAACGTCTATCTTCAGGAGTTCTGGGAACCTGGGTGATGCAAAACTTTTTTTTTATGTGTGTATATAAATGAACGCCTACTGTTACTCTTTCATTAGGGGAAGGCGACTACGCAGTGAAGTTAGTGTGGCATAGATACATGATGGTCATGCCAGTAACGAACTGAGATTTTTTGTCTTTTTTTAATGTGCAAGCAAGTGAAAATGGTCGAGATCATACCAACCATAAAACTTTTGATACCAACTTTAGTACAAAAATAGGGTCATTTGATAAAAGAGATGACCGTGGTGAATAAGCGGGTTACTTAACATACATTATAACTGTAAGAGCAGATTCTGCAGCATATGCAGTACACCTTCGGAAATATGAAAGGGACCTCCCACAGGAGTAGTTCAAATGAAGCTACATAGTTCCCGAGACCTTTTTAAGACTCAAACATCTGTGATGTATAGAGGCAGACTGAGGTGACAAATGAAAATTTGTACCGAGGCTGAGGTTCGAACCCAGGTCTCCTGCTCACCGGCCATATCTGCTAACCACTACGCCATCTGGCTTTGCACCACCTCACCGACTACCCTAGCTAGCCCCCGCCTTAATCCAAATCACCATTCATGCCTCAGCCCACTTGGCAATACTGTTCGAGTGTAGGGGGAATACCAAGCGGGCTCAGGTGTGATTGAGAATCTGGATTGGGATGAGAGTCGTGCTAGGGCAGTCCGTGTAGTTGTGCAAAGCCTAGTGATTCGAATCTCGAACTTGGTACAAATTCTCATTTGTCGCTTCAGTCTGAAAATGTACATCACAGAGGAGTAGTTGTTTTGTATGCCACAGTAAATTTGCGTCTATTCCTATTACGGAGCGTGCATGTGGGAATGATCATGGTCGGTTTCCTTCCTCCGGAATGATTTTGATTATGTGGATGATAATAGGTACGGTTCTCTTCAACTGAGTGATGCATTCGCTGGTTCGCGTCCAGAATGAATTAGGAAGACCATGATTCACCCTTCCAGAATTTCTGTTAGGATTTTTGATTCGGTTATTATTATTTTCTTACATAACCTGTTACGAGACATTCAGTTTCGTTCTAAAATGTTTCGTGGATGATTATGCTAAATAGCTAAAATTTATACAAAACGATATTAACACGCTTTCGTTACACTTTAGAGACAGTTAACAGTCCATATATTAAAAAGCTCACCTTTTAAAAACAAAAATGGAGGTTCTTTCCGTCGCCCTATTTTCGAGACAGCAAAGAAATTGAAAGACTAGAGGGGTACGGAGCACCCTCGACCATCCCCCGTAGAGTGGCTTGCGGAGTATGTAAAGGCTGTTAGTTGCATCACAGTTAGTGTCCACACACTCAAAAGCGAGAGACGAACCGAAATTGCGGGCAAAAAAGCAGAAGTGCTAAACTCCGTTTTTAAGCGTTCCTTTATAAAGAAAAACCCACGAAAATTTCTCCAATTTAATGCTCGCACCACTGGAAAGGTGAGTGAAATACATATTACTGCTAGTGGCGTAGACAAACAGCTGAAATTGTTGAAATTGAACAAAAGTCAAGATCCCGATGGAATCGCTGTCAGGTCCTATTCCGAATTTGCAACTGATTTATTCCTCTTTTAACTATGGTCTACCTTAGATACCATGAAGAAACAGTGTCCAGTAGTCGGAGGAAAACACCAGGTCACTCCTGTCTACAAGAAAGGTGCTGGAAATGATCTACAAATGTACCGTCCAATGTCCTTGACGTCCTTTTGTTGTAGAATCTTAGAACATATTCTGAGATCGAAAAATAACGAGGTATCTCGAACAGAATGGCCTCCACCATGTCAACCAGCATGGATTCCGAAGCCATCGATCATGTGAAATTCAACTCGCACTTTCCTCACATGACAAACTGGAAGCTTTGGATCAAGGCAGAAAAGTACATGCAGTATTTCCTGATTTCCGAAAAGCATTTTATTCAGTACCACTTCTACGCTTATTATCAAAAGTACGATCATATGGGCTATCAAGTGAAATTTGTGACCGGATTGAGGTCTTTTTGGAAGGGGGGATGCAGCATGTTTTGTTGGATAGAGAGTCTTCGTCAGATGTAGAAGTTACTTCGGATGAACGACCAAGAAGTGTGTTGAGACCCTTGCAGTTCATACTTTATATTAATGACCTTCCGAGCAGTATTAATTGCAACCTCATACTTTAGCGAATGGTGAAGTTATCCATAATCAAGCAGTATCTGAAAGAACAGCACAAATATTCAGTCACATCATGATAAGATTTCTAAGTGGTGCAAACATTGGCGACTTGCCAGAAATGTTCAGAAGTGTAATATTTTGCACTCCACAAAACGAAAAAAATGTTGTTTCCTATGACTATAATATCGGTGAATCACAACTGTAACCGGCCAATTCATACAAATACCGGAGTCTAACAATGTGTAGCGATATAAATGGAAATGCCGTGTGGCTAGGGCCACCCGTCGGGTGCCTGGTGCAAGTCTGTCGATTTGACGCCACATCGGCGACTTGCGGGTGGATGGGGATGAAATGATGATGATAAGGACAACACAACACCCAGTCCCTGAGCGGAGAAAATCTCCGACCCAGCCGGGAATCGAACCCTGGCCGTTAGGATTGACATTCCGGCGCGCTGACTACTCAGCTACCAGGGGCGGACTGTAGGGGTATGAAACGTACTGATCACATAGACCGAGAGATGGCAGACTTCGGTTTATTACTAAAACACTTGGGAAATACAACAACGTACAAAGGAGATTGCTTACAAATCATCGTGCGACCCATCCTAGAATATTCCTCAAGGGCGTGGGACCAGTACCAAATTGGACCAACAGGGGGTGTTGAATGTATACACGGAAGGGCAACAGGAATAGTCACAGGTTTATTCAAATGGTTCAAATGGCTCTGAGCACTATGGGACTCAACTGCTGTGGTCATAAGTCCCCTAGAACTTAGAACTACTTAAACCTAACTAACCTAAGGACATCACACACATCCATGCCCGAGGCAGGATTCGAACCTGCGACCGTAGCGGTCGTGCGGTTCCAGACTGAAGCGCCTTTAACCGCGTGGCCACTCTGGCCGGCCCAGGTTTATTCGACCCATGGGAGATTGTAATGAAGATAATGAAACAACTGAACTGGCACAAGCTTGAAGATACAAGCAAACACTCCTGTGAAACCCGGAAAAAATTGGAAATTTGTGGTAAGGACTATGCGACCAAACTGATGAGGTCATCGGTCCCTAGGCTTATGCACTACTTAATCTAACTTAAAATAACTTACGCTAAGGACAACACACACATCCATGCCCGAGGGAGGACTCGAACCTCCGACGGGGAAGCCGTGATAACAGTGACAAAACGCCTTAGACCGCACGGCTACCCCTACCCCGCGCGGCGTGTAAAAACCGACGCAGAAAAACTTTAGAATGAACTTCAAGCGTTGAATCTGGGAATATACTACGACAACCTACCTAGAAGACTAGTTACAAAGACATTCAAGTAGTCATTCATCCCCCGCGCTCTATACGTGAATGGGACATAAAAAAGGCTTAATAACTGGTACAATTGGACGTGCCCTCTGCCATGCACTTCACTGTGGTTTGAAGAGTATGGATGTAGATATAGATTTATGTGGATGTGCAAGGTGAAACGTTTAACTTAACGAGTCTAGGGAGAAACCCTTCGTGGAATTGAATATTACAAGTAGTTAGTGTTTACTGAGCTTCAAGGACGCGCTTACAATAAAAGACTGTGACTTAACAAGTCTTGGAAGAATCCCGAGACTTCAATGAAACATGACAGAGTTAAGTAGGTTTTGAGTCTGAGCAAACATGAACAGACAAAAAAAAATGGTTCTGAGCACAATGGGACTTCACATCTGAGGTCATCAGTCCCCTACAACTTAGAACTACTTAAACATAACCAACCTAAGGACATCACACATATCCATGCCCGAGGCAGGATTCGAACCTGCGACCGTAGCAGCAGCGCGGTTCCGGACTGAAGCGCCTAGAACCGCTCGGCCACCATGGGCGGCATGAACAGACAGCTAGAAGCTTGTAAATCATTTCCGCTAAGGAGGTATGGAGAGGGCATGCGGACAATGAGAAGATTAGCGGGAGCGGACGACTGGGTTTTACCTGAAGGATGAATACAGGCGACCGCAGGACAGCCGCGATGGACCCCAGGTAGCTGGACCCTGGCTGGCTAACGGCACACACGGTACACTCATCAATAACGCGAAATGAGACTAGGAAGGTTGGTACAGCAAATGCAAGAACAACTCAATCAAATACGACGTATGAAAACTTCCAACTGCAATCTTAAACATATTTACAATTAAACCACGAATTCCACTAAAATTTGTTACACTTACTAGGTGATAAATAGTTTTATGATACGTAAAAAACCGTACGGCCAGTAATGGCATTGCATAGTAACCATCATCGAGGCACACAACGAATATTACATTGTTGTTCTTAAATATTTTGTAATGTTAAGTTCATATGTCTAAGGGTGTTGAACCAGACCGTTCACCAGAATTACACTGATAAAACTAAGCAGTATGTAGTTATTAGTGAATCGATTTATGCTCATCATAATACACTCCTGGAAATGGAAAAAAGAACACATTGACACCGGTGTGTCAGACCCACCATACTTGCTCCGGACACTGCGACAGGGCTGTGAAAGCAATGATCACACGCACGGCACAGCGGACACACCAGGAACCGCGGTGTTGGCCGTCGAATGGCGCTAGCTGCGCAGCATTTGTGCACCGCCGCCGTCAGTGTCAGCCAGTTTGCCGTGGCATACGGAGCTCCATCGCAGTCTTTAACACTGGTAGCATGCCGCGACAGCGTGGACGTGAACCGTATGTGCAGTTGACGGACTTTGAGCGAGGGCGTATAGTGGGCATGCGAGAGGCCGGGTGGACGTACCGCCGAATTGCTCAACACGTGGGGCGTGAGGTCTCCACAGTACATCGATGTTGTCGCCAGTGGTCGGCGGAAGGTGCACGTGCCCGTCGACCTGGGACCGGACCGCAGCGACGCATGGATGCACGCCAAGACCGTAGGATCCTACGCAGTGCCGTAGGGGACCGCACCGCCACTTCCCAGCAAATTAGGGACACTGTTGCTCCTGGGGTATCAGTGAGGACCATTCGCAACCGTCTCCATGAAGCTGGGCTACGGTCCCGCACACCGTTAGGCCGTCTTCCGCTCACGCCCCAACATCGTGCAGCCCGCCTCCAGTGGTGTCGCAACAGGCGTGAATGGAGGGACGAATGGAGACGTGTCGTCTTCAGCGATGAGAGTCGCTTCTGCCTTGGTGCCAATGATGGTCGTATGCGTGTTTGGCGCCGTGCAGGTGAGCGCCACAATCAGGACTGCATACGACCGAGGCACACAGGGCCAACACCCGGCATCATGGTGTGGGGAGCGATCTCTTACACTGGCCGTACACCACTGGTGATCGTCGAGGGGACACTGAATAGTGCACGGTACATCCAAACCGTCATCGAACCCATCGTTCTACCATTCCTAGACCGGCAAGGGAACTTGCTGTTCCAACAGGACAATGCACGTCCGCATGTATCCCGTGCCACCCAACGTGCTCTAGAAGGTGTAAGTCAACTACCCTGGCCAGCAAGATCTCCGGATCTGTCCCCCATTGAGCATGTTTGGGACTGGATGAAGCGTCGTCTCACGCGGTCTGCACGTCCAGCACGAACGCTGGTCCAAGTGAGGCGCCAGGTGGAAATGGCATGGCAAGCCGTTCCACAGGACTACATCCAGCATCTCTACGATCGTCTCCATGTGAGAATAGCAGCCTGCATTGCTGCGAAATGTGGATATACACTGTACTAGTGCCGACATTGTGCATGCTCTGTTGCCTGTGTCTATGTGCCTGTGGTTCTGTCAGTGTGATCATGTGATGTATCTGACCCCAGGAATGTGTCAATAAAGTTTCCCCTTCCTGGGACAATGAATTCACGGAGTTCTTATTTCAATTTCCAGGAGTGTATAAATGAAGGTGCGCTACGAGTTCAAATATGTCCATGTTAATGAGATATGCAGTTAAAATGATAAGAAATGGTGTCAAGACACACTTCATGAATACCCTTACGTGTGTTTGATAAACGCCTTCACTCGAAAAATTTCCTCCCTTCATACCTCCTCTGTTTCACCACAGGTGACTCGTCACTGGTCTCATTTGCAGTAAGACTGCAGTTCGCGCCAGGCACCTAGTTGTTTCCACCTCCATAAGTAGAGTGTATAAGTTCTGAATATTGCTCACCGACCTCCAGTCTTCGATAGTTGTCCCCCTATCCGCAGAAAACAGCACCGGTAGGTCGTGAATCAGTTATCTCGAGGCTGTAGTGAACTATTAGCGAGGAACTGGTATTGTATAAATAATTAAATTTTGAACTGATTTGTTTAAACGGAATGCCACTCGCTTTTTATTAGCAGAATACGAGAAATTGCACAATCATAGTCCTCTTTATGAACCACAAATAATTTCCTTTCTTCAGACTTTCACGGATAATAGACAAAATAATGAAATACGTGTTTGCGTAATTACTATCAAACTAGTTCTCAATCACATGACCAAAAACCAGATATTGCTAATTAAGTTCGTATCCGATACTGCCCGCTGCAGACAACATGTCTGTCGTCCGAGACTGCCGATCGAGTTCTTTCATTTAAAAACCAGAGACTGCTAATTAAGTCTTAACTGATACCGACCGCGGCAGACAATACGTCTGTCCTCAGAGACTCGCGATCCAGCTCTGTACCTGACAGCCGAATCACTTCAACCGCCATTCAACTTAGGCGCCACCCGAAGATCTCCGCCTGACTTTTCGTTTAGCAATTGTTTATTATACTGCCTGCTATTGAGAGATGCTTGATGGAATGATAGCCTGCTATTGAGAGATTATTTTATATGAGATGTAAGTAAATTAACTGTTTAGTTTTTCTAATATTAATAACAGGAGTACATCATTTTGGCGCGCTTCTTCCGAATACAGCAGCAAATCGCTCAGACGGATCATGATTTAGGCGGTCTTTCCCACAATATACATACAGAATAATTCGTCTGTCACCTGTACTTCACACCACATTACGTCATCCTCCTACCTCACACCACATCATGTCACATTCCCATTGCTGCCTTCTCAACTGCTCTGTGACGAGGTTCTTGTAGCTGAATATGGTGGCTGTATGGCCAAAAATATCACACCCTGTCAACTAGAATATTTATATTCGTTATAGAATAATTAGTACAGGAATGGAGGTCCATTTGCATGTATGTCAAAGTTTTGTACGAAGTATGAAACCTGGTGGGGAGCTGCTCGCGCTCTCATTGGCTGAACAATCACGACATTGGAGGGTGTTGGTGGTGGAAGAGATGCTCTTGGGAGTAGAGGGAACGAAGAGAGGGGAGAACAGTTCGGGACATCGATCGAGAACGAGAGATGCTAGGTTTCTGACGTCGGAGAGTACCTCATAGTGGTGTGATTGAATTGATGTAGAGACACTTCGGATCGCTTATCGAATCTAAGTTACGGGCACCTAAGAATGCAGGTGAAGAAACAAGTCTTGAGCACACGTCATAGCTTGATCTGAGTGGGGATTCTGTTGTCTTTCGTGCCACACTAGAAAATTCAATGGCTATTATACACTACTAGCCATCAAAACTGCTACACCACGAAGATGACGTGCTACAGACGCGAAATTTAACCGACAGAGAGAAGATGCTGTTATATGCAAATGATTAACTTTTCAGAACATTCACACAAGGTTGGGACCGATGGCGACATCTGCAACGTGCTGACATGAGGAAAGTTTCCAACCGATTTCTCATGCACAAACAGCAGTTGACCGGAGTTGCCTGGTGAAACGTTGTTGCGATGCCTCGTGTAAGGAGGAGAAATGCGTACCATCACTTTGATAAAGGTCAGATTGTAGCCTGTCGCGATTGCGGTTTATCGTATCACGACATTGCTGCTCGCGTTGGTCGAGATCCAATGACTGTTAGCAGAATATGGAATCGGTGGATTCAGGAGGGTAATACACAGCGCCGTGCTGGATCCCAACTGCCTTGTATCATTAGTAGTCGAGATGACAGGCATCTTATCCACATGGCTGTAACGGAACGTGCAGCCACGTCTCAATCCCTGAGTCAACAGATGGGGACGTTTGCAAAACAACAACCATCTGCACGAACGGTTCGACTACGTCTGCAGCAGCATGGACTCTCAGCTCGGAGACCATGGCTGCGGTTACCCTTGACGTGCATCACAGACAGGAGCGCCTGCGATGGTGAACTCAACGACGAACCTTGGTGCACGAAAGGAAAAACGTAATTTTTTCGGACGAATCCAGGTTCTGTTTACAGCATCGTGATCGTCGCATCCGTGTTTGGCGACATCGCGGTGAATGCACATTGGAAGCGTGTATCGTCATCGCCATACTAGCGTATCACCCGGCGTGATGGTATGGGGTGCCATTGGTTACACATCTCGGTCACCTCTTGTTCGCACTGACGGCACTTTGAACAGTGGAGGTTACATTTCAGATTCGTTATGACCCGTGGCTCTACCCTTCATTCGATCCCTGCGAAACCCTACATTTCAGCAGGATAATGCACGACCACATGTTGCAGGTCCTGTACGGGCCTTTCTGGATACAGAAAATGTTCGACTGCTGCCCTGGCCAGCACATTCTCCAGATCTCTCACCAATTGAAAGCGTCTGGTCAATGGTGGCCGAGCAACTGGCTCCTCACAATACGACAGTCACTACTCTTGGTGAACTGTGGTATCGTTTTGAAGCTGCATGGGCAGCTGTACCTGTACACGCCATCCAAGCTCCGTTTGACTCAATGCCCAGGCGTATCAAGGCCGTTATTACGGGCAGAGGTGGTTGTTCTGGGTACTGATATCTTAGGATCTATGCACCCAAATTGCGTGAAAATGTAATCACATGTCAGTTCTAGTATAATATATTTGTCCAATGAATACCCGTTTATCATCTGCATTTCTTCTTGGTGTAGCAATTTTAATGGCCAGTAGTGTATATTTCAATAATTAATTTGCGCATAAACTGCTTGTAGGACCACCATTCAGTAAAAGTTTGGACCTTACTGGATAAACCATCTTTTCTTAAAAGTTAAACCTCAGTGTTGCCTATTTTTATTAAAAATGTTTCCCGGTTTCTTTATGTTCATTAAATTATAATTCGCATAACTCGTTTACCCTCAATTATTCGACCACAGGATGGCCTTTTAACAAAATATTTTGCTAATACAGCAATAGAGCGTAAAGCAGACGTTGTATGGTTCGTCCCTAGGACATTTATGAAATAAGATTTATTCAGGGCCGTATATTTGCCCCTATGTCTCATTAAAAATAGTTGTATCCCAGACTCCATCGACATTGTATTGGTTTGTTGGTTTATGGGGGTTGAAGGAACCAGACTACAAAGGCCATCAGTCCCTTGACATTTTATTGTTCAAGGATATTTTGTGAATATTGCGGTACCGCACGAAGCGGAATTTGAATCCGCGCCAGATGTCATGGACGTCGAAGACCCATAGAGGTCTCTGCACCATCGCGCCGTAAGCTGTGGCGGCGCGCACCTCCTGGTCCGCTTTTAGTGTGAGGGCATCACAATGGAACACAAGGTCTCAGCAGCCAATAGCGGCGCCCCCGATAGCATACTTAAGCGCCGGCCTCGCGGTCAGCCAGTAACTCCCGTCGCTCCGCCAATTTTGTCTCCCTCGACCTCGATAAGGCCTACGACCGTGTCTGGCATCCCGGTCTCCTGTTTAAACTCCAAGCCAACACCCTTCCTGTCAACTACATCCGTCTGATGGCCTTCTTCCTCTCCCACCACCCCTCCTATGTTACCATCCATAATGCCAATTCCCACACCTTCTACCCCTCTGCAGGTGTGCCCCAGGGCTCTGTCCTCTCCCCTCTCCCCTCTCCTCTACCTCCTGTACACGGCGGATATGCCCCAACCCCCCTCCAGTACACTTCTTGCAATATGCCGATGACACCGCATTCCTTGCTCTCGCTCCTACCCTCCAACGGTCCCAACGCCTTCTCCAGAATCACCTTGACCTTTTTGCCGCATGGTGTAATCAGTGGCTCCTGAAAATCAATCCTTCCAAGACCCAGGCAATCATCGTAGGCCGTACCACTCGCTCCTTCTGGCTCCTGGATTTCTCACTTGCCGTCTGCGCCCGTCCTGTCCGCCTGTCCCCCTTCCTCACCTACCTTGGCCTCACCGTTGACCGTCACCTCACCTGGATCCCTCATCTCCGCTCCATCCAATCCAAAGCTCACAACCGCTTCTGACTCCTGAAACTCCTCTCTGGCCAGACATGGAGGTTGCACTTCTCTACCATCCTCCACACCTACAAATCCTTAATCTGTCCCATCCTCTGTTATGCCAGTCCCGCCTGGATATCTCCCCTCCTCAAATTCTATAAGTCCCTCCAGATCCTTGAGCGTCATGCACTCCACCTCGCCTTCCATATACACCTCCCGTCCCCCACGCGGATCCTCTATGATCTCATTCCTTTCCCCCATCTGCTCCTATTCTTTGAACATATCCACATACTCTACGCCTCCCGCTGCCTTGATCCCCCTCACCCCCTGGTTGCTCCTCTCCTCTCCCATGCCGGCCCCCTGCCACATCTTCACTGTTGTGTCTGCCCTCCATCTCTACACCCTTCATCTCCTTTCCCAAGGTGGCTTCCATCAACTCCCCCTCCTGGATGATGCCCTCTCTCCCTCCATTTATCCCTCCTATCAACTCTGATCCTCACCGCCCCTCCTTTCCTCTGTCCTTTTCCTGGGCTCCCTCTCCCCCCCTTCCACCCTCTTTTTTCCCCACTTACCCTCTCTCTGCCCCCCTTCTCTCCCCCCGAGTCCTTTTGCATTTCCCTCCTCTGCCTTTTTTCCCATTCCCTCTCGCGTCTGCCCTGCCCCTTCCCCCCCCCCCCCTTAAGAGTCCTCTCCCTCCTTTGGTTCCTCCCACCTTTCGTTTTTCCTCTCCTCCGTCCTTGTTTTCCCCCTCATCTGTCCAGGTCCCTCCCCCCCCTCATCTGCCCTTGGCTATGGTGTGTCGTCTTTGTGCTGACATTTTAGTGTAGTGTTTACAGTGAGTGTTCAGTGTTGTGTGTCTTTTCCAAAGTGTTGCGAACAGACATCATACTGTCGCTGGGTGTGATTTTTATATCTCTTGCGAACAGGAACCAGACTGTCACCATGTTTTTTAATTGTCTGTCTACTATGTTACCTGTCTGCTTCCTGCGTATTTTATTAGCATTGCCAACCCTTTGCTTTCTGTTTTAAGTTTCCACAATTTTCCGCCGTTTTACAATTTAAGTCACCGTTTTATCGCCTGCTTTTATTGTTTCTTATCTTCTTCTTACGTTTTAAAAAATCTGTAGGCTGCGTAATAAGCTGCTGGGAGCCCGCCCCCTTCGGGGGGAATCGAAATTCAATAAAGGAAAAAAAAAGCTCAGCCAGCGAGTCTAATCTCGCGTTCGTCGGTTTACACCTCGCTCCGCGCTAAACAGCTTTCTTCCTTGTTCTGTGTACGAGTGGACGTGTTTGTTTCCTTGTGACTCCGTTGTTCGATCTTGTTGTACTCGTTTTTCCCTTAGTTGGTCGTGTCCGTCTTCAAATGGTTCAAATGGCTCTGAGCACTATGGGACTTAACTGCTGTGGTCATCAGTCCCCTAGAATTTAGAACTACTTAAACCTAACTAACCTAAGGACATCACACACATCCATGCCCGAGGCAGGATTCGAACCTGCGACCGTATCGGTCACGCGGTTCCAGACTGTAGCGCCTAGAACGGCACGGCCACTCCGGCCGGCATGTGTGTGTCCGTCCTCTCACGTTGTGTTGTTGTCCACGGCCCTCTCCGCGGGTCCCGCCGCGCTTTCCGTCATTGCTACCCCGCGACCGTCCTGGTCGCAGTTACAACAAATATTTTGGCAAGAGGAAGACGTGGCCTCCGATGGGTCGTAACAGAGCAACTGCATTCCTCCGGTATCCTCCTTGGTCTTTCATTACCTTTTTCTTTGTATCTGTATTGCAAATATCGACAGTATAAGCCGTGTGTCTTGTTTGGAAACTGGCTTGTTCCATTCACTTAAACGGTGCTCGTTACTGGCAATAACAGTGCCCACGCTACCTTTCGCCCTCAAACTTGCATTTAGCAACGCACAGCTCTGTATTCAGTGTGGCTTTTTCCAGCTGTGTTTAAGTCCGCTTCTTGTATCCGTTCTGCTTTTCACCCTTCACTAACCACTGGCAGCCAATAATATTCATCCTCTTTCCGAGCGGCTTGCAGCGAATTACAGCCTGACAGCGAGAATCTCGCCCTAAGTGCTGCACTGTTGCCGTACTTCGCGACAACCAAATTATTCATTCAAAGGTCCGATTTTTTATGTTTTATTATTTTTTAAATTTTTTCTTTTCCTTTTTTTCTTGTAGCAATATAGCTGTGAATGTGAATCTATAAATGTTTAAGTGCGATTTTTAAAAAATATCAGGTGACGGCAATAAATATGAAGTGCTTCACAAGCAGGCAAGGGGGTTTATTTACCGCATTTGTAGCTTTTTCAAACGTGACTTTGAAAGCAGGTCTCTTACCGGTGACATTGGAAGACACAAGACGGACTCCAGAACCATGTGGTGTCGGCAAGAGCACTGTAAACAGAATTGTAAACAAGAGTCTCAGAGCTGTAGGAGCCATAGAAAAAGTTAGTTCCGCGTCGCCTGAAAAGCATCGAAATCACAAGGGACCTGTGACTTAAATAGAAGGTTTTAACAACGATGTTTTAAAGTGCTCCATCTGAATGATGAATGCCCGACATCACAAAAACGTTTTACAGCTATGCAGGAGAAAATTGGCTTCAATGGTAAGCGCTTCGCCAATGTAAAGCACTTTAAAAGACGTTGGTTACATATATGGTAAGAAGAGAGTTTTTAGTTCAAAGAAGTGACATAGGTGCAGCACGAACTACATCCCATGTAAAGATTCACGATACGTGAGATGGAGGTAGTTCAACAGTGTATTAACTTGATGAAACATGAGTCAATTAGAATCATTCCAAGAAGATATGCTGAATGATAGTAGTTTTAGGTTTTAAAGTTCTCATAGGAATAGGTTCTCGGATAATTATTCTGACAGTGACTCTACTTCTGGTTTTGTTTCTGGGAATAAACTGGTATTTACGTATAAGAAAAACAGGAGTGACAACCATTCGGAAATGAACGCTGTCAGTTTCGTGTCATGATTCACAATTCTTGCCATACCTTGCTTCGAAGTCGGTCATTACCATTTATAGTTCAACTTCTACAGAGAAAAAAAAACGAGTACAATCACCAGAAAGGCGAATATTTTTCCCTGGTTTAAAACTAAAAATATTAAGCACAGTATAAACCAGACGCGTGCCAATCTCCTGCAGCTTGTTAATTTATACATGTCACGTGGCAGAAAGTACAAACTTGACTTCCTTGCACATAAATGGGGTCAGACAGTTTTGCATTTACTCATGTGTCACTGTCAGTGTAGCCCCAAGGAATTAATTTGGGCAAAGGGTTAAGGCTTTGTAGGAGACAAAAACAAAACATTCAAGATAACATACACTGAATAGCTTGTGCACGAAGCAATAGACAATCTCCCACCTATAGCGTGGGCACAGTCTGTGCGACGAGCAGAGAAGCTTCAGAAAGAAGAATTTGACATGGAAGCGATGATGGACATAAGCCTTGAATCTATCATTGTAAATTTACAGTCAGATTGTTCGGGAACAGATTCAAATAGAAGTTACGCTCGTATGACGGTATAGACTTTGAGACAAAGCAATAATTTTTCTTAGTTTTAAAGACTCATTGTTTAAAAAGTGGTATTATCAACATATCAGTTGCATACATAATAATGAGAACTTCCTAGCCTTTTTGATTAGGAATTTGTATCAGTTTATGAAGACTATAATGTTCAACGTATTGTTCAAGAAGTGAAGCTTCTCCCACCATGCTGTATGGTGTAATAACACGCGAGAATGCAGCTGGATAAATTCGTCAGAAGTCCAATATTTCCACATGTAAACCACTGTTATTTTCAAGGTACGAATTGGATAAGGCCCTAAAATAACAGTAACTGTTACTTGTCGAGATATCGGTGGATTTAGATGTTATCGGTCGGAATTCCCTGGAGTTATTAGCCGATGATGGTTAATTGTTTGCTTCTTCAACGATTTATAAATGCAGTTTCTCACTGTAATGTCGAACGAATTAGTTTACACTCATAATGCCCGTTAACAGTCAAAAAGATGACAACTTACTGACCATTTTTATGATAGTGTTTTACATTAGTCTTGTCCTGCCACTAATTCTTTTTAAAGTGCCGTGATTACACTCAACTATAGTTAAACACATCCACACACACACACACACACACACACACAGACACACACACACACACACACACACACCTTACACATTTTTAAAACTTCTATTGAGTAGAAGCAGTTGTCAAGCAGATATAATGATTTCGATTTGCGTTTAAAGTTAATTTTGTAGTATATTAAATTTTTACTTAAAATACAGTTCAAATCGCAATAAATGATAATTACTGCAAGCAGTTTCAATGATCTTGTCGTTGG
This sequence comes from Schistocerca piceifrons, assembly GCF_021461385.2. NCBI lineage: Eukaryota > Metazoa > Arthropoda > Insecta > Orthoptera > Acrididae > Schistocerca > Schistocerca piceifrons. Next base: position 872,625,282 of record NC_060140.1, read on the forward strand.
ACAATTGCTATTTTGAAAAAGAATTGTACTCCATGTCTTCACAAAGCTATGTCAGCCGTTCTCGCCTCCCGACATTACACAGAGAAGATCTGTGGAGTAGCAGACGCAACGTCGTCAGGACGTGAATTAACATTTCTCTCATGACTGATCGAAATTGGGTTTACTGTTTACTATTTCCTCATAGATTTGAACGTATAATACGATGTACATAGGCAAATGAGCCTGCCTGTTGTATTCAGCAACGCACTTCAGCAACATGGACTTTGTTTGCCCGCTCTCTGCTGCCACATATGAGCGGTTCTTTTCCCTCACACTTCCTTAACGCCCCATCTCTATGCACGGAAGCGCCATCCTACGTGACGTGGACTGTAGTTGTACGTTAAGAATGACACAGAGCAGTGTGGATAGATTTACTGTTGAAGAACTGGCCGACATTAACCTGAATACAATGGAATAGCCGCACAACGACGCTATCCTGAGTTATTCATGCAGCGCCGTGTTCCATCTAAGGATTGTTGCATTACTGTTTTGAGTTATACATTTGAGTAACTGCGTACTAAAAGTTCTTTCAATATTGTGAAGTCATTTTCATGGAAACAAGGTAACTGATCCAACCAGAACGAAGAATGCTCTATCATAGTACAAAAAAAAGGAAAATATGTCCTCGGCAGCGTCAGGGACGTAAAAAGAAGTCAGCTAGCCTTTCAACTTATCGGGTAGCTTCAAAGATACGGGAGTAATCCCAAAAGTAAGGTCTCCTATTTTTTTATAAGTACATACACCTGTTTATTTCTACCATGATTTACATCAGTTTACATCTTGAGCATTTAGCTATTTTTCGACATAATCACCATTTCTGTCGACGCATTTCTGTAGACGCTGTGGCAGTTTTTGTGTGTCCATGTCATACCAGCTCACGCCACGCTGTACAGAAAGTTACGAACCTCTCCCTTCACTTCGTCCTAGGAGCTGAATCGCTTTCCAGCCAAATGGTCTTTTAACCTAGGGAACAGGGCTATAGGGTGGGTGGGTGATTATGTTCCACTGAAACTGTTGCAGGAGAGCAACGGTTTGCCGAGCGATGTGTGGGCGAGCGTTGTCATGGAGAATGTGTACACCCTTGTTCAACATTCCTCTTCTCCGGTTCTGAATTGCCCGTTTGCGTTTTTTCAGAGTCTCTCACTACCTGTCAGCGTTAATTGTGGTCCCAGCGATTCAGCTCTGACGACGAGGTGAAAGAAGAGGTTCAAACTTTCTGAACAGCATGGCGGCGAGCTGGTATGACATGGGCATACAAAATCTGCCACAGCGTCTACAAAAATGCACCGACAGAAATGGTGATTATGTCGAAAAATAGCTAAATGTTCAAGCTGTAAACTGATGTAAACCATTGTAGAAATAAATAGGTCTATGTACTTATAAAGAAATAGGAGACCTTAGTTTTGCAATTACCCTCGTATTTAAATCAAAACATCTTTACACATTCGTGCCATTTTTGCTTGTTAATATTAGTACCTATGACATGTAGTGTAATGTTTCGTGTTAAGTAAGGTAACAGATACACGATGCATTGTCACACAGCATGACACATGGCCGGCCGGTGTGGCCCATAGCTTCTAGGCGCTTCAGTCTAGAACCGGGCGACCGCTACGGTCGCAAGTTCGAATACTGCCTCGGGCATGGATCTGTGTGATGTCCTAAGGTTAGTTAGGTTTAAGTAGTTCTAAGTTCTATGGAACTGATGACCTCAGATGTTAAGTCCCATAGTGCTCAGGGCCATTTTAACCATTTTTTGAACATGACACATGCTATCATGTCATTTTTACTATGGCTACCGAGTCTTCTGGATTTTGGGCACGGGATCAGGGCCTTTAACCTACAAATTGCAAGATGCAGGTGTGCCAATATCTCGCGGCTAAGAGAGCTCACTGCTTTAGGTAAGTGGGGTTAACTAGCAAAAAAAGGGCGAATATGTCAAAATGTTTTGATTTAAATGTCGTTGAAGCTGCCAGGTAAGTCAAAAAGCAAGTTTTCTTCTTTTACATCGGTAATTGTTCAGGATATATTCGTCTTGTTTGTGCTGTGACAGTAGGCTATTTCATTCTGGTTCCCAAATTATACTCTACCATAATTTTGACATCAGACTGCCATAGCTTGACAACCGATGCAGATTTTTGTTGACTCGGGCGACAAATGATCCAGTACAGGATTTTTTTATTGTCTTTCGTACCATGACGTTTATGTCGTGACAAGCTTTCACAGAACACCGGGACGACCATGAATTACACGTACGATATTTGTCTTGCAAAATTTGAACCGATTCGCACAAGTTTGAAACGTACAAGTGGCGCAACTACAAAAAAAAACTCAAAAGAAACGTGTTTTTTGGGCGTAAAATACGAACGAAACTAGATTTCTGAAAACGAATTGTCAGTTTTATCTAAGAATTTTTTTTTACTTATTTGATTCACTTTAAATCGTTTCCATGCATTCAGTTCACGTAAAAACGGGTTCTACGAGCGACATTTTGCTTGATTTTTAAAAATCGTATCTTGGCAACGGATAAAGATTACTGCATGCAAAAATTTCGTTTTAACGTTATCCATTTATCTACCTTCGTGCAATGTTTGAACCATTTCGCATACGTTTAAGTACAGAAGCGGCGCGCTTCAGAAATCTCCCAGCAAAACGTGTTTCTGTGCGTAAAATTCAAAAGAAGCAAGACTTTTTCAAACGGTTAAAACTTATATTAGACCAAGGTCCGATACATGGATCGATCAACTTTCAATCAACAGTCTCGCTCCAGGACCGAGCTATTTAAGGGTGACACTTTTCGCATGTAAAACGAGGGTGACTGTTTTTGTCAGTAAAATCTGAACGGTGCACTTACAAATGGTGCCATTAGCTGAGCATTAATTTCAACCCCATTAAAATCTTTTGCAAAAGCAATTAATCTATTCGCACAGTTTGCCTTGAGTGCCGGCTCCAGTTTGTCGTTCAAACCTTGCTTAGTGAACTGTAACACAGTTACAGTAAGATAGAGGTTCGAATGGCTGCACAAATGGCCACTGGTCAGGGCTAAACCAAACATTTTGTACCCCATTTTCAGGAACCGAGTATCAAGCGTCCCCCCCACCCCCAACCACGATTCTGCGTGCTTCCTCTTCTTCATACATACTTGTTACAGCACCCTCACACTGTTAACCATTATCACTCTGCACCTGTTGAGCCAACGAAGAACGCGTTCCCCTTACATCAAAATATTCAATTAAAGTCCCTGAACAACCTACGAAATTTGTTCTGTGGAATTCGCCTACATCTGTGTAGATATGTTGTACATTGTCAATTGAAAACCACATTACATCAATTGAAAATCTTGTTTACTGTTTGATGTGTGGTCCACTTTTTAGTAAACAGTTCTATAGTTAATTTCACGAAAGAGATGTTCCAGTCGGCTGAATGACAAACGCAAGCTTAAAAGGTCGACGTTTTGCAACTAATTCTGTGCGTCCACCAACTTTCTACTGGATTACGCGCTTCCAAGTAGCCGACAGGCAAGTTAATTTTTGAACTCTCGGCCAGGTTCGGTACATCAGATCAGAGTGCGCTGGAGCGGCAGTCTGGAAACAATAAATCAGACTTCACGGTGTTCTGTATAAGCGTGGTTTTACGCAGCAGCCGCCCCTAACAAACTTTATCGTGTAAGTTATTACACACCTCAGCTCGCGCAGTACAATCTCCAGCAAACAACTGAAATACGTTGCATGAACCGAGAATTTTACTCTCGTGGCACATGCGCATCAACGACAGAGATGCCGTGCCAAATTAAATTCTGGCCTAAATTTGTGAAGACACACAGCAAAAAGACATGGTATATAACTTCAATATTCGTCGAAAGAGTTGGATGTGTACTAGGCACTAACGGATATTAATATCGATAAAACTCTTCGTAGGTGACTGTCCATGGCTCTTCAGTACTTTGAAAAGAAAAAAGAAGAAGAAAAAAAAACTTGTTTGTTCCGTCTCTCTCCCGGTTTCAGTTATTTCACAGAAGAAAAACAGTGTGCATCGATGGATCAATAATCCATTGTCGTCAAATACGACCTAACCAAATGTAGAACACACGTAACTGCCATAATAGTCTGTCTGGACACGGTCCACACAAACGTGCTGTATTTTGACAAAGTTAAAGTAATGTATCCTTGGTGAGAACTCTGCACTTCATATGTTTTCAAACTGATATCTATTTGTTAATTGGGAATCGTTGTTGGTATATTTTATAACCTTGACAGAGACTTTCATTCTGTCTGTCATAAATTGTTAGCAAACTAAAGTGTTATAGCATTAACAGCACTCCTCTTGCAAGGATGGAATCTTACCTCCATAACAGCTCATTAACAGAGCGTACCTCAGGCATGAAAACAATCTCAGAATGGGATAACATAACATGTGGCGTGTCACCGCGATCTTTAATGGCCCATCTCGTTTCCAATTACTTCGAGACGGAAATACAACAATAGCAGTGTCTGCTGATCACATATGCGTACAAATCTATAGTCCAAACTGAACTCTAATATACACAGCTCAAATGATAGTGGAACAGGGTTTCAAGTGATTTACAGCCAACAGTTTTAAGTGTTAATGTCACAGAGATATAGTATGTGATCAAATGTCGGAACTCACGCACTTCGAACGTGGTCAGGTGATTGGGTGTCACTTGTGTCATACGTCTGTACGCGGGATTTCCATTCTCCTAAACATCCCTAGGCCCACTGTTTCCGATGTGATAATGAAATGGAAACGTGAAGGGACACGTATAGTACAAATGCGTACAGGCCGACCTTGTCTGTTAACTGACAGAGATCGCCGACAGTTGAAGAGGGTCGTAATGTGTAATAGGCAAGCATCTATCCAGACCATCACACAGGAATTCCAAACTGCATCAGGATCCACTGCAAGTGCTATGACAGCTAGGCGGGAGAGAGAAAACTTGGATTTCATGGTCGGGCGGCTGCTCATAAGCCGCACCTCACGCTGTTAAAAGCCAAACGACGCCTCTCTTGGTGTAAGCAGTGTAAACACTGGACGATTGAACAGTGGAGAAACGTTGTTTGAAGTGACGAATCACGGTACACAATGTGGCGATCCGATGGCAGGTTGTGGATACGCCGAATGCCCGGTGAACGTCATCTGCCAACAGTAAAATTCGGTGGGGGGGGGGGGGGTGTTCTGGTGTGCTAGTGTTTTTCATGGAGAGGGTTTGCACCCCTTGTTGTTTTGCGTGGCACTATCATAGCACAGGATTACATTAGTGTTTTAAGCACCATCTTGCTTCTCACTGTTCAAGAGCAATTCGAGGATGGCTATTGGATCTTTCGACACGATCGAGCACCTGTTCATAATGCACGGCCTGTAGCAGGGTGGTTGCATGACAATAACATCCCTGTAATGGACTGACCTGCACAAAGTCCTGACCTGAATCCTATAGAACGCCTCTGGGATGTTTTGAAACGCCGACTTCGTGCCAGGCGCCACCGACCAACATCGATACTTCTCCTCAGCGCAGCACTCCGTGAAGAACGGGCTACCATTTCGCAAGAAACCTTCCAGTACAGCCGGCCCTTAGTGGCCGTGCGGTTCTAGGCGCTACACTCCGGAACCGCGGGACTGCTACGGTCGCAGGTTCGAATCCTGCCTCGGGCATGGATGTGTGTGATGTCCTTAGGTTAGTTAGGTTTAAGTAGTTCTAAGTTCTAGGGGACTGATGACCTAAGATGTTAAGTCCCATAGTGCTCAGAGCCATTTGAACCTTCCAGCACCTGATTGAACGTATGCCTGCTAAGAGTGGAAGCTGTCATCAAGGCTAAGAGTGGGCCAACACCATATTGAATTCCAGCATTATCGATGGAGGACGCCACGAACTTTTGCGTCATTTTCAGCCAGGTGTCCGGATACTTTTGATCACATAGCGTACATATTACACTTTTTCAGACAACTAATAATGACCATTAACGCCAGAAGTAGACATTAATGGTCATACACTGAATGAAACACAGAGTGTAAAATTGCTTGGGATTCTACTCGATAACATATTAAAATGCAGTCAACACACTGGCAAACTAATCAGGAGGCTCGATTCAGCTTATTATCCCCTTAGATGCATCTCTCATTATGTTGACCTAAGGACCAGAGTGTTGGGTTATTTTCCTTAGTTCCCTCCCTGTTGTATTGGCTCAAAAATGGTTCTGATCCTATATGTCCGACGGTAAACAAAGGATGTCATTAGCAAAGTAACATGTAATAAGATATCATGTATCATCCAACTGGTAATTAATTTCATGTAGTGTCCCACAAAATTCCGTATTAAGGGCTCTTACTATTTCTTGTGTATATCAATGACTTTTCATGTTTTTTTTTTTTTTTTTATTATTAAATTTGTATGTGTGTGAAATCTTATGGGACTTAACTGCTAAGATCATCAGTCCCTAAGCTTACACACTACTTAACCTAAATTATCCTAAGGACAAACACACACACACCCATGCCCGAGGGAGGACTCGAACCTCCGCCGGATGTTGTTTTGTTTTCATCTGATACAGACATTGAAATAAATAGCACATCAAGTATATTCATAGAAAGATCGGTTAATGATGTTTTCACGTACATTAATAAATAGTTTCTAGCCAAATATTTGTCACTAAACTTCGAAAAAACATGTTACATGCAGTTTAGAGCAGGTAAGAAATTGAAGAAATGTATGATGAGATAAAAGAAATTATTCAGGTAGTGAAGGGAGACGAAAATTTAATAGTCATGGGTGACTGGAATTCGAGAGTAGGAAAAGGGAGAGAAGGAAACATAGTAGGTGAATATCTACATCTACATCTATACTCCGCGAGCCACCTTACGGTGTGTGGCGGAGGGTACTTATTGTACCACTATCTGATCCCCCCTTCCCTGTTCCATTCACGAATTGTGCGTGGGAAGAACGACTGCTTGTAAGTCTCCGTATTTGCTCTAATTTCTCGGATCTTTTCGTTGTGATCATTACGCGAGATATATGTGGGCGGTAGTAATATGTTGCCCATCTCTTCCCGGAATGTGCTCTCTCGTAATTTCGATAATAAACCTCTCCGTATTGCGTAACGCCTTTCTTGAAGTGTCCGCCACTGGAGCTTGTTCAGCATCTCCGTAACGCTCTCGCGCTGACTAAATGTCCCCATGACGAATCGCGCTGCTTTTCGCTGGATCATGTCTATCTCTTCTATTAATCCAACCTGGTAAGGGTCCCATACTGATGAGCAATACTCAAGAATCGGACGAACAAGCGTTTTGTAAGCTACTTCTTTCGTCAATGAGTCACATTTTCTTAGAATTCTTCCTATGAATCTCAACCTGGCGCCTGCTTTTCCCACTATTTGTTTTATGTGATCATTCCACTTCAGATCGCTCCGGATAGTAACTCCTAAGTATTTTACGGTCGTTACCGCTTCCAATGATTTACCACCTATGGCATAATCGTACTGGAATGGATTTCTGCCCCTATGTATGCGCATTATATTACATTTATCTACGTTTAGGGAAAGCTGCCAGCTGTCGCACCATGCATTAATCCTCTGCAGGTCCTCCTGGAGTACGTACGAGTCTTCTGATGTTGCTACTTTCTTGTAGACAACCGTGTCATCTGCAAATAGCCTCACGGAGCTACCGATGTTGTCAACTAAGTCATTTATGTATATTGTAAACAATAAAGGTCCTATCACGCTTCCCTGCGGTACTCCCGAAATTACCTCTACATCTGCAGATTTTGAACCGTAAAGAATGACATGTTGTGTTCTTTCTTCTAGGAAATCCTGAATCCAATCACAAACCTGGTCCGATATTCCGTAAGCTCGTATTTTTTTCACTAAACGTAAGTGCGGAACCGTATCAAATGCCTTCCTGAAGTCCAGGAATACGGCATCAATCTGCTCGCCAGTGTCTACGGCACTGTGAATTTCTTGGGCAAATAGGGCGAGCTGAGTTTCACATGATCTCTGTTTGCGGAATCCATGTTGGTTATGATGAAGGAGATTTGTATTATCTAAGAACGTCATAATACGAGAACACAAAACATGTTCCATTATTCTACAACAGATTGGCGTAAGCGAAATAGGCCTATAATTATTCGCATCTGATTTATGACCCTTCTTGAAAATGGGAACGACCTGCGCTTTCTTCCAGTCGCTAGGTACTTTACGTTCTTCCAGCGATCTACGATAAATTGCTGATAGAAAGGGGGCAAGTTCTTTAGCATAATCACTGTAGAATCTTAAGGGTGTCTCGTCTGGTCCGGATGCTTTTCCGCTACTAAGTGATAGCAGTTGTTTTTCAATTCCGATATCGTTTATTTCAATATTTTCCATTTTGGCGTCCGTGCGACGGCTGAAGTCAGGGACCGTGTTACGATTTTCCGCAGTGAAACAGTTTCGGAACACTGAATTCAGTATTTCTGCCTTTCTTCGGTCGTCCTCTGTTTCGGTGCCATCGTGGTCAACGAGTGACTGAATAGGGGATTTAGATCCGCTTACCGATTTTACATATGACCAAAACTTTTTAGGGTTCTTGTTTAGATTGTTTGCCAATGTTTTATGTTCGAATTCGTTGAATGCTTCTCTCATTGCTCTCTTTACGCTCTTTTTCGCTTCGTTCAGCTTTTCCTTATCAGCTATGATTCGACTACTCTTAAACCTATGATGAAGCTTTCTTTGTTTCCGTAGTACCTTTCGTACATGATTGTTATACCACGGTGGATCTTTCCCCTCGCTTTGGACCTTAGTCGGTACGAACTTATCTAAGGCGTACTGGACGATGTTTCTGAATTTTTTCCATTTTTGTTCCACATCCTCTTCCTCAGAAATGAACGTTTGATGGTGGTCACTCAGATATTCTGCGATTTGTGCCCTATCACTCTTGTTAAGCAAATATATTTTCCTTCCTTTCTTGGCATTTCTTATTACACTTGTAGTCATTGATGCAACCACTGACTTATGATCACTGATACCCTCTTCTACATTCACGGAGTCGAAAAGTTCCGGTCTATTTGTTGCTATGAGGTCTAAAACGTTAGCTTCACGAGTTGGTTCTCTAACTATCTGCTCGAAGTAATTCTCGGACAAGGCAGTCAGGATAATGTCACAAGAGTCTCTGTCCCTGGCTCCAGTTCTGATTGTGTGACTATCCCATTCCATACCTGGTAGATTGAAGTCTCCCCCTATTACAATAGTATGATCACGAAACTTCTTCACGACGTTCTGCAGGTTCTCTCTGAGGCGCTCAACTACTACGGTTGCTGATGCAGGTGGTCTATAGAAGCATCCGACTATCATATCTGACCCACCTTTGATACTTAACTTAACCCAGATTATTTCACATTCGCATTCGCTAATAACTTCACTGGATATTATTGAATTCTTTACTGCTATAAATACTCCTCCACCATTGGCGTTTATCCTATCCTTGCGGTATATATTCCATTCTGTGTCTAGGATTTCGTTACTGTTCACTTCCGGTTTTAACCAACTTTCCGTTCCTAATACTATATGCGCACTATTTCCTTCAATAAGAGATACTAATTCAGGAACCTTGCCCTGGATACTCCTGCAGTTTACCAATATTACGTTAACTTTTCCTGTTTTTGGTCTCTGAGGACGGACGTTCTTTATCAACGATGATAATGTCCTCTCTGGTAAGCCGTCAGGTATTTTATCGTTTCGCCCAAGGGGGGGTCCCTCTAACCTAAAAAACCCCCGTGTGCACGCCACACGTACTCTGCTACCCTAGTAGCTGCTTCCGGTGTGTAGTGCACGCCTGACCTGTCTAGGGGGGCCCTACAGTTCTTCACCCAATAACGGAGGTCGATGAATTTGCAACCATTATAGTCGCAGAGTCGTCTGAGCCTCTGGTTTAGACCCTCCACACGGCTCCAAACCAGAGGACCGCGATCGACTCTGGGCACTATGCTGCAGATATTAAGCTCAGCTTGCACTCCGCGTGCGATGCTGGTTGTCTTCACCAAATCAGCCAGCCGCCGGAAGGAACCAAGAATGGCCTCAGAACCCAAGCGGCAGGCGTCATTCGTTCCGACATGTGCTACTATCTGCAGCCTGTCACACCCAGTGCGTTCAATAGCTGCCGGAAGGGCCTCCTCCACATTACGGACGAGACCCCCCGGCAAGCACACCGAGTGCACACTGGCATTCTTCCCCGACCTACCCGCTATTTTCCTGAGGGGCTCCATAACCCGCCTAACGTTGGAGCTCCCTATAATTAATAGGCCCGCCCTCTGTGACTGTCGGGACCTTGCCGGACAATCGGCCACTGGCCCAACAGGCGAGGCATCCTGTGGTGGCTCGGAAACGATGTCATCACCACTAGGAAGCACCCCGTACCTGTTGGAAAGGGGTAAGGCAGCTGCCACGCGGCCAGATCCCACCTTCGCCTTTCGGCCAGGCACGCGCGAGCCCACCACTGTCCGCCATTCACCCTGGAGTGATGGCTGACCGGTAAGATGCTCACTGCCGGAAGACGCAGCGACATCAGGGGTTCCATGCGATTCCAAGGCCACCGAAGTAGGCATAGGTCTCACCACAGTTGCCCCAACGCCACTACGAGCCGACGCCTGCGCCTCGAGCTCGATGAGCCTAACAGACAAAGCCTCCACCTGCCCCCGAAGAGTGGCCAATTCTCCTTGCGTCCGCTCACAACAACCACAGTCCCTACACATGACTATGTTTACCCTACTCTATACGGTGACAAATTCCCAAGATAATCTTCTGATGAGCTACTCTGATAATCAAGAAACACTCACTGAAATACGAGACGCGAAAACTACGCTAGGTTTTCCCAGAAAAACTATTTAAAAGCTAAGCGCAGCAAATAAGTACAAAAACGCTTTATACAAACAGTACTCGCTGCTGCTGGTGCTCTCGCTCTGGCTGTCACAAGACAACTGGATTAGGGCTAAGAAATGAAAGAGGAAACCGCCAGGTAGAGTTTTGCACAGAGCATAACTTAATCATAGCTAACACTTGGTTCAAGAATCATGAAAGAAGGTTGTATACATGGAAGAATCCTGGAGATACTAGAAGGTATCAGATAGATTACATAATGGTAAGACAGAGATTTAGGAACCAGGTTTTAAATTGTAAGACATTTCCAGGGGCAGATGTGGACTCTGACCACAATCTATTGGTTATGAACTGTAGATGAAAACTGAAGAAACTGCAAAAAGGTGGGAATTTAAGTAGATGGGACCTGGATAAACTGAAAGAACCAGAGGTTGTACAGAGTTTCAGGGAGAGCATAAGGGGACGATTGACAGCAATGGGGGGAAGAAGTATTGTAGAAGAAAGATGGGTAGCTCTGAGGGATGAAGTAGTGAAGGCAGCAGAGGATCAAGCAGGTAAAAAGACGAGGGCTAGTAGAACTCCTTGGGTAACAGAAGAAATATTGAACTTAATTGATGAAAGGAGAAATATATAAAAATGCAGTAAATGAAGCAGGCAACAAGGAATACAGACGACTCAAAAATGAGATTGACAGGAAGTGCAAAATTGCTAAGCAGGGATGGCTAGAGGACAAATGTAAGGATGTAGAGGCTTATCTCACTAGGGGTAAGATAGATACTGCCTACAGGAAAATTAAAGAGACCTTGGGAGAAAAGAGAACCACTTGTATGAATATCAAGAGCTCAGATGGAAACCCAGTTCTAAGCAAAGAAGGGAAAGCAGAAAGGTGGAAGGAGTATATAGACGGTCTATACAAGGGCGATGTACTTGAGGACAATATTATGGAAATGGAAGAGGATGTAGATGAAGATGAAATGGGAGATATGATACTGCGTGAAGAGTTTGACAGAGCACTGAAAGACCTGAGTCGAAACAAGGCGCCCGGAGTAGACAGTATTCCATTGGAACTACTGACGGCCGTGGGAGAGCCAGTCCTGACAAAACTCTACCATCTGGTGAGCAAGATGTATGAAACAGGCGAAATACCCTCAGACTTCAAGAAGAATATAATAATTCCAATCCCAAAGAAAGCAGGTGTTGACAGATGTGAAAATTACCGAACTATCAGCTTAATAAGTCACAGCTGCAAAATACTAACACGAATTCTTTACAGACGAATGGAAAAACTAGTAGAAGCCAACCTCGGGGAAGATCAGTTTGGATTCCGTAGAAACACTGGAACACGTGAGGCAATACTGGCCTTACGACTTATCTTAGAAGAAAGATTAAGGAAAGGCAAACCTATGTTTCTAGCATTTGTAGACTTAGAGAAAGCTTTTGACAATGTTGACTGGAATACTCTCTTTCAAATTCTAAAGGTGGCAGGGGTAAAATACAGGGAGCGAAAAACTATTTACAATTTGTACAGAAACCGGATGGCAACTATAAGAGTCGAGGGGCATGAAAGAGAAGCAGTGTTTGGGAAGGGAGTGAGACAGGGTTGTAACCTCTCCCCGATGTTATTCAATCTGTATATTGAGCAACCAGTAAATGAAACAAAAGAAAAATTCGGAGTAGGTATTAAAATCCATGGAGAAGAAATAAAAACTTTGAGGTTCGCCGATGACATTGTAATTCTATCAGAGACAGCAAAGGACTTGGAAGAGCAGCTGAACGGAATGGACAGTGTCTTGAAAGAAGGGTATAAGATGAACATCAACAAAAGGAAAACGATGATAATGGAATGTAGTCGAATTAAGTCGGGTGATGCTGAGGGAATTAGATTAGGAAATGAGACACTTAAAGTAGTAAAGGAGTTTTACTGTTTGGGGAGCAAAATAACTGATGATGGTTGAAGTAGAGAAGATATAAAATGTAGACTGGCAATGGCAAGGAAAGCGTTTCTGAAGAAGAGAAATTTGTTAACATCGAGTATAGATTTAAGTGTCAGGAAGTCGTTTCTGAAAGTATTTGTATGGAGTGTAGCCATGTATGGAAGTGAAACATGGACCATAAATAGTTTGGACAAGAAGAGAATAGAAGCTTTCGAAAAGTGGTGCTACAGATTAATGCTGAGGATTAGATGGGTTGATCACATAACTAATGATGAAGTATTGAATAGAATTGAGGAGAAGAGGAGTATGTGGCACAACTTGACAAAAAGAAGGGACCGTTTAGTAGGACATCAAGAGATCACCAATTTGGTATTGGAGGGCAGCGTGGAGGGTAAAAATCGTAGAGGGAGACCAAGAGATGAATACACTAAGCAGATTCAGAAGGATGTGGGTTGCAGTAAGTACTGGGAGATGAAGAAGCTTGCACAGGATAGGGTAGCATGGAGAGCTGCATCAAACCAGTCTCAGGACTGAAGACCACAACAACAACAACATATGCCTAAAATACGACGACAAACTGACAGAAATAATTGATAGTGTTAAAATCTTGGGACTACAGATAGAAAATAAATTCAACAGGGAGGAGCATACCGCAGAACTGCTGAAATGCTAAACAAATCTCTATTTTGAATGCAGATATTGTCAGACACGGGTGATACAAAAATAAAACATCTAGCAGGCTTGCTTATTTTCATTTCATAATGTCATGCAGAATAAATTTTTGTGATAAATCATCAAGCAAGTTTTCTGGGTCCAAAAACGTGTAATGAGAATAATTTGTGGTTTGAACTCAAGAACAGCCTGCACTGCTTCCTAACGTATTTATTCCTGGATGTTATTTGTCTTTAAACATATACACTAAAGCGCCAAAGAAACTGGTATAGGCATGCGTATTCAATTACAGAGATATGTAAACAGACAAAATACGGCGCTGTGGTCGGCAACGCCTTTATAAGACAACAAGCATCTGGCGCAATTGTTAGATAGGTTACTGCTGCTACAGTGACAGGTTGTCAAGTTTTAAGTGAGTTTGAACGTGATGTTATAGTCGGCTCACGGGCGATGGGACACAGCATCTCAGAGGTAGCGATGAAGTGGGGATTTTCCCGTACGATCATTTCACAAGTGTACCGTGAATATCAGGAATCCGGTAAATCATCAAATCTCAGACATCGTTGCGGCCGGAAAAAGATCCTCCAAGAACGGGACCAACTGCAGCTGTAGAGAATCGTTCAACGTGACAGAAGCACGACCCTTACGCAAATTGCTGCAGATTTCAATACTGGACCGTCAACAAGTGTCAGCATGCGAAACATTCAACGAAACACTTTCGAAATGGGTTTTCGGAGAAGAAGGCCCACTCGTGTACCCTTGATGACTGCACGACACAAAGCTGTACGGCTCGCCGGGGCCGTCAACACCGACATTGGACTGCTGATGACTGGAAACATGTTGGATGGTCGGACGAGTCTCATTTCAAATTGTATCGAGGGGATGGACGTGTACGGGTATTGAGACAACCTCACGAATCCATGGACCCAGCATGTCAGCAGAGGACTGTTCAAGCTGGTGGAGGCTCTGTAATGGTGTGGGGCGTGTGTAATACGTCTAGATACGACCTTGGCAGGTGACACGTACGGAAGCATCTTGTCCGAGTATCTGCATCCATTCATGTCCTTTGTGCACTCTGACGGACTTGGGCAATTCCAGCAGGACAATGCAACACCTACACGTCCATAATTGCTATAGAGTGGCTCCAGGAACACTCCTGAGTTTAAACACCCGTTGGGCACCAAACTCCCCAGACATGTACATTATGGTGCGTATCTGAGATGCCTTGCAACGCGCTGTTCATAAAAAATCTCCACCCCCTCGTACACCTACGAATTTACTGACAGAACTGCATTATTCATGCTGTCAGTTCCCTCCAGCACTACTTCAGACATAAGTCGAGTCCTGCCCCGTCGTGCTGCGGCAGTTCTGCGTGCTCGATGGGGCCGTACGCGATGTTAGAAGTGTGTACCAGTTTCTTTGGCTCATCTCTGTATATCACTTGTCAATGGAATCGGATGTACTGCCAGCGGGCTGCATCTACCCAACATAATATTTCGACGTCGTCAGTCGGCATCTTCATCAGGTGTTCCCTGCAATTGGTTGACAAGTTGAGCGAGTCCCATATTTTGGGCGGCGTCTGATGTTCCCTACGCCGTCCGCGCCCGCTGCGGCCGTTCCTGGCGGTGCTATTTATCCCTAGACGTTCCATCTTCCGTCCGCGCCCGTTTCCGCTGTTTTCCCCGGTCGCTGACGTGCCAAGGCGTTCCCTCCTAGGTCCGAGCACACTAGGCGCATTCCTAGCACTATCGAGACGCTGCAGACGTTTCTTATGCTGTTGGCGACCACTCCAGTTCATATCATGCCCCTGTCATTCTCCTGGCTTTATGGGTTCGGTATGCCCCTGCA
Organism: Schistocerca piceifrons; assembly: GCF_021461385.2. NCBI lineage: Eukaryota > Metazoa > Arthropoda > Insecta > Orthoptera > Acrididae > Schistocerca > Schistocerca piceifrons. The sequence goes on from NC_060140.1 coordinate 872,640,625, forward strand.
AGGTGCGCTGTCTGCCGAATCAGGCTGCTGTGGGTATTGTATATTCTGTCCGTGCATGCCACAGCAATATCTCGTGGCGGTGGCCGCCGTCTAGAGTTCTGTACTGAGTATGCTCCTAGCATGTGTGGTGCCTGAGGTTTCGGGTAGTTGATGTTGTTCCCTCTCTTGTCTGCAAGCGCTGAAGGTTTCTCCCAAGGAGGCATTTGCCGCCTGGTGCTCCATAAGAGATTCGATCCCGTTAATTACGCCCCTTGCTGTCTGTGGTTCATTACCGGTGAAGCGAACTATTTTCCGTTGTTTCTTTAGTAATTCTAAAGCCGGATTCCATGCCGTACTGATCTGGAATTCTGCTTCCCCGTTTATCGGGTTGTCTATCATCTTGATGCCTATAGATTCAGTAATCACACTATCCCAAAATCTGGGGGTCCGAGCCAGGATCCTGATTTTGTCATGAAGCATGGCGTGTTAAAGTTTCATTCAGTGTTCTGCTACATCTGATTTAGTGGCCTGTCGTATCCTGGTATGTTTTTGGTGTAATGTAAATCTTATTTCAATCGTTCTGGTGGTTTTACCGATGTAGGACACACCAAATTCACGAGGTATATGGTTGATACCAGGTTTCCTTAACCCCAGATCATCTTTGATCACAGCACGGACCGCCTAGCGCTTCTGATGCGGGCAGAACACACTTCTGATTTTGTGTATTTTCAGTATCCTGCTGATATTTGCAGATATAGGTCCTGAATACGGCAGGAAGGCTACTCTCCTGACCTCTCCTTCTTGTTGTTCTCCCATTATATCAGGTCGTCAGGTGGGATGTAGCGCTTTGCGTATGACCCTGTTTGAGTACCTATTGTCTGTAAACACTTTTTGTAGGTGTTCTAACTCTGTTGCCAAGCTGTCTGAGTCGGACAGTGTCTTGGCTCCCTGTACAAATGCTCTCAGCACCAGTACCCCGTTGTTCTTCTGCACTGGATGTTGGCAGCTGTCAGACTGTAGATACAAGTAGGTGTGTGTGGGTTTCCTATAGCACACAGTGGCCTAATGTGCCAGCTGTCTTCCTTTTCACAAGGATTTCCAGGAATGGAAGTTGACCATCATTCTCGAGTTCCATTGTGAATTTAATGTTGCGGTGTCTCGAATTCAGATGTTCAAGGAACTCATCCAATTTTCTCCGACCACCTGCCGAATGACGAATGTGTCGTCCACATACCTTAAGAAACAGGTCGGCTGGTAGGCAACAGTCGTAAGTCCCTCATCCTCGAATCTCTCCATAAACAGATTTGATACCACCGGAGATAAGGGGCTACCCATCGCTACTACTTCAGTCTGTTCATAAAATTGGCCACCACATACGAAGTAAGTTGAAGTTAAAATATGCTTGAACAGGTCCAGCAGAGCTCCATAAAATCTCTCACCATTAAATGTAGTGTGTCCTGAAGTGGTACTCTCGTAAACAGAGACACGACATCAAAACTGACCATGATGTCTGTGTTCGGGATTCATAGGTTTTTGAGATGTTCCACGAAGTCTGAGGAGTTGGGGATATGGTGGACGCACTTTCCCACATATGGTGCTAACATCTTCTTAATGTCGGTGGCCATATTTTAGATGGCTGTACCAATATTTCTTACGATTGGGTGAGGCGGTTTACCCTCTTTATGGACCTTGTCAGGGTGGTCTTGGTGCCTTAGCATTCAGTTGCTTGACAACCTTCTCAGCCCATCCTGCTAGATTAGGAAGAGCCCTGGTTTTCGTGTCCACTCCATTGGTGGGGTTATCTCTAGTTGATTGTAAGCTGGGTCCTCTAAAAGTTGACAGATCTTCTGGTCCTAGTCGGTCTTCATCAGTACTACAGTAGAGCTCCCCTCGTCCACCAGTAAAACCTCAATTTTTTCATCTTCCCACAAACTCTTGAGGCTCATCCTTTTGTCTCTTGATATTTTTGGATTTACACGTCTCTCTCTGAATCTCTTTTGCAACATTTGATGGTAGAGTGTTGACCATCTGCTCCACAGAGCTGATGAAGCTGGAAACCGGTAGGTCTGCAGGAGAGACTGCAAAGTTGAGGCCCCTTATGAGTACTTTTAAGGTGGTATCGTCCAGAGTGCGACCACTCAGATTCACCACCTTGCAAATTTCGCCGGTTGTCGAGCTGTAGCATTGTGTTTGATGCATGCTCCCAGCGACCATGAGGTATCGTCCACCCTGTCCCAGTCCTCTGGTGCTAAGTTGTTTGCCAAGTGCAGATGCAGGCGTAGTAGCTCCCTGGAGGTGACGTCCAGTCTATGCCACATCTCACGGATCTTTTCCCTTACCAGGGCCATACTGGGCCGATGCTTGATCCTATTAGCAACCTTAGACATTACATGGTGTTTAATTTTGACAAATACAGACACCACGTCTCCTTCTCTGCACTTGAGTAGGAATTTGAGCGAGCTCACCGTCCTCTGTTTGCACTGTCGTAGCTTGTGCAATAGCTTCACCTTATTGCACACACATATATATATATATCTTTTTTTTCAGATCAACAGCTCAATTCATGGAATCAGTGCTAGAAAAAAGGATAAGCTTCACAAAGATTTAAAGTCTCTAACTTTTATCAAGAAGGATGTCCATGACTAAGGAACTTGCCAGCAGTCATAAATAGTGTAACTACTAATGAAGTTCAGTTTAAGACGAGCCTAAGGGATTTATTGGTGTCAACGCTTTCTATTCTATTGAAGACTTTCTTAGTAGAACCAACAGATGTGTGTATGTCACTAACAAATCAAATAATGTATCACACACAATCTGACTTCTGTACAAGTTCAGTGTAGTAACGCGATCACTGTATATACGTGCTGTAAAATTATTTTTCTGTTTGATGTTGCATGGCTACAATAGCCTAAGAATTATCATATGTACCTCATTCTTTAGCACTTTGTAAATGAAAATATGATAAGGATGTTTTTACTTATTCCACATCCATGAGGACCATTTCACTTGCGTCTGTGAAGGCATATTAGCATATTTGTTTTTCTTTGTAAATTTTTATTATGTATTCTTGTTTTCTGACATGTTCTAATTACTGGAGGATTCCTTCAATGTGGATCCATTGGAACAAAAAGTACATCTAATCTTATTTATGGAATTAGCTTCTAGGGTACTGCACCTAAAGTAAATGAAGTGTTTGTTCAGAAGAAGTGACCAATAAGAATATTATCTAAAGTAAATAACAGCACTTGTTACAGAAGCTTTTTCAAGAATCTTACACTCACTTTCCACTACATTTATTCCTTGATGCTTATCGTTGCTGATAATAACAATCAGTTTCAACTGATGTGTGATAAACACAGTCACAATAGAAGACACAAAAAATTATTATGTAGACTTGCCCTCCTTCTCCAGGGTTCAGAATGGAATTATGTACTCTAGTGAGATGATATTCGACAGTCTCTCATCTGGAATCCGACAAAAAATTGGAAACCCCTATCAATTCAACAGAAAATTAAAAACGTATCTCATTAGCCACTCTCTCAATAAATTACCTGCATAAGTTGATTCAGAGATTCAAAAGTCGAGAATTGAGGTCATTGAAGGAGACGCTCATGTCACTATGAATGAAATTGTAACAAACTAGTAGAACGGGAGGGATATTGGTACCATAAGTACGACTGCAGACCATTAGGAGGCTTGTGCCGTATTGATGTATATGTAGACCGTTAGACAAAAATCTATAAGGTGCCAACTTCAGCTGAACAAGAGCATTTGATTGTGTGGACCATGAAATACTTTTGCGTATATCAGAAAAAAAGGTTGAAAATGGTTCACTTTATAGATGGGAAGTAGGGAGCAGACAGCTGTCCTCCATTATCAACAAACGGAGAAGAGATCTGAAGTTGACTGACGTCATTTAAAGTGCAGGGTTCCACAAGGTTCTGTTCCAAGTCCATTGGTTTTCTTGATGTATATTAACAATCTGTCATTAAACATGACAGATGATTTTTAAAAAGTCTGTTTTTATACAATATAATTCTAAAAGCTGTGGAATGAAATATAAATTTGCTACTTGATAGGTTGATATAATATAAATCTGCTACTTGATAGATTGGTTGGTATTATCAACAAGTAGCTTTCAGAGAACAGATTAATGTTTAACTGCCAAAAAACGTAATAATTATAACTGCTGACACAGAACTCTTGTAAAAACGAAATTTTAATGTACAAAGGCGGTCAAACAGTCAGACAGATCGACAATTTTAATTTCTTAGTACTTACGGTAGATGAAAGCTTTCTTAGATGTGTTACATTCAACATCTTGTGCAGGAACTAAATGACTCTACCTTCACTATAAGAATAAGATCCACTGCCTCTGGCACTGACACACAAACACTTGCTTACTTTGCTTGCTTTCACTCTGTCATTTCCTATGATACCATTTCTTGGGTTTCGCCAAGGATATTCTTAGCCCAGGAAGAGAGGTAAGGCTGATCTGTGGTGTCAGTTCACAAACTATATTTGGGACTCCGCTCAGGTGTCTCGCAATTCAAGCTCTGCCATACATGTACTGAACTACATCATGGGATTTCTTGTTGACAAAACTGATCCATTCAGAACAAAGTGCAACATTCAGTGAAAACTAAAGAAAAGATGATTTTCGCTTGGATAAAACGTTCTTAAGCATTACACAAAAAATGTGCACTATTCAGCAATCCGATATAAATTGGAAGTTTCCTTTGTGACGCACTTCTTCCATTTTGTACAGGAATTCCTCACAGTAGTTGACAACTTTTCTCTGTAATGTGTTTTACCTGCACACTTTCTCACGATTTATTCCTGTTTTATTAATTCCTTAGCTCTTACGTTTATAAATTTTTAATCAGCTTTTTCTTAGCTACGTCCTGACATCTTCCATGACCAAGTATCTTTGTCTCGCATAGTCAAATGGTTCAAATGGCTCTGAGCACTATGGGACTTAACATCTTAGGTCATCAGACCCCCAGAGCTTAGAACTACTTAAATCTAACTAACTGTAATGTCCCCACAGAAAATACCCTCTACCAAGCACCAATTAATCATTTTCAATCAAACCATCCACATTCATTCACTTTGGAAAAGTTATCTGATCTGATTTTCTCGTAATATATGCGGCGACAGCTCGACGACGCCAAAGTATTTTCTAGTGCGATTATTATTTGAAATAACAGAGATGCATATATGCATTCTCCATGGTTGTTAGAGTGGTAACTGGGACAGCTTCTGGAGTATCTGTTGAGGGATTGACGTGTTTCTGAGAGATACATATTCTGCTTTTCTTCTCGCTAAAGCGAGCCAATTAACATTTGTGCCGCTAGCGGTTTGTTTGAAGAGAAAGAGACTGTAAACGGAAAATAATTAAGGCGTGGAATCACCGAAGATCTGGACATGTAATGGAGATTGATTTAATACATAATTTCCTTCATAAATAAGGTTTGTGACTTTTTTGTTCTGGAGTGAATGAACGAATGAGTTTTTTCTGAATCATTTGTTGATCACGTTAGCCCCGTAATTAGTGGGGAAGTTTCAGCTGTGTCGAAGAGAGCCTGCAATCACTGAGTGTGTAAAATCGTCCAAAAAGGCTTCGTACACATCTGGAATTCGCAATCTTTCATAAAAGGAACAAATTGTCCAAACGATTGATTCTCCCGACTGAATGCAATGTTCAATAGTAATAATAAATGTAAAGATCCCTTACAGCAAGCCAGCCGCTGATTACCAAGACGAAGGACTCGACCAAAGATTCTATTTGGCTGATTTCACGTAATGAAATATTATATTAAAAACTGTACATAGATAAAGGAGAGAAAGAGAGAGAGCGAATGAAAATAGAGATAATACTAATAATCCTCCATTAGTTTAACTTTTCGCCTGTCTTATCACGGATCAGCCAAGAAATGGGAGGCCCTTACTTTACTGTATAGATTTATGTGTGAAGGTGAAGGGATCTTAAAGGCAACAGATACACGTCTATACAGACAAGACATTACACAGAGTTAGCGGCTAGCTGCATTCATCATCTATTCTTAGATGCAGAGACGGCAACTTATTATCCGAACATTTAAAAATCTTAAATAACCTAAGGACATCACACACATCCATGCCCGAGGCAGGATTCGAACCTGCGACCGTAGGAGTCCCGCGGTTCCGGACTGCAGCGCCTAGAACCGCACGGCCACCGCGGCCGGCTCTCTCGCATAGTCCCAAGGCACTATGTGTGTGTGTGTGTGTGTGTGTGTGTGTGTGTGTGTGTGTGTGTGTGAGTCAGTGTGTATGTATATAAAGCAGAGTGTATCTGTGATTGTTCGTATGTCCAAGATCTCCTTCCAAACCCCTGGATGGACTTCAACCAAATTTGGCACAGAAACAGCAGACCTCACCAGTATCGGCACTGTGGGATTTATAACCTCCTAGCTCCGATAGGAACGGAGGCTGCAGATTCCTTGACTTGCGCCATCGGGTGGTGGGTTTCCGGGTTCCGCTTAACAGGTCAGGAGTCCACTACACACAGGAGGCGGCTACACAGGTATCGGGGGCTGTGTGGAAGGGACTGGCCGGGTTTTAGGTTAGAGGGTCACAGGGAACCACAGAAGGGGCGTCCGTCTAAAATTGGGCAAGTAAAACACAGTAAGGTAGTTGTAGAAACGATTGGTATTGTAGTTGTAAATTCTCGTGGCTGTGTTGGGAAAGAACCAGAGCTCCAAGCCCTAATAGAAAGCACTGAAGCTCAAATAGTTGTTGCGACAGAGAGCTGGCTAAAGCCGGAAATAAGTTCAACCGAAATTTTTTCAAACGATCTAACAGTGTTCGGAAAGGACAGATTAAATACAGTTGGTGGTGGAGTATTTATTGTTGTCAGAGGTAGTTTGCCTTGTAGCGAGATTGAAGTAGATAGTTCGTGCGAAATAGTATGGGTAGAGGTTATACCTGACAATCGGACTAAACAATTAACTGAATCGTTTTACCGACCCCCCGACTCAGAAGATATAGTTGACCCCACTCATACAATTATAGTCGGTGGTGACTTTAATCTACCCTCGATATGTTGGAAAAATTATACGCTTAAAGCCGGCGGCAGGCATAAAACGTCATCCGAAATTGTACTGAATGCTTTCTCAGAAAATTATTTTGAACAATTAGTTCATGAGCCCACTCGAAGCGTAAATGGTTGCGAAAGCATACTTGATCTTTTAGCAACAAATAATCCTGGACAAATAGTGAGTATTGTGATGAATACAGGGATTAGCGACCACAAGGCACTTGTGCTAGGCTGAATATCGTAAGACCTACAACCATCAAAAACAAACGCAACGTATATCTATAAAAAAAAGGTGATAAAAATGCTCTTAACGCCTTTTTAAGAGACAGTCTTCACCCTTCTTATCTGATCATGTAAGTGTAGAAAAGGTGTGGAATGTTTCCAAAGAGATAGTATCGACAGCAATTCAGAGACATATACCGCATAAATTAATAAGTGATGGTACTTATCCCCCATGGTACACAAAACGGGTCAGATCGTTGTTGCAGAAGCAACGAAAAACGCATGCCAAATTTAAAAGAACGCAAAATCCCAAAGATTGGCAAAGTTTTACAGAATTTCGAAATATGACGCATACTTCCATGCGAGATGCTTTTAATAATTTCCACAACGAAATTCTGTCTCGAAATCTGGCAGAAAACCCAAAGAGATTCTGGTCATACATAAAGCACACCCGTGGCAAGACGCAGTCAATACCTTCATTGTGCGATAACAACGGTGAAGTCACTGATGACAGTGCCACTAAAGCAGAGTTATTACACACGATTTTCCGAAACTCCGTCACCAAAGAAGACGATGTAAATATTCCTGAATTCCAATCAAGAACAACTGCCAAGATGAGAAATATAGAAGTAGATATCCTCGGAGTAACGAAGCAGCTCAAGTCAGTTAATAAAGTCAAGGCCTCCGGTCCAGATTGTATACCAGTCAGGTTCCTCTCAGAGTATGCTGACAAAATAGCTCCATATTTAGCAATTATGTACAATCACCCACTCACAGAAAGATCAGTATTTAAAGACTGGAAAATTTCTCAAGTCACACCAATACTCAAAAAGGGAAGTACGAGTAATCCGCTGAATTACAGGCCTATATCACTAACGTCGATTTGCAGAAGGGTTTTGGAACATACACTGTATTCGAGCATTATGAAGTACCTTGAAGAAAACTATTTATTGACACATAGTCAGCACGGATTCAGAAAATATCGTTCTTGTGAAACACAACTAGCTCTTTATACTACATTTACATACATACTCCACAATCCACCATACGGTGCGTGGCGGAGGGTACCTCGTACCACAACTAGCATCTTCTCTCCCTGTTCCACTCCCAAACAGAACGAGGGAAAAATGACTGCCTATACGCCTCTGTACGAGCCCTAATCTCTCTTATCTTATCTTTGTGGTCTTTCCGCGAAATGTAAGTTGGCGGCAGTAAAATTGTACTGCAGTCAGGCTCAAATGCTAGTTCTCTAAATTTCCTCAGTAGCGATTCACGAAAAGAACGCCTCCTTTCCTCTAGGGACTCCCACCCGAGTTCCTGAAGCTTTTCCGTAACACTCGCGTGATGATCAAACCTACCAGTAACAAGTCTAGCAGCCCGCCTCTGAATTGCTTCTATGTCCTCCCTCAATCCTACCTGATAGGGATCCCAAACGCTCGAGCAGTACTCAAGAATAGGTCGTATTAGTGTTTTATAAGCGGTCTCCTTCACAGATGAATCACATCTTCCCAAAATTCTACCAACGAACCGAAGACGACTATCCGCCTTCCTCACAACTGCCATTACATACTTGTTCCACTTCATATCGCTCTGCAATGTTGCGCCCAAATATTTAATCGACGTGACTGTGTCAAGCGCTACACTACTAATGGAGTATTCAAACGTTACAGGATTCTTTTTCCTATTCATCTGCATTAACTCACATTTATCTATATTTAGAGTTAGCTGCCATTTTTTACATCAATTACAAATCCTGTCAATCCTACAGTCACTCAACGACGACACCTTCCCGTGCACCACAGCATCATCAGCAAACAGCCGCACATTGCTATCCACCCTATCCAAAAGATCATTTCTGTAGATAGAAAACAACAGCGGACCTACAACGCTTCCCTGGGGCACTCATGAAGTAATAAGTGCTATCGACAGGGAATGTCGAATTGATTCCATATTTTTAGATTTCCAGAAGGCTTTCGCCACCGTTCCTCACAAGCGTATTCTAACCAAACTGGGTGCCTAGGGAGTATCGTCTCAGTTGTGCGACTTGATTCGTGATTTCCTGTCAGAAAGGTCACAGTTCATAGTAATAGACAAAGACATCGAGTAAAACAGAAGTAATATCAGGCGTTCCCCAAGGAAGTGTTATAGGCCCTCTATTGTTCCTGATCTGTATTAACGACATAGGAGACAATGTGAGTAGATTGTTTGCGGATGATGCTGTCATTTACCGTCTTGTAAACTCATCAGGTGATCAAAACGACTTGAAAAATGATTTACATCAGATATCTGTATGGTGCGAAAAGTGGCAATTGACCCTGAATAAGGAAAAGTGTGAAGTTATTCTCATGAGTACTAAAAGAAATCAGCCAAATTTCGATTACGAGATATGTCATACAAATCTGAAGGCTGTAAATTCAACTAAATGCTTAGGAATTACAATGACAAATAACCTAAATTGGAACGATCACATAGATAATATTGTGGATAGAGCAAACCTAAGACTGCGATTCATTTTGCAGAACACTTAGAAGGTGCAACAGGTCTACTAAAGAGACTGCTTACACCACGCTTGTCCGCCCTATGCTGGAGTATTGCTGTGCGGTGTGGGATCCGCATCAAGTGGGACTGACGGATGACATCGATCGAAAGAGTACAAAGAAGGGCAGCTTGTTTTGTATTATCGCCAAATAGGGGAAATAGTGCCACAGACATGATACGTGAATTGGAGTGGCAATCATTAAAACGAAGGCGTTTTTTGTTGCGACGGGATCTTCTCATGAAATTTCAGTCACCAGTTTTCTACTCCGATTGCGAAAACATTCTTTTGGCACCCACCTACACAGGGAGAAATGATCATCATGAGTCCGCAGCTCGTGGTCGTGCGGTAGCGTTCTCGCTTCCCACGCCCGGGTTCCCGGGTTCGATTCCCGGCGGGGTCAGGGATTTTCTCTGCCTCGTGATGACTGGGTGTTGTGTGATGTCCTTAGGTTAGTTATGTTTAAGTAGTTCTTAGTTCTAGGGGACAGATGACCATAGATGTTAAATCCCATAGTGCTCAGAGCCATTCGAACCATTTTTGATCATCACGATACAATAAGAGAAATCAGGGCTCGCACAGAAAAATTTAAGTGCTCTTTTTTCCCGCGTGCCGTTCGAACGGTAGAGAGACAGCTTGAAGGTCGTTCATTGAACAGCAGAGTAATCATGTAGATGTAGATGTAGATACTGGCATAAACATGTTTTTCCAGCACTGGAATATAGGCTACCATGCACAACAGGCATCTTGTGTGGGAACCGTATCGGCCTGGCAAAACAACTTCCTCCACTGGGCATCCTACATGATGGCCAAGAAACAATTTTCCAGGCCCTGACACGCAGGTTGTCCTTTACGACAGGCTACTGTGTTGGAGTACTGTCAGGCTGCTTTATCGACCCGCTTTTCATGGTGGCCTGTACATTAGGGATACATAAATGATTTTCACTCCACTATTGTGCATTCTGCCACACCTGACTGGAGTGTTGTGAAAGCAGTATTGGCCTACTTTATTGAATTGCATTGCAGGAGCTAAACATGCCAATAATCATGGTTGGGAACAGGTTGAGATGGATAGAGGGGACGGATGCAGTGGACACAGCGAGAGGGAGGAGGCGGTGGACAGATAGAGGGGATGAGGGGGAGATGCTTGAGGCAGGTGGAAGGTGTAAAAGGGAAATAAGCACGTGGAAAAGGAAGTGGGAGAGGTGGAGATGGAAAGGGAGAGGGACAGGAACATATGGTCAGTGGAAGAGGGTGGAGATACGACTGGAGGGGGCAGAGGCTATGGACAAAGAGAGGGGGAGGAGGGGACGAAGATACAGGGAGAGAGGGGAGGAAGAGGTGGTTAGACAGAGGGAGAAAGCGGTGAACACAGAGAAGGGGAGGAGGAGCCATGTTCAATATATGTAACAGATGCATAGGTGGGTGAAGCTGCGAGGTAAAGGTTAGTCAATTAATAAAACTGTCTAATAATTATAGCCTAACGAAATAAAAATTGATATGACATAACAGTTCTATACAGACTATTACAGAGGTCTTGTCGTAATGGGGAACAAATATTGTGTCATGGCATGGACATGATCAGCCAAAATCGTCACATAACCCTTGGCATTACTGCAGCCTTGCGGAGTAACCATGGGGCCCATGAAATGTCACGATGTATCTTCCCAAGTCATTACCGAACATCTGACATGTGTCAGTCTTAGGGCGCAAATTCGGCCACTATTTGGGAATATGGATAAACAAGACGCATCCGACCAAATGACATACCCCCATTGCACCATCCAGTTTTTATGACCTCGGCACCGCGTTTTCCTGTTGCGAGCAACCCCATGTCTACTATATTTCCGAACTGGGGCAAAAACTTGATAGTAGCGCCCCTTCACTCATTTGAGACAGTACGTTAAAAATTAAAAAAAAATTTCAAAACTATGTTCATTTGGTGGTATATATCTTTCTGAAGAGTTTGATACATAAAACATATGTATTCGAGAAAATGTAAGACATTTTATTTGGTCTTAAATGTATCAAAGTGCAGTGCCACACCTCATCACACAGCATTCTTCTATCGCATGTCACTGTATTCGTTCTGTGGAATTCAAACGTGTATATTTTGTAATGCAAGCCATCAAAAATATATTCAGGACAGTGGAAATTAAAATGTCCTGTGGTGCCTCTGCTGCTTCCATTTCGCCGGTTTGACATCCTAACCCCCTTTAAAAAAGCTCAAGATTAATAATGGGTTAGATTATTTGTGACCAGGAGAATACGAACTCTCTAGAAACTTTGCACCTTTTATTTTCTACTAGCTAATAGCTTTCTCTTTTGTGTGACATAAAATTAAATACAGGAAACATAAAACCAATGAAACAAGAGACAAGCCAGTAAGTACACATTTCTTCAATCCTTAGGTCCCAGCATTTTTTTCTCTCTAATCTTGCTGCAGCTTTACATGACGTGCTTTCCTTTCTGCAACAGAATCTAATACCTCATCAAAGTTCGTTAAACGTAAACATAAAAAATCAAGATGTTGTCTAATACTGAAACGAGTAGTACCCAAGACTGGTGTGGCTTCTCGGTTTGATTATGTCCCTTTTGTCACTGTCTGCTAGATAAAACGAAAAATGCCTTTCTTTTTTGCAGCAATTGTAGCACTTGCTAAATAAGTGAGACTGTTTTGGCACAAATTGTCGTTTTTATCTACCTCATTTACATAGATATCACGACAGAATATAATTCACGAAGTACAAATATCAAATGCCTATTAGGCCTACTACAAGCAAAACTTTTATATTAGTAAATAGTTTCACATTTCGTTCATACGCTCCGGTTTCTCAAGCATTGGGTCAATAAGAAGCAGTACGAAATTTTCGTATAAAATTGAAATCGTCATATTCTTCCGTATAACTTGTATAATGTCCCCATTCCTTCTCCTACCTTGTTCGAACAAACATTCTTGTCACCACTAATTTTGTAACTCTTCCTGCCATTTCCAAAATTTATTCTCCGGTTAACTTCACTGACGCAGCCAGAATTACCAGTTATGCGTTCTTACGTGCAAGTACAACGTATTTTCCGCGCTATTCCGAGAACAGAACTTTAGCGGCTTCTAACTGAGCACTGTACGACTGGCCCTTAGTAGTGTAGCGATTTGGCAACACATTTTCTGCCAAAATTCCATTTTCTTGGATTCACTGAGACGATTAATATGTAATCTTTCTTACCTGTTGTTCCTGTCGGTCGTTTATTTCCACTCTGGTGGTCTGAATATATGAATCTCGCTACCGGTAGTAATTATAACAACGCCAATCATTTGCGCACCTAATCAAACACATAAACAAACACCGATTGGCACTCACCCTTTCGGGCTTGTTCAGCTCAGCTCATAGCCCCGTCCCTTTTGTCTGCGGGAAAGTTTATTTCCGTGGCAGAAACATCACGTAGGAATACACTATGCACTCACTCGAAAATCAACTTATGATTCGTTCAGAAACCAATTTACAACGTATTCCAAAATGTTCAAAAACCAACAGGGATGCGTTTCAAAATCATAGGAATAATTGATGGACCAATGTGCGATAGATGCCAGGCGCCATGTGAAACAATGTTTTTTTTCTTGAATAACATGAATTTGCTGGCCTCTGAAATTGCCACCCGGGGCAGATACCCCAGTTTGCCCTCCCCCCCCCCCCCCCTTCCACTAGATCCGGGCCTGGTTACAAACATTCGCATCACTGACGTGTGTGGTTTTGGAATTCCAGCGCACCATGCAGTTCCCAGCTCGTGGAGCTCTTTTCGTGTTGTTCTGGTGCTGACAGGGTTCACGAATGCGAATTCAGTACTACTGTAACTTTTGCAGCTGCCATCCTCTTCAGTGGCCGTCCGTTATGATCACTGAAAACACATTTTCATCTGCATTTTATCTTAGTGGATGACGTTTCTATACGGTGGCTCTTGAAATCCCAAACACTTCGGCAGCGTCAACAATTTGCCCACGCTTGAATTCAGTTAGCTCCGACATATGCACACACAGCTACACAGAACATTGTTATGATAACGACATGGTTCTGGGCGCTTTAGTCCGGAACCGCGCTGCTGTTACGGTCGCAGGTTCGAATCCTCCCTCTGGCATGGATGTGCGTGATATCCTTAGGTTGGTTAGGTTCTAGGGGACGGATGACCTCAGATGTTGAGTCCCATAGTGCTCAGAGCCATTTGAACCATTTTACACTACTGGCCATTAAAATTGGTACACCACGAAGACGACGTGCTACAGACGCGAAATTTAACCGACAGGGAGGAGATGCTGTGATATGCAAATGATTAGCTTTTCAGAGCATTCACACAAGGTTGGCGCCGGTGGCGACACCTACAACGTGCTGACATGAGGAAAGTTTCCAACCGATTTCTCATACACAAACAGCAGTTGACCGGCGTTGCCTGGTGAAACGTTGTTGTCATGCCTCTTGTAAGGAGGAAAAATGCGTACCATCACGTTTCCGACTTTGATTAAGGTCGGATTGTAGCCTATCCCGATTGCGATTTATCGTATCGCGACATTGCTGCTCGCGTTGGTCGAGATCCAATGACCGTTAGCAGAATATGGAATCGGTGGGTTCAGGAGGGTAATACGGAACGCCGTGCTGGATCCCAACGGCCTCGTATCACTAGCAGTCGAGATGACAGGCATCTTATCCGGATGGCTGTAACGGATCGTGCAGCCACGTCTCGATCCCTCAGTCAACAGATGGGGACGTTTGCAAGACAACAACCATCTGCACGAACAGTTCGACGACGTTTGCAGCAGCACGGACTATCAGTTCGGAGACCACGGCTGCGGTTACGCTTGACACTCCATCACAGACAGGAGCGCCTGCGATGGTGTACTCAACGACGAACCTGGGTGCACGAATGGCAAAACGGCATTTTTACGATGAATCCAGGTTCTGTTTACAGCATCATGATGGTCTCATCAGTGTTTGGCGACATCGCGGTGAACGCACATTGAAAGCGTGTATTCGTCATCGCCATACTGGCGTATCAACCGGCGTGATGGTATGGGGTGCCATTGGTTACACCTCTCGGTCACCTCTTGTTCGTACTGATGGCACTTTGAACAGTCGACGTTACATTTCAGATGTGTTACGACCCGTGGCTCTACCCTTCATTCGATCCCTGCGAAACCCTACAGTTCAGCAGGATAATGCACGACCGCATGTTGCAGGTCCTGTACGGGCCTTTCTGGATACATAAATGTTCGACTGCTGCCCTGGCCAGCACATTTCCACATCTCTCATCAATTGGAAACGTCTGGTCAATGGTGGCCGAGCAACTGGCTCCCCACAATACGACAGTCATTACTGTTGATGATTTGTGGTATCGTGTTGAAGCTGCATGGGCAGCTGTACCTGTACACCCCATCCAAGCTCTGTTTGACTCAATGCCCAGGCGTATCAAGGCTTTTATTACGGCCAGAGGTGGTTGTTGTGGGTACTGATTTCTCAGGATCTATGCACCCAAATTGCGTGAAAATGTAATCACATGTCAGTTCTAGTGTAATATATTTGTCCAATGAATCTCCGTTTATCGTCTGCATTTCTTCTTGGTGTAGCAATTTTAATGGCCAGTAGTGTATTTTAACGATAGACACTTGCGGTGTATTGAGGACATTGCACAGGTGCCGCTCGTGGTCAGATACACCAGCGCAACCTGCAGGGGTTCGCTAGCATCTGCATTTATGTTGAAGCATACAGTTCCCACACTGTTTCCATATTTTTGTCCGGCCCCTGTACAGGTCTTTAAGTTGACAGGAATAGACGAGTAACAGTTTATCCTTATGAACAGGGACCACCACTGTGTCCATTACGGTGAAGGATGTCAACGACACACCGCCCGAGTTTACGAAGGACGAGTGGGTTGTGGAGGTGGACGAGACGGGCGCAGAGAGCCTGCCGCAGAAGCCCATCCTGACCGTGACTGCGCGGGACAAGGACGAGGACGGCGCCTTCCAGTACGCGGTGAGCTGCCACCGGTCTGTGAGTTGCGTGTCGCTTAGCTTGCGTTGCGTATAACATAGCAAGTGAGCAACCTTTTTTCCAGGTGGTCGACGACAGTGGCTACGGAGCGGATAGGTTCGCACTTGTCACGAACAGTGACGGAACCGGGTCTCTAAAAATCATCAAACCTCTAGATTATGAAGATGTCTACAGGAACGTCCTCAGATTCAAAATCCAGGTCACTGACAAGGTAAGTTACTAACACCTCCCGAGACGTAAGAGCAAATAGTCTCTGTGTCTCCAAAACGTACTGACAAGGGGACCTCCCCATCGCACCCCCCTCAGGTTTAATTATAAGTTGGCACAGTGGATAGGCATTGAAAAACTGAACACAGATCAATCGAGAGAACAGGAAGAAGTTGTGTGGAACGATGAAAAAAATAAGCGAAATATACAGGGTTATTACAAATGATTGAAGCGATTTCACAGCTCTACAATAACTTTATTTGAGATATTTTCACGATGCTTTGCATACACATACAAAAACTCAAAAATTTTTTTTAGGCATTCACAAATGTTCGATATGTGCCCCTTTAATGATTCGGCAGACATCAAGCCGATAATCAAGTTCCTCCCACACTCGGCGCAGCATGTCCCCATCAATGAGTTCGAAAGCACTGTTGATGCGAGCTCGCAGTTCTGGCACGTTTCTTGGTAGAGGAGGTTTAAACACTGAATCTTTCACATCACTATGCGTGAAACTTGCCCGCACGCGTTCAACCGTTTCTTCGCTCACTGCAGGCCGACCCGTTGCTTTCCCCTTACAGAGGCATCCAGAAGCTTTAAACTGCGCATACCATCGCCGAATGGAGTTAGCAGTTGGTGGATCTTTGTTGAACTTCATCCTGAAGTGTCGTTGCACTGTTATGACTGACTGATGTGAGTGCATTGACATACGCTTCCTCGGCTCCTGTCGCCATTTTGTCTCACTACGCTCTCGAGCGCTCTGGCGGCAGAAACCTGAAGTGCGGCTTCAGCCGAACAAAACTTTATGAGTTTTTCTACGTATCTGTAGTGTGTCGTGACCATATGTCAATGAATGGAGCTACAGTGAATTTATGAAATCGCTTCAATCATTTGTAATAGCCCTGTACAAACTGAGTAGTCCATGCGCAAGATAGGCAACATCAAGGATAATGTCAGCTCAGGCACGCCGTGGTTCCGTTGTTAGCGTGAGCAGCTGCGGAACGAGAGGTCCTTGGTTCAGATCTGCCCTCCAGTGAGAAGTTTACTTTCTTCAATTTTGCAAAGTTATGGTCTGTCCGTTCGTTCATTGACGTCTCTGTTCACTGTAAAAAGTTTAGTGTCTGTGTTTTGCGCCCGCTCCGCAAAACCGTGCGATTAGTAGACGAAAGGACGTGACTCTCCAATGGGAACCGAAAACATTTGATCGCAACGTCATAGGTCAACCGATTCCTCCACAGGAAAACACGTCTGATGTATTCTATACGACACTGGTGACGGCATGTGCGTCACATGACAGGAATATGTTGTCGACCCACCAAACTTGTACACTTGGCGAATGGGTAAAAAGATTCTTCTACCTTGCCCGATTTAGGTTTTCTTGTGGATGTGATAATCACTTCCAAAAAAGTGATGAAAACATAAGAGTTTGTCACATAAACTGCAACACATGAATGCAACAGTTTCACAGTCGGACAGTTTTCCTTGTGCTCTGTCAAAACATTTGTTTTTAACGTTTTCAAATTTTTCCGTGTGTAGACCGTCAAATCCTGCATATATGCAAGTAAATCTGAACATGTCCTGGAATTTTGGAGAGCGATGTTGATTACGTAAAAAATTAAACTTTTCACTCGAGATAAGATTTGAACCGAGGGCCTCTCGTTCCGCAGCTGCTCCTTGATGTTGCCTATCTTGCGCATGGACTACTCAGTTTGTACATTTTGCTTATTTTTTCATAGTTCCACACAACTTCTTCCTGTTTTCTCGATTGATCTGTGTTCAGTTTTTCAAGGCCTATTCACTGTGCGAACTTATAACTAAATCTGAGGGGGGTGCGATGTGGAGGTTCCCTTGTGAGAGTACATTCGTTGTTGCACACGCAGCAGTCTTTAGAGATTGCATCGCGTCTTTAATGCCAGAAAATGAAGAGTGTAATACAGTGTGTCCCAAAAAGAATGACCCGATTTTAAATAGAATTATTTATTAGTAAGAAGAGCTTAACACTAACAGATTGCATACTAAATTATTCGGAAAAGACAGAAGTTTATAAAAATCCATCATAAATGTTCAATAAGTGCTCCATTGGCTGCACGGATGACATCTAGCCGATAGCCGAATTCATCCCAAACTGAGCGTAAGGTGTCTTGTCACTGAAGCTACAGCAGCTGATATTCTGATTTTTAGTTCATCAATGTCACGAGGTAAGGGAGGAACGTAAACACATTGTTTAACAAATCCCCACAGGAAGAAATCACATGGTGTTAAGTCAGGGGACCTAGGAGGCCAAGAGTGTAACGCCTGGTCTAGCGGTCCTGTACGCCCTACCCAACGTTGAGGCACGTTGGTATTGAGGAAACTGCGCACGTTGTTGTGACAGTGCGGTGGTGCTCCATCTTGCTGATAGATGAAATTGTCAGAGTCAAGTTGTAGGAATAACCATTTCTGTAGCATTGCAAGATATGATTGTCCTGTTACGGTTTCTTCCTCAAAAAAGTAGGGTCCATAAACCTTGCTTTGTAAAACAGCACAAAAAACATTCACTCTTGGTGAATCACGTTCGTGTTCAATTGTTTCACGAAGATTTTCGAACCCCCATATACGCACATTATGAACCTTACCGCTAATATGGAACGTAGCCTCATCGCTGAATATCAACCGTGACATAAAAGTGTCATCTTCCATGTCCTCTAGAATAGCATTGTTAAAGTCCACTCGCTTCACGTTGTCAGTATCTCGAAGGGCTTTACCAGTTATAATCGGTATGGTTTCAGGGCTAAACGACGCCGTAACACACGCCACACTGCCATGCACGGTAACACAAGTTCTTGCCTAGCACAACGCGTAGACTTGCGGGATCTCCGCTCAAATGCTCGTCGTATTTGATCCAATGTTTGTTCAGGAATGCATGCCGGACAGGACTTTTGCCTTTAAAAAGGCACCCTTTTTTCTTTAAACTATTTATACCACCGTCGAATGTTCTTTGGTGATGGTGGTTTAGCACGAAATCCAATATGAAACGCCCACTGAACTGCGATCACTGATTGAGTACGACTAAATTCAGTAACACAATACGCCTTTTGTTGCGCAGACGCCATACTGCGCTAGACTGGCTGCACGCTCCAGAATTTGCTACAAGTGTCTCACAATTTACTTCTAAAAATTATATCAGTTTAGCAGACTCCGGTGCGTGTTGGTAATGTTCATACTGAAGTTGGTGAGTAACAATTTGAATAGCAAATATGCTACTCACAGCGTCCAATGTCCTATGTGCAACTTTCTTATAGTTTTCACATATAAAAATAGTAGCGCGTTAATGTAAATAAATAAAAACTCCAACATGCAAAAAATGAAATAACAAATGAAAGAGCAACTCCAACAGCTTTTCTTACAAGAGTTTAATATGAGCATTATTCGTCACGCGTCGGATCGAAAGGCGAGATCTTCCCAAACACTGATCAGGGTGTCTGGAGTAGTTTTAGCGCAATGATGTTTCTCATGAACCATGGACCTTGCCGTTCGTGGGGAGGCTTGCGTGCCTCAGCGATACAGATAGCCATACCGGAGATGCAACCACAACGGAGGGTTATCTGTTGAGAGGGCAGACAAACATGTGGTTCTTGAAGAGGGGCAGCAGTCTTTTCAGTATTTGCATGGGCAACAGTCTGGATGACTGACTGATCTGGCCGTGTAACGTTAACCAAAACGGCCTTGCTGTGCTGGTACTGCGAACGGCTGAAAGCAAGGGGAAACTACAGCCGTAATTTTTCCCGACGGATGCAGCTTTACTGTATGGTTAAATGATCATGGCGTCCACTTGGATAAAATATTCCGGAGGTAAAATAGTCCCCCATTCGGATCTCCGGGCGGGGACTACTCAGGAGGACGTTGTTATCAGGAGAAAGAAAACTGGCGTTCTACGGATCGGAGCGTAGAATGTCAGATCCCTTAATCGGGTAGGTAAGTAAGAAAATTTAAAAATGGAAATGGATAGGTTAAAGTTAGATATAGTGGGAATTAGTGAAGTTCGGTGGCAGGAGGAACAAGACTTCTGGTCAGGTGAATACAGGGTTATAAATACAAAATCAAATAAGGGAAATGCAGGAGTTGGTTTAATAATGAATAAAAAAGTAGGAATGCGGGTAAGCTACTACAAACAGCATAGTGAACGCATTATTGTGGCCAAGATAGATACGAAGCCCATGCCTACCACAGTAGAACAAGTTTATATGCCAATTAGCTCCGCAGATGACGAAGCGATTGATGAAATGTATGATGAAATAAAAGAAATTATTCAGATAGTGAAGGGAGACGAAAATTTAATAGTCATGAGTGACTGGAATTAAACAGTAGGAAAAGGAAGAGATGGAAACGTAGTAGATGAATATGGAATGGGGTTAAGGAATGAAAGAGGAAGCCGCCTGGTAGAATCTTGCACAGAGCATAATTTAATCATAGGTAACACTTGGTTCAAGAATCATAAAAGAATGTTGTATACATGGAAGAAGCCTGGAGATACTGGAAGGTGTCAGATAGATTATATAATGGTAAGACAGAGATTTAGGAACCAGGTTCTAAATTGTAAGACATTCCCAGAGGCAGATGTGGACTCTGACCACAATCTATTGGTTATGAACTGTTGATTAAAACTGAAGAAACTGTCAAAAAGTGGGAATTCGAGGAGATGGGACCTGGATAAACTGAAAGAACCAGAGGTTGTACAGAGTTTCAGGGAGAGCATTTGGGAGCGATTGACAAGAATGGGGGAAAGAAATACAGTAGAAGAAGAATGGGTAGCTTTGAGAGATGAAATAGTGAAAGCAGCAGAGGATCAAGTAGGTAAAAAGACGAGGGCTAATAGAAAGCCTTCGGCAACAGAAGAGATATTGAATTTAATTGATGAAAGGAGAAAATACAAAAATGCAGTAAATGAAGCAGGCAAAAAGGAATACAAACGTCTCAAAAATGAGATCGAGAGGAAGTGCAAAGTGGCTAAACAGGGTTGGCTAGAGGACAAATGTAAGGATGTAGAAGCATGTATCACTAGGGGTAAGATAGATACTGCCTACAGGAAAATTAGAGAAACCTTTGGATGAAAAAGAACCACTTGCATGAATATCAAGAGCTCAGATGGAAACCTAGCTCTAAGCAAAGAAGGGAAAGCAGAAAGATGGAAGGAGTACATAGAGGGTCTATACAAGAGCGATGTTCTTGAGGACAATATTATGGAAATGGAAGAGGAGATAGAAGAAGATGAAATGGGAGATATGATACTGCGTGAAGAGTTTGACAGAGCACTGAAAGACCTAAGTCGAAACAAGGCCCCGGGAGTAGACAACATTCCATTAGAACTATTGATAGCCTTTGGAGAGCCAGCCCTGACAAAACTCTACCATCTAGTGAGCAAGATGTATGAGATAGGCGAAATACCCTCAGACACTTCAAGAAGAATATAATAATTCCAATCCCAAAGAAAGCAGGTGTTGACAGATGTGAAAATTACCGAACTATCAGTTTAATAAGCCACGGCTGCAAAATACTAACACGAATTCTTTACAGACGAATGGAAAAACTGGTAGAAGCCGACCTCGGGGAAGATCAGTTTGGATTCCGCAGAAATGTTGGAACACGTGAGGCAATATTGATCCTACGACTTATCTTAGAGAATAGGTTAAGGAAAGGCAAACATACGTTTCTAGCATTTGTAGACTTAGAGAAAGCTTTTGACAATGTTGATTGGAATACTCTCTTTCATATTCTGAAGGTGGCAGGGGTAAAATACAGGGAGCGAAGGGCTATTTACAATTTGTACAGAAACCAGATGGCAGTTATAGGAGTCGATGGGCATCAAAGGGAAGCAGTGGTTGGGAAGGGAGTGAGACAGGGTTGTAGCCTCTCCCCGATGTTATTCAATCTCTATATTGAGCAAGCAGTGAAGGAAACAAAGGAAAAATTCGGAGTAGGTATTAAAATCCACGGAGAAGAAATAAAAACTTGGGGGTTCGCCGATGACATTGTAATTCTGTCAGAGACAGCAAAGGACTTGGAAGAGCAGCTGAACGGAATGGACAGTGTCTTGAAAGGAGGGTATAAGATGAACATCAACAAAAGCAAAACAAGGATAATGGAATGTAGTCGAATTAAGTCGGGTGATGCTGAGGGAATTAGATTAGGAAATGAGACTCTTAAAGTAGTAAAGGAGTTTTGCTATTTGGGGAGCAAAATAACTGATGATGGTCGAAGTAGAGAGGATATAAAAAGTAGACTGGCAATGGCAAGGAAAGCGTTTCTGAAGAAGAGAAATTTTTTAACATCGAGTATAGATTGAAGTGTCAGGAAGTCGTTTCTGAAAGTATTTGTATGAAGTGTAGCCATGTATGGAAGTGAAACATGGACAATAAATAGTTTAGACAAGAAGAGAATAGAAGCTTTCGAAATGTGGTGCTACAGAAGAATGCTGAAGATTAGATGGATGGATCGCACAACTAATGAGGAGGAATTGAACAAAATTGGGGAGAAGCGAAATTTGTGGCACAACTTGACTAGAAGAAGGGATCGGTTGGTAGGACATGTGTTGAGGCATCAAGGGATCACCAATTTAGTATTGGAGGGCAGCGTGGAGGGTAAAAATCGTAGAGGGAGACCAAGAGATGAATACACAAAGCAGATTCAGAAGGATGTAGGCTGCAGTAGGTACTGGGAGATGAAGAAGCTTGCACAGGATAGAGTAGCATGGAGAGCTGCATCAAACCAGTCTCTGGACTGAAGACCACAACAACAAAGATGTTTCTAATGTCTGGTAGATCACCTGCTGACGGAGGCACATACATATGATCCTTTATGAACTCTTAAAGGTAAAAACCGTTGGCGTCAGATCGTGTGTGAACGTGGAAGTCATGCAAAACAAGCTCTTTCATCCGTCGCTTTGCGACCAGGCCAGCGGTCGGGTAGAACGACATTTAACCAATAGCGTACTGAGTTATTCCAGTGTGGCGGCTGATCGTCTTGCTGGCAAACAAAGTTTGTGGTTCAGCTTCTTACAATTGTGGAAGGATCATAGTTCTATCGCATCAAGGTAAGGAACACCAGTGACACTTTCTTCACCGAAAAATGAAGGCCCATAAACTTTCCTCCCGGATCAAGACACAAAAAACGTTCTATTTAGAGGAGTCTCGTTGCAGCTGTACCATCTCGTGAGGACTGCTGACCCCTCGGATGCGTACATTAGGCGCTTTCACCTTTCCAATTACATGAAATGTCGATTCATCACTGAAGACGACACGATCGAAAAAATCTTCAGTGTCAAGCATTAACATTTTGTTTGTAAAGTTCGTAAATAATCGTAGTCTGGAAGCTTTAGATCCTGTAAGTACTGCTAGCGATAAGGACGCAGTTGTAAGCGTCTCCTTAAATGTCTTCACACAGACATAATGGAACTGCTAATTCACGATTAGCCTACCGAAATGATTTTTGGGGCTACGCTTGAAAGACTTTCACCTGTCCAAAACCTTCTTCAAACGCCCTTGCTCGTTCCTTACTCTTCCCTTTGCGCACAGCTATACAAACAAAATTGTTTGAGTTGCTCTTTCATTTGACGTAGTATTTATAATCGAAGGGCTTATTTCAATAGGGGTACAAGTCCATTTTTATTCATTTTGAGATACAGAGTCCTAAAGTTAAATGAGCGCTGAAAAATCTGCAGTTGAGATACCAGAAATATTCAGTATATGGCTTCTTGCTAGAGATGAACCTTTCTAGCTGTTTGTTTGGATCATTAATTTCAGAAGCATTATTGGCAAAAAAGTGGAGGTAATGGACTTGTACCACTATTGAAATAAGCTCTTCAATTGTAAGTTGATTGTATTAAACGCTAAAAAGCCTTAAAACCCATATATTCATTTTGAAACACCCTGTATATGAACAAACACAATCGAATAGTGTTCTTCTTATACTCCGCTGTTGTGCAATGTTTTGCCATTGAGAGTAGTTTTTTTTTCAGTCTTCCATGTTGTTTGACGAGGCTGGCTAGGACATCCTCTTCATCTCAAAATGGCATTGAACCAAATGAGATCGATTATTTGTTGGATGTATTGCAATCTCTATCTTCTCCTAAAGTTTTTATCCTGTTGCGCTCCCAGTAGTACTATGGATGTCACTCCTGAATGTCTTGTGCTATTAGAAGGAAGGAATTTAGGGTTTTCCGTTGACAAAGTGCTGATAAGACGGAAAGGAAATGAATTAGAACACCCTCTTTTCAAAATAAACATCCCCTCACTGTTCTTAGTGTTTTAGGAATATCAACCTAAACATACATCTGAATGCCCGGACGGGGATTTGAACCAAATGTCTACGAATACGAGTGTAGTGCATTAACGCCCGAGACCCTTCGCTCCGCCCTTCTGTTGTATGGCTGATTTTGTAAGCTTTTTTTGCGTCGTTCTGTACACTCATCTAATCGATGGATACCTGAGACTCGCTTCGTGTGTACAACATATAGAAAATGCACTAGCTCAACAAAAGTACCCGAACACCCTTTGTACTGCGGAATCAACCAATACATGTGACGAGAGGCAGACCCGCTAGTAGAAAAGGATGCGAAGAGCATTGTCTAGTACTCTAGTCAGCAGAGAAAAAGAAACAGCAGAATGAGTCGGTCAGCAGAGCACAGTGCCATTGAAGGTAGCCTAGTCAGTCACTGGCTGTCACTTACCAACATATGCACCAGGGCTATTTTAACCCTACTGAAACTGCCCAAGTAGACTGTTGATGATGTGATTGTGAAGTGTAAACGTGAAGGAACAACCAAGCTAAACCAAGGCCAGACAGACTTCAGGTACCGTCGAGCATTGCAGAGGGTGGTTGTAACAAATCGCATGAAATCAGCAGACAGAAGCACCCGTGAGTCCCAAAGTGCAGCAGTGCAGCTGGCACAATGACTGTGAGTAGTGCATTAAGAAAGAATGGCTATAATGAGCGAGCAGCTTCTCACAAGCGACACATTCCTGCAGTCAATGTTAAGCGACGCTTGAGATGGAGTAAAGAGCGTTACTTGCCATCATGTGTAGTACCAACAGTGAAGCACAGATGAGGTGGTGTTACTGTACAGAAGTGTTTGTCGTAGTCAGGATGTTGTCATCTTATTGCACTTAAGCTAAATACAAAAAGATATGAACACATTTTACAGCATTACAGCATTATGAACTGCGTACAGTAGCGGAACAGTTCGAAGGCAATGACTGTTTGTATCAGCGTGTCAATGCACACTCTCGTAAAGCAGCATTTGTGAGCAATAGTTCGTGGACAACATCATTCCTGATATGGACGTGCCTCCCCAGAATCCAACCTGAACTCACTGGAACATTTTCAGGATGATTTAGAACGTAGACATTACTCCAGTTTGCTGTTGCAAAGTGGGGTGACTTTGAACATTTTAAATTCAATTTTGTAAATTAAACAGAAACTTCTCAAGATATTGACATGAAACTGTTTGCGAAGTTGCAAGAGGTGTTGTTGAATATGATAAAGCATATTATACATTTTTATCCCCCACACTTAGTTTATATTTTTAAAATTTTTCACTGTTCAATTTCACCCCATGGGTCGGGGTCACTGAGCATTTACCTATTCTCTGGGAGTCATGTCAATTGCTGTTAAACGATACCCCTATCATATGAAACAGGATGATATTCTGTATATAAATGTAGTTTTGAAAGTAACTTATTTTGAAAATGTTGAGTATTTTTATGTGTTTTCTTTAATCACCTGAAACTGTTTGTATGATTACAGCTTAATTTTGCTAATAATGGAGATGGATGCTGAACTACTTATGAAATAAGAGAATTATTTAAAAACAGATCTTTTCAAAACAGTCTGTATGACTTTAACAAAAGTAATGAAAAAAAGTTATCGCATTTTGAAGAAATACATCTGTAAACACTGTATAGGAAAGGAAGTTGCCAGGAAAGAGTGTGCACTCTAGCATATGTCAAAAATACATCAAATTCAAACTCAAAATGAAGCCTTCCCTTCTATCTACCTTAGATATAATCCTACAAATGCCATCTTTCTCAAAACCTGGCGCATTTGGAACATTAGGCCATACAAAAAAACATCTTTGATTCCATCTTGGAATGCCATTTTCTCATAAGTGTAATTTCATCGTCAGTGATAACATGTCCAACATAATATTTTACACTTCTCTTTGAAGGAAACTACACTAAAACATATTTTCCACGCAGCTGATGTATCAAAGAATAGGTAAGGCGCTCTTCAAAGTCACCCCTCGAAAGACAAGCCATCACATTTTATATTTTTGCGTCACCAAAGAAAAAATATAACATTTCATGCTTTCTGTAAATGTTCATTCAAGTGTTAACCTTAACCATGAAAACTCGTTTCAGATTCTACACTAAAAAATGCTTCTGATAATAGGCAAATGTTTTTGCGGTTGTAAAGGAACTTACATTTCCAGAAAATTATTTTACAACGTTCTTTCATATTGACTGTCGTATCATCTGAAAGTATCAATTATTGGCGATATTTAACCACTCTAACCTTGGTTCCATATTTATACACTAGAGTGCAGTATTTACTTAAAAAAGACGTTAAACTGCTGTTGAAAGTCACCTTGCTGTTCATAGTCACTCCACTTTACGGTACGTTCTCTGATTTCGGCTCTTGAGGAAGAAGGGCTTCCATTCCTCCACAGACGTTACCACTCCTTATTGAAAGTGTCCCCAGCTGAATCTAGGCCATCATGAAGTCCAAGAGTGGACATTTCATTTCCCATATTAATGTCCACTAACAGATGTCAATATGCTTTTGCTCAGATACTTTATCAGCTGTATGACTTCAGAAGCAACCTAAACGAAAGCGGAAGAAGGGTTATAGCCACACTAATGTTCAATATACATAATCTAATCACCACTTAGGGTCAGCACCATTACTAGAACTGTTCGCTGATGATGTATTGTCTACAGGAAAGAATGCGCAACAAGCTGGATACCCTGTAACATTTTTATCTGGTATTCACATAAGGTATTGCAACATTTAGAAAAAACACTCAATAATTTACGATGGAGCCTATTTGGCAGATTCCTGTAGTAAGACACTGGGCTTGCACTCTGGAGGACATCGGTTAAAATCCTCGTCAGGACATTCAGATTTAGGTTTCAGTGATATTCCTAAATCGCTTACGGTGAGTGTTGGTATAGTTTCTTCCCCATACTTTTCTAATTCGAACACATACTCTGTCTCTTTATGCGACGTTAATCCCTAATCTTCCTTCGATGTTTTTCTTTTTTTTTTGTGACAGATCCTTCACGATATGCTGTATATATGTGAGAACTGTGCGATGTTTCTTCATTTGCTTGCAGAGAGACAACAACGCCACCGAGCCCTACCATACGGCGTACTCGTGGGTGACCGTGAAGGTGAGGGATGTGAATGACAACGTGCCGGTGTTTGCGAGGCACATGACGGAGGTCGCCGTAATGGAAGACGCCCAAGTGGGGACCAAAGTCGCCACCTTCAAAGCGACAGACCGCGACGGGGGCGGCAGCAGCAAGATATCCTACAGGATAGGCAATGACACGGACGCTGCCAGACACTTCAACATCAATGACAATGGCGAACTGCTCATTCAGAGACATCTGGACAGGGAGGAAATTCCGCGTCACAAGGTAAGCCACCTAGCCAGGATCACACAAGACAGATTCGCGCATGTGTCGAGAAATTAATAAGGAAAGTGTCTGAAAAGAGTCTGGGGTACGTAACACATGCTAGCAGCAATAGAGGTGGCACTACAGTATACCGTATCTATACACAAGGGTGAATAAAGTGGTTTTGGATGGAGTGGCTGCTCACTTGCTGTTACGGTCTAGCACTGAACTGGCGAGTAGTTAGCTGCACTGTGGTCACTCTATGTGCTGTTGCAAGTCGAGGTAGTCTACTGCACTTCCTGTTTATCAGCATGTTGCTGCAGTTGGCTCTGGAGGAGGCGGTTGTCCTCGAATCGAGGTACTCACCGTACATCCTTTGCATCATGGTGGTCCGCCCCCAGTAGCTAAGAGGTCAGCGCGACAGAATGTCAATCCTAAGGGCCCAGGTTCGATTCCCGGCTGGGTCGAAGATTTTCTCCGCTCAGGGACTGAGTGTTGGGTTGTCCTAACCGTCATTATTTCATCACCATCGACGCGCAAGTCGCCGAAGTGGCGACTTGCACCCAGCGATCCGTCTACCCGACGGGACGCCCTAGTCACACGACATTTACGTGATGGTGAATAAAAAGTCCATTGCCTGCATACACTCGGATATGTACGCACCTCCTGCGTCGACCACCCACTGTTTGGCTACGACCAAAATGCGATGATATCGCCTGCCTTGCCCATCTTACGCTCGACTATTGCCAGAACAGGTTGTGATGTTCCAGCCACGTTCTAACAATACCACCACTTGCAAAGTAGGTTAGAAATCAGATTAATAATGTTGCTCACGCAGCATATGTTCGCTTTATCGGGCAACAGCAAAGTTATTGACTGTAGATGGTATCGTCAGAATGGAAATAATGAAGTCACTGTAAAAAAGTCATTAATTTTGGCACTTATCGTGAATGGATTCCCACGTAGATTTCGTCGAAGTTGTTATGGCTCATCTTGTCGATTCTAGGGCGATTCCACTTTGACTGCTAGAAGGTCCAGATCTGTATTTTAGCAATATTTGAAGACCTACAAATGCGTTTTTCAGGAAATTCTTAATGATCAAACTATCCCAGATCAGAACAATGGTAAGATAGAAATAATTTTTGACTTGGTGTTCACGATCCACATTTTTATCAAACTTCTTGTAAATTCACATATACTTCTTCTTAACTGTCACATCATCAAGAAAACAGTTTTGTATCAATCTTCATATATTTAATTTCCCCTTTAACCGAACTCAAGACTTGACTGTTCTTTTACAAAGCGAAATAACAACTTAACTTCTGCAAAGTGAAACAAAGACTGCCCTGTGCGCATTCGCGCCAAAACGGTTACAAGTAAGTCAAAGATTATGACAGTCTCACAGAAATGAATACACACAAGAACCACATCACTGTAATATATCGATACATCGGAGTACATATACATTAATAAAACCAAATGTGAATATTGTCACAAAAATATGTCTGTTACTTCGCAGAAAAGTAGTACGATATTACTGGTATCGAGAACTGGGGTTGGAGTGCCGTAATGGTCACGTAAATAAAGAACCATTACAATGTGACAGCCAAACTATTTCATTCGCCACTGTAATCAGAAGCCCTTTCTTTCCAATGCAATAGCTCTTTTTGACTCATTTGCTGAAGATATCGTACACTTGCTAGGACTTTGTGAACGTCCCTGTTTTTTATGGGGCCTAAACTGCAACTCCATCTTCGAGCAACTTAAAGCCACTTACATGATAGAACAGCGGAAATAGAAAAGCTTAAGGGTCAGCTGGGAGAGGATTGGAAGGGAAGAAGGCAGACCATCTACTGCGATCACTCCACAGTATCCTCTGCACTCGCTTCTGTTTACTGACGTTCGGAGATCGAACGACATGTCCTGCAAACGATATTCCTGAGGAGCAGGGCAAACAACAGTACCCAAGACGATTGCTTCGCTGCGGGCCATCAGGCGCGCATTCTGCCAGGACATCCTGCTACAAAGACGACTTAATGTGTTGTTGAACAGTTTTCACGTCTAAAGCTACACTAACAGTATGTTTTAACCCAGTGCATGGCGAGTAGTCGCAGTCTGCTGGGAAATATTTTATTTACCTTGATTGCATTACCGAGAAAGATAACTGCGCCAGACAATCGGCAGTGAATATATTCAAGATATAATCTAGCACTCTTGTCTATAAATCAACAAAATAAGATACTTGTAAGTGGAAAAGACGCTGAATCAAGCTGCCGGTTCTGTTGTTGCTCTACTTAGTTAACTAACTGGACATTAAAAAGCTGTACACTATTGAGTGTACAGCCATTAATTTATATTTCTTCTACATAAGGATAATTTTTATTTGTTAGAAACTGTATGAGGTTTTTGTTAGATGATTTTTTGGAGTGATTCCTGCAAACCAATTGGCCTTTCCCCTTAAGTGTGCTATTGTTCAAAGAATACAGGATTCATATATACCGAGGTGACAAAAGTCAAGGGAGAGCGGTATGTACATATACAGATGGCGGTAGTATCGCCTACACAAGATATAAAAGGGCAGTGCGTTGGCGGAGATGTCATTTGTACTCAGGTGAGTCATGCGAAAAAAGTTTTCGACGTAATTACGGCCGCGCGATGGGAATTAAAAGACTTCAAACACGGAATGGCAGTTGGAGCTAGACGTATCAGGCATTACATTTCGTAAATCGTAAGGGAATTCAATATTTCAAAATCCACGGTGTCATGAGTGTGGTGAGATTACCAAATTTTAGGCATTACCTCTCACCACGGACAACGCAGTGGCCGATGGTCTTCACTTAACGACCGAGAGCAGTAGCGTTTGCGTAGAGTTGTCAGTGATAACAGACAAGCAACACTACATGATATGAACGCAGAAATCAGTGTGGGACGTACAATGTACGAACCCGATAGAGCAGTGCAGTGAAATTTGGTGTTAATGGGCTACGGCAGCATACGACCGATGTGAGTGCCTTTGCTAAACAGCACGACATCGCCTGCAGCGCCTCTCCTGGGCTCGTGATCATATTGGTTGGACTCTAGACGATTGGAAAACCGCGGTATGGTCAGATAACCCCTGATTTCAGATTGTAATGGCTGATAGTAGGGTCCAAGTGTGGCGCAGACCCCGTGAAGCTATGGACCCAAGTTGTCAACAAAGCACTGTGCAAGGTGGTGGTGGCTTTATAGTGCAGTGGGCCGTGTTTACATGGAATCGACTGGATCCCTTGATCCAGCTACATCGATTTTTGACTGGAAATGGTTATATTTGGCCACTTGGAGACCATTTGCAGCCATTCACGGACTTCCTAACAACAATGAATTTTTATGGACGACATTGCCCTATGTCATTGGGCCGCAATTGTTGTGATTTGTCTGGAGAACATCCTGGACAATTCGGGCGAATGATTTGGCCACACAGGTCGCCCGACATGAATCCAATCGAACATTTATTTGACGTAATCGAGAGGTCGGTTCGTGCAAAACATCATGCACCGGCAACACTTTCGCAGTTTTGGACGGCTATAGATGGGACATGGCTCAACATTTCTGCACAAGACTTCCAACGACTCGTTGAATCCATACCACGTCGAGTTGCTACACTACGATGGGAAAAAGGAGGTCTGACATGATACTAGGAGATATCCCATGACTTTTCTCACCTCAGTGTACCATTCAAGTACTTAAGTTTTCAGTTCGCATTAGGCTGAAAGTAAAATGTTTTAGTTGTGTGTGACTATTCTCAAATACATTCTCTTTCGCAAAATTTCAGGTGCACATATTGGCAGTTGATGATGGATCACCTCCGAAGACCTCTACGGCCACAATAACAGTCTTTGTCCAAGATGTCAACGACAATGCTCCACAGCTGCTCCGCAATTATCAGCCAGTTATTCCAGAAAACACACCACCTACAGAGATTATAGAAGTATTTGCAACTGATGCAGATGATTATTCCAGGCATAATGGACCTCCGTTCCTGTTCAGAATGGATCCAACTGCTGATGACAACACAAAATCCTCATTTAGAATAGATTTTAAGAAAAGTAAGTTTAGACGCAAAAATACATTCGTGACATAGTCTAAATTCGTCTGATTTTCTTGGGATTAATCATCTGCAGCTACATGTTCCCAGAGCATTGTCAGTGAGAGAAAGGGAAAAAAATCTTAGCAAACTGAATTCTGATCCTCTATAACGAACTGATAGATGTATCTATTCAGTTTCACTTTGAAGAAAGCCAGAACCATGTGAAGGATATTTCCTTATTACAAGCGTATCCAGGACCATTTTTCATTAAATCTCAAAACTATTCCCCCCTTCTATGACAAACTAACGTGAGTTACCCCCTACCCCCACAACTCAGCTCCGTTCTGGGGTACGCTCTTGACATGTTCACACGCATGAAGGTAGCGATTTTACGGACGCACCGGCAATTTTATTTGCTGCTGTTGGTGTGGTCATTGCACCTCCTAATTACCTGTTGGGCTGACTCGTCGTCGACACAGGGGTCGGTCGTGCACCGTCTCTTTACAGCTCAAATGTTTAGTACAGAAATATTCCACAAACCCTTCTTTAGTACGACGGTTACCCAGAAAGTAATGCATCGCATTTTTTTCTCAGCCAAAAACAATGCTACGAATGCGAAACGTTACATACGAATTATTTGAAGTCTCCTGAGTGAACGCACCAAGTTTCCGTCAATTCCGACAGATAGCGTTGCTGCAGGACAATTTCAAAATGGCGTCTGTGGGTGATGTACGTTACAAGCAACGTGTCGTCATTGAATTTCTCATTTCTGAGAAAGAAACTGTGGGGAATATTCACAAACCCTTGTGCAAAATCTATGGAGCATTTGCTGTCGACAGAATTACAGCTAGTTGCCTGGCATGGAGGATGAGGTCATCAGAAGGCGGTTCGGCGGAGCTCCACGATTTGCAGCGATTGGGGAGACCATCCACGGCTGTCACACCTGATTTGTTGCAGCGAGCCCCCTCGGACTTCCACTCGTTTGGGCCATTAAAGGATGCCTTCGTGGAAGACTTTTGAGGATGATGAGGAGGTGATTGACACAGTGAAGCACTGACTCTGCCAGCAGCACCAAGATTGGTACCAACTGGTCATACACACCCTTGTTTTGCGTTGTAAGAAGGCCATACAATGGGATGGAGATTACATGGGAAAAACAGAGTGTGTTGACACCATTCTTTTGTCTGTGTAATTCTCATTATGTTCAATAAATAACTATTGAAGGAGAAAATGCGGTGCATTACTTTCTGGACAACCCTCATAGATAAGCAAATCATCAAAATATAAGTTTATAAGTAAATAAGAAAATGACTAGTAAATACTGTAGGATTAATGTGTAGGCTAAACCTGATGTTTAAAGTTCAAACAGTCCAAACTTCTCAGTCATGACGTAAACTCAAATTCGTTACTCTCAACAACAGCAGTAAAACACATCGAACATGTTCATCACACACGCATGTGGATCTGAAATGCAGCAAAGAGTTACAGTTTACAGCTATCTCAAATCACGTAAATCATATTAAAATTAGGGTATTCATGGAATACAATCACCAAGAAGACAGCCAAATACTCCAAGTCCCTTAAAACATTAAATCTGTGACTTGAGCACACAAAGGTTATTCTAAGTACATCTAGCTCGTTCATGGCTCTTGAGTGCACCGCCTCTCGAACAGGACCTTCTTCAGAGAACGCCTCACCTGCACACTTCACACATGCCATGGGGAAGGAGCAATGGCATGCTACATGCCCCACCCTTTGGCTGTGGAAGCAATTCAGCGAGACCTTCTTGTGCTTCAATGGCTCGACAGTGACGGCTGTGTTTGCCACCTGCATGGCCAGAAGAGCTTTTGGCTCTCCACATTATCTGGAGCGAAATGAGAAGAGATTATGACTCATTCTGTGTGACTTTTGAGACTTGATTTACGCCAGTATGCACACATCTCCCCAGGCTCCTCAATCTCTTCTTTGATGTAACCAGTGTCCACACATCATGGAAAGCCCTTGAACATTGCTTTGATCAGTTTTTCCAGGATTTTGGTCTAAGCTTAGAATGGTAGAGAGAGTGCCGCCATCTCAATTGTCGCCTGCCAGGAGTTGTCAAAAGTTTGTGAGCTGATCTCACACGAGGTCTGCAACTGCAGATCTCATTGTATAGACTGCTGCCATCTACTGGTCGAGATGCTGCAGGAATCCTTTATAGTCCTTTTTTAATTTCCATGATGACCAGAGGTGGCCTGTGGTCCAATGGTTTGAGATCAGTCACTGATCAGCACAGGCTGGCTTCTTCTGTGTTGGAACGAGTTGCAGCTGGTGGAGAGTCTGACCTCTGATCCTTCACCAATTTTTGGAATCATCTGGCACTGGTGATTGTAGTTCCCATGGCAGGGTTTGCAGGGCAATCTATGTGTTTGGACGCGATAGGTGCCCAAGCACTGCACACAGTGCTGTTCTACAGTCTTCTTCTTCCCTCCTGTCGTCGAGATGAGTGTTTACTGCATGTAGGTTGCATCAAGGTCCTCAAATGGCTCTGCTGCTCGTTGTTTAGATCGATCAGTGCCACTGCCTCTCTTAATACTTACACACTTCTTCAGAAAAATCGTTAGTTACGTTGCACCACATAGGGAGGAGGACCCTCAACATCACTGGCATCGGTAATGTCAGTGCTCATGTCCAGGCCAACTCCAAACATGGCGGAGGGCGCAAATGCAGTTGGTGATAGAGCAAGCTCAGCCAAACAGCAACCCACCACATCTGCTGCTCAATTCAGCACTTCTCGGAACTCAGAGTGTGCCTGAGCAACAACTCATGACATGTTACTGACCCTCTCGTCCTCTTTTGCTGCACTTAAATGCTTTCGCTGACCTCACACATGACTGAATCCATGTTAAATCTTTTAAAAAATTTTCGTTACTCATCCAATAGGATTATTTGTTACTACCTTCATATAATGTGTCGCATGAACCATGGACCTTGCCGTTGGTGGGGAGGCTTGCGTGCCTCAGCGATATAGATAGCCGTACCGTAAGTGCAACCACAACGGAGGGGTATCTGTTGAGACGCCAGACAAACGTGTGGTTCCTGAAGAGGGGCAGCATCCTTTTCAGTAGTTGCAAGGGCTACAGTCTGGATGATTGACTGATCTGGCCTTGTAACAATAACCAAAACGGCCTTGCTGTGCTGGTACTGCGAACGGCTGAAAGCAAGGGGAAACTACAGCCGTAATTTTTCCCGAGGGCATGCAGCTTTACTGTATGATTAAATGATGATGGCGTCCTCTTGGGTAAAATAATCCGGAGGTAAAATAGTCCCCCATTCGGATCTCCGGGCGGGGACTACTCAAGAGGATGTCGTTATCAGGAGAAAGAAAACTGGCATTCTACGGATCGGAGCGTGGAATGTCAGATCCCTTAATCGGGCAGGTAGGTTAGAAAATTTAAAAAGGGAAATGGACAGGTTGAAGTTAGATATAGTGGGAATTAGTGAAGTTCGGTGGCAGGAGGAACAAGACTTCTGGTCAGGTGACTACAGGGTTATAAACACAAAATCAAATAGGGGTAATACAGGAGTAGGTTTAATAATGAATAGGAAAATAGGAATGCGGGTAAGCTACTACAAACAGCATAGTGAATGCATTATTGTGGCCAAGATAGATACGAAGCCCACGCTTACTACAGTAGTACAAGTTTATATGCCAATATGCCAACTAGCTCTGCTGATGACGAAGAAATTGAAGAAATGTATGATGAAATAAAAGAAATTATTCAGATTGTGAAGGGAGACGAAAATTTAATAGTCATGGGTGACTGGAATTCGAGTGTAGGAAAAGGGAGAGAAGGAAACATAGTAGGTGAATATGGATTGGGGGACAGAAATGAAAGAGGAAGCCGCCTGGTCGAATTTTGCACAGAGCACAACATAATCATAACTAACACTTGGTTTAAGAATCATGAAAGAAGGTTGTATACATGGAAGAACCCTGGAGATACTAAAAGGTATCAGATAGATTATATAATGGTAAGACAGAGATTTAGGAACCAGGTTTTAAATTGTAAGACATTTCCAGGGGCAGATGTGGACTCTGACCACAATCTATTGGTTATGAGCTGTAGATTAAAATTGAAGAAACTGCAAAAAGGTGGGAATTTAAGGAGATGGGACCTGGATAAACTAAAAGAACCAGAGGTTGTACAGAGATTCAGGGAGAACATAAGGGAGCAATTGACAGGAATGGGGGAAATAAATACAGTAGAAGAAGAATGGGTAGCTTTGAGGGATGCAGTAGTGAAGGCAGCAGAGGATCAAGTAGGTAAAAAGACGAGGGCTAGTAGAAATCCTTGGGTAACAGAAGAAATATTGAATTTAATTGATGAAAGGAGAAAATATAAAAATGCAGTAAGTGAAACAGGCAAAATGGAATACAAACGTCTCAAAAATGAGATCGACAGGAAGTGCAAAATGGCTAAGCAGGGATGGCTAGAAGACAAATGTAAGGATGTAGAGGCTTATCTCAGTAGGGGTAAGATAGATACCGCCTACAGGAGAATTAAAGAGACCTTTGGAGATAATAGAACGACTTGTATGAATATCAAGAGCTCAGATGGAAACCCAGTTCTAAGCAAAGAATGGAAAGCAGAAAGGTGGTTGGAGTACATAGAGGGTCTATACAAGGGTGATGTACTTGAGGACAATATTATGAAAATGGAAGAGGATGTAGATGAAGATGAAATGGGAGATACGATACTCCATGAAGAGTTTGATAGAGCACTGAAAGACCTGAGTCGAAACAAGGCCCCGGGAGTAGACAGCATTCCATTAGAACTACTGACGGCCTGACAAAACTCTACCATCTGGTGAGCAGGATGTATGAGACAGGCGAAATACCCTCAGACTTCAAGAAGAATATAATAATTCCAATCCCAAAGAAAGCAGGTGTTGACAGATGTGAAAATTACCGAACTATCAGCTTAATAAGTCACAGCTGCAAAATACTAACACGAATTCTTTACAGACGAATGGAAAAACTAGTAGAAGCCAACCTCGGGGAAGATCAGTTTGGATTCCGTAGAAACACTGGAACACGTGAGGCAATACTGACCTTACGACTTATCTTAGAAGAAAGATTAAGGAAAGGCAAACCTACGTTTCTAGCATTTGTAGACTTAGAGAAAGCTTTTGACAATGTTGACTGGAATACTCTCTTTCAAATTCTGAAGGTGGCAGGGGTAAAATACAGGGAGCGAAAGGCTATTTACAATTTGTACAGAAACCAGATGGTACTTATAAGAGTCGAGGGACATGAAAGGGAAGCAGTGGTTGGGAAGGGAGTAAGACAGGGTTGTAGCCTCTCCCCGATGTTGTTCAATCTGTATATTGAGCAAGCAGTAAAGGAAACAAAAGAAAAATTCGGAGTAGGTATTAAAATTCATGGAGAAGAAATAAAAACTTTGAGGTTCGCCAATGACATTGTAATTCTGTCAGAGACAGCAAAGGACTTGGAAGAGCGGTTGAATGGAATGGACAGTGTCTTGAAAGGAGGATATAAGATGAACATCAACAAAAGCAAAACAAGGATAATGGAATGTAGTCTAATTAAGTCGGGTGATGCTGAGGGAATTAGATTAGGAAATGAGGCACTTAAAGTAGTAAAGGAGTTTTGCTATTTGGGGAGCAAAATAACTGATGATGGTCGAAGTAGAGAGGATATAAAATGTAGGCTGGCAATGGCAAGGAAAGCGTTTCTGAAGAAGAGAAATTTGTTAACATCCAGTATTGATTTAAGTGTCAGGAAGTCATTTCTGAAAGTATTCGTATGGAGTGTAGCCATGTATGGAAGTGAAACATGGACGATAAATAGTTTGGACAAGAAGAGAATAGAAGCTTTCGAAATGTGGTGCTACAGAAGAATGCTGAAGATTAGATGGGTAGATCACATAACTAATGAGGAAGTATTGAATAGGATTGGGGAGAAGAGAAGTTTGTGGCACAACTTGACCAGAAGAGGGATCGGTTGGTAGGACATGTTCTGAGGCATCAAGGGATCACCAATTTAGTATTGGAGGACAGCGTGGAGGGCAAAAATCGTAGAGGGAGACCAAGAGATGAATACACTAAGCAGATTCAGAAGGATGTCGGTTGCAGTAGGTAGTGGGAGATGAAAAAGCTTGCACAGGATAGAGTAGCATGGAGAGCTGCATCAAACCAGTCTCAGGACTGAAGACCACAACAACAACAACATATGGAGAATTTAGAATAAATGGCAATCAGTTTAGTAAACTTGTCTATAATTGTTTATACAGTTGCCTTATTTACAAGTAGCTTGTTGTAGTGATTATTGACACTGCTTCATATAACACCTCCTATGAACATATCGCTTCACTGGTTTGTTTTGCTATTTTTTTAAATTATTAATATTACGAACTGTACTAATTAAAAACCATTATAACTATAAATATTAGGTTTATTATGCTTAAAATTACAATAAGCTTTTCCCATTGCTGTAATTTCTCTGGTGTATTTAGTTTTTCTGTAGCCTGCCCGTAATGTCTGTTTTGTACTTCTTGTTGACTATATACACCAAAGAGCTAAAGAAAGTGGTACACATGCCTAATATCGTGTAGGGCGACGTAAGCACGCAGAAGTGACGCAGCTTGACATGGCTTGGACTCAACTAATGTCTAAAGTAGTGCTGGAGGGAACTAACACCATGAATCCTGCAGGACTGTCCATGAATGGAGATCTCGTCTGAGAAGCAAATTGCAAGGAATCCCAAATATGCTCAATAATGTTCATGTCTGGGGAGTTTGGTGCCCAGCGGAACTGTTTAAACTCAGAAGAATGTTGCTGGAGCCACTCTGTAGTAGTTCTGGACATGTGGGGTGTCGCATTGTCCTGTTGGAATTGCCCAAGTCCGTCGGAATGCAAAATTAACATGAATGAATACAGTTATCAGACAGGATGCTTACATATGTACCACCATCAGAGTTGCATGTAGACGTACCAGGCGTCCCATGTCACTCCATCTGCACACGCCCCACACCATTACAGAGCCTCCACCAGCTGGAACAGTCCCCTGCTGACATGAACGGCCCATAGATTCATAATGTTGTCTCCATACCCATACACATCCATCCACTCCATACAATTTGAAACGAGACTCATCCAACAAGGCAACATGTTTCCAGACATCAACAATCCAATATCAGTGTTGGCGGGCCCAGGTGAGGTGTAAAGCTTTGTGTCATGCTGTCATAAAGGGTACACAAGTGGGCCTTCTCCTCTGAAAGTCCATACAGTGACGTTTCATCGAATTGTTCGCAGGCTGACATCTGTTGATGGCCCAGCATTGAAATCTGCAGCAATTTGCAACAGGGTTGGACTTCTATCATGCTGAACAATTCTCTTGAGTCATCACTGGTCCCATTCTTGCAGTATCTTTTTCCAGCCAAGCGATGTCAGAGATTTTATATTTTACCAGATTCCTGATATTCATGGTACACTCGTGAAATGGTCATATGGGAAAATAACTTCATTGCTAGCTCGGAGATGCTCTGTCCCATCGATCATGTGCCAACTGTAACACCAAGTTCAAACTCATTCAAATCCTGATAATCTGCCATTGTAGCAGCAGTAACCAATCTAACAACTGTGCCAGACACTTGTTGTCTTATACAGTCATTGACGACAGCAGCGCCATATTCTGGCTGTTTACATACTTCTGTATTTGAATAAGTATGCCTATACCAGTTTCTTTAGCACTTCAGTGTACATGAATGTTTCATTTCAATCATGTTATCTGCCATTGTGTGGTCTACACACCTGCAGTTGGCTAAGCTTGTACCCACCTTAAGAAAAAGCCACATTCTGTGGCTCAGTTATCACCTCTACCCGCATTCCTATCATAGCCTGCCTGGCTAGCTGGTCTAGCCCATCTGGCCACATTATTATGCCACCAAAAACACACTGCTGCCTTTTGTCCCTCAGGCTGGCTCCTCATAATGTTGCAAGTTTCAGGAGGGCAACAGGCACATAATGCTAAAACAGTTTAATCTTTTTCAAAATTTACAAGTGTGGAATCCTACTAAGTACAGTATGATTTGCGTTTCCTTTACATTTCTTCAGCCAAACCTGTGTGGTTCTCTCTGCTTCATGAATCAAGCTCTCATCCAATTTTTGTCCCCAACCATATGGAAAGTGAGGCAGTGCTCATTGCCTACTACTAACTGACACAAATTTCAATTCAAGACAAGCATCTTTATTATGATTTTCATATTTCTTTAGTTCTAACAATCAACACACATTTCCAAATAAAGGTGCAAATAGTTTTCTTTTCTTCTATGCCATAAAACATAGCAAAAATTATGCACACAGCTGCTGTTGTATTCATTAATCTCTTTATGCAAAAGAATTCTACATGATACACTGTATGAAAAACTTAAAAATGAAAGGAACTTTTCTTGATGTCTCACTGCCAAGCAACATAGTTTGATGAGACTTGGACCATACATAGAAATAACTACTACAGTATTGTACAAAAGTTAGCTGAAAGAAATGCCCAATAAGACATACAGAAATAACACTTTTATTCAAATACAGTAATTACACTAAAGTCATAATGATTTATGAGGGTCCTTTGAACAGTGCAAAAGGTGGGATGTAGTTGTTAACAGGGTGTGAGATCACTGTGGATGGCAATGCACACTCTGCAATGTTCTCCCACACTGGCCACAGGTTTGGAGTTTTTGTGGTGGGGCTTTCAGCTCCTCAACCTGTGCGGTTTACAACTGATGGAGAGTCATTTGTGCATGTGGATGTGCTGGAATATGTCTTCCCAATTCATCCCACATGTGCTTGATGGGGTTTAGGTCAGGGGAATGGGCAGGCTAGTCCATTTGCCAATCATCCTCTTGTTCCAGAAGCTCCTAAACCTGCACTGTTTTATGCAGTTGCACATTGTCATCCATATAAATGAAGTCAGGGCCAAAATATACACATGGGAAAGGAATGCAGTGTCACAATAACACTGAAAAGTGAGTGTACTGTGTTCAAAGATTTGGAGGTCAGTATGCTGCTGTAACTTTATGCCTCCCTACAACATAACATCTGGACCACCAAAATGACCATGTTCATGCACCTAGGAACATTGTTCAACATGGCCATTTTTGTGGTCCAGGTGTTCAGATTTGTGGAAGTATAAGGTTACAAGGGCAGACTGACCTCCAAATCATTTAACAAGTTTCACTCAACACTGAGCATTATTGTGAATTCCCCATGTGCACCTTTTCAGAGTTGCATTCTGCCCTGACTTCATTTTCTTGTGGATGACACTGTGTCATTGCATCAAATTGTGCAGGTGGAGGAACTCATGGAATGAGACGATATTAGGCAAATTGCCATGTCAACCTATTCCCCTGACTTAAATCCCATCAAGCAAATGTAGGATGTGTTGAGGAGACATATTGCACATGTCAACATGTGCCAATGATTATCCACCAGTTGTCAACTGTACTGATGGAGGAATGGAATACCCTACCACCAGAACTCCTTACCAAGCTCATGGCAAGCATGGGAGCACATTGCAGAGCATTCATTGCCATCCTCGGTGTTCCTACACCCTGTTAAGAACCACATCCTACCTTCTGTAATGTCCAAGGAATATCACAAATTGCAGTGACTTCAGTGTAATTATTATCTTTGAACAGAAGTGTCATTTCTCTTTGTCTCATTGGGTATTTCTTTCAGTTACCATTTGTACTACACTGCAGCAGTTCTTCCCAAGTTTCATCAAACTATATTACTTGGTAGTGACACATCATGCAAAAGTTACTCTTGTTCTTAAGTTTTTCACACAGTGTGTAATGAGTTCAAACCCAATTACATATTTAGAAGAAAATGAGTTTATTAATCTTGACAAGACTGATCATGCAAAACCCAACTTGCAGTCATGTTAGAGACCTGGATGGTGAAGTAAAAACTAGTGGTCTCCTGAGAAATGTAACAGGACCATTGCCTTTTTTGTTACACTTAATAGTTTTGTATAAAATAACATTTTCACTCTCAGACTTTTTATAAATGAAGTTATTATCCACAATGAGCTTGATATAACAAAAACTGAAGTAATATCCAGACAAAAAAATATGAAACTTCTGTGCAATTTGACCACACAATTAATGAGCCACGTACAAATATCAAGTGTGAATGGTCAGCGCTTGTGCGTGCTGCACACACACACACACACACACACACACACACACACACACACACACACACACACACACACACACACACACACACACACACGGGGGGGTAGGGGGGGGGGGGGGGTTAGTGGGATATTATTCTGAATCAGTACAATGGGCATGTGCTAGAACAGAAAGATTATAGGATACTAACAGCTTCTGAAGTGTAATGTGTTTTCTTCAAGCAGAACATATGCAAGTAATAAACATTCTTACATTCTGACTTTTTCATTTCTCCCTTCTTTTCTCAGGGTCTTCTTCTTTTTAATGTCACTGTTCTTACACTTGTTCCATTAGGTTTGAGTCCAGACAGCTAATTATCATGATAATTATGGGACACAGTGTGTCACTGAATTAAGAAATGCTTCCTGCACCTTACAATAATGAATAGTTTAGTCACTGAAAAACTGAGCATATGGTACATGTTTTTTTTTTTATACTCAGTGGTGGTTCATGAGTTCACATTCTGTATGTTTTTAGATTCAGATAAATATGAGAGTGTGAAATTAATAGCATTTGCTGCGTAACAGTATGCTTATCAACATATTTATACAACTACAGCCACTGCCAATAACAATAACTACAGTAATAAAATAAGAATAATATTCATAACATTCACAAAAAGCTGTCTCACTGGTTTCCCTGAAATTAACTTACATATGGTATTGATGACAGTGTACTTTTGGCCCCTATAGTTCTCAGCACATCATATGTATTCTACTACTGTACATATTTGGAAAAAGAAATAATGGTTTTGGTGGGATTTTGTTGCTTTTTACATAATTAAGTACAGTTTAAGGCAAGAACAAAATAATACTTAAGCTTCTGTTACTCTCTGTTGTGTAAGTAGAAGCTTTTGAGCTGTTTTACTTTTTCAGACAAATGTAAAAGATTCCTGACATGTTTTTGTTAACAAATTAACTTTGAGGCTCAAGTCAGACATTTTTGCATTGCACCCACACAATAACCTTGTGCTTATTGCACATTTTCAGTCACGCTTATTTGATTTTGTCACTTTCTCAGTCAACGGTTCTGGTCTGGGAGGCCTTACCCTGAAAT
Source organism: Schistocerca piceifrons (assembly GCF_021461385.2). NCBI lineage: Eukaryota > Metazoa > Arthropoda > Insecta > Orthoptera > Acrididae > Schistocerca > Schistocerca piceifrons. Next base: position 872,683,696 of record NC_060140.1, read on the forward strand.
TTTATTTTCTGTCAGAAAAGATGGCAAAGAGTATATGGTATGCAAATAGAATAGCTAATTCACAGGATAAAACTAAAACCATATGGTCAGTTGTGAAGGAATGTCTGGTCAGCAGCAAAAGGTTGACGATATAGAGATAGTTTGTAGTAAAAATATTTCTGTTACTGATAAATCAGACATATGTACAGTTTTAACGATCATGTCTGAGCATTTCTGGTGAATTAAATAAAAATTTAGTTTCTACAGGCAATCATATAACTTTCTTGGCAAATGTCTTTCCATGACTGATGTCTGAAATACTACTCTGTGATACAGACAAGGAGGAGATTGTATCAATAATCATATCAGTGAAGACTAAGGAGTCACCATGGATATGATGCAGTGCCTAGCAGAATATTAAAGTACTGTGCTGCACGTGTTAGCCCTGTATTTAGCCATTTTTGTAATTTTTCCTTTAGGAATGGTCAGTTTCCTGAATGATTAAGGTACTCAATAGTAAAGCCGCTTTATAAAAAGGGAGAAAGGGATAATGTAGACAATTTTAGACCTATTTCTATGCCATCAAAGTTTGCTAAAGTTATTGAAACGGCTGTGCGTGCAAGGACAATAGATCATTTTATATGTGTAGAAATATTGATTTTATAGAATATATAAGAGGTATAGGAAAATATACCGCAGAGTAATTGCAAATGCAAAGTTATTAAGTAATAATATGGAAATAAAACAGTCCAGAAATAAAACTAAAATAGCATGGGAAATTGTGAGAAAAGAAACCGGGGTACCTACCAAAGACAAGGAAATTATTCTAAAAGATGAAGAGAATAAAATGGTAGACAAATATGCCATGCCTAATTATATAAATAATTACTTTTTAAATGTACCCCAGACATTAAGCAGGAATCTTGGGGAGCAGATTAAGATGGAAGCACCCAAGGCAGCCAGCAGTATGATGGCAGTTCCAACAAACGAAAAAGAAGTTTTAAAAGTGATTAAAAGTCTGAAGTCCAAGTTGTCAGCTGGAGTAGATGAGGTGCCAATAATATTAGTAAAGAAAACAGCTAATCAGATAGTGAAACCATTGGCGCACATGGCAAACTTGTCAATGGCTGAGGGCGTGTTTCCACAAAAACTGAAAATTTCTAGTCATTCCCCTGTTGAAAAAGGGTGATAAACTTAAAATAGAAAACTACAGACCTGTCTCACTCCTCCCAACTTTCTCTAAAGTTTTAGAGATACTAATGAAATATAGAGTCACACATTATCTTAATATGCACAATCTGATAAACAGTAATCAGCATGGATTTCAAACTGGGAGAAGTACCGAAACAGCTGTACTAGAATACACAAAAGAAATAATCATTAAATTGGAAGAGGGAAATAGTGTAGTTGGGATAAATCTAGATTTGTCAAAAGCCTTTGACACTGTTGACCACAGCATACTTTTGAAAAAGCTTGAACTATAGGTATCAGAGGACCGGTAAAAAAGTGGTTTGAGTCTTATCTGGAAAAGAGGATGCAAGTGGTTGAAATTACAGCACCAAATATTAATCAAAAAATCAAACTAAGATCAGATCCAAGGGAGGTCACAGTAGGAGTACCCCAAGGAAGTGTATTAGGCCCCTTGCTGTTCCTCATTTACATTAATGATATTCAGGTGTCAGAGAGAAAAGCTAGAATCATGTTATTTGCTGATGATACTAGTTTAATAGTTAGTGATATGAAGCAGTCATTGCATAGTAGTGTGGACCATGTCCTACAAGATATACAAAAATGGTTTAGTGCTAACAAGCTAACACTGAATGCAAAAAAAAAAAAAAAAAAAAAAAAAAAAAAAAAACTAATTATGTGCAATATGGAAAAATAAGTGAACAGGACGACCTAAATCCCACCATGGAGGGCAAACAACTTGAAAGAGTACAGTGTGCAAAATTCCTGGGTATGCACATTGATGAGAAGATTAATTGGAAGGACCATGTGGTGAACTTAGCACTAAAACTAAATTCAGCATGTTTTGTGCTTAGAATAATTTCCAGAGTTTGTAGTAATGACTGTACCAGATTAGTATATTTTGGCTATTTTCAGTCCATTGCATCCTATGGGATAGTATTCTGGGGAAAAACAAATTGTCGTCTAAATGAGATTTTCAAATTGCAAAAACGTGCTATTTGGATAATGACCCACAGCCCACCTCAAACACATTGTAGGCCCCTTTTTAAAGCATTAAAAATTTTAAAAATTCCATCATTATACATTCTGAAATGTCTGTTGGTGATCAAAAGAAATCAGGACAAAATGAAAACCAATACAGACTTCCATAATTACGATACACGGCAATGTAAAGATCTCCACATACAAGCTGTAACAAGGACCCGAAGCCAGAAACATGTATGTAATCAAGGCATCAAACTTTTTAATGCACTACCAAAACATATCAAAGAGCTGGAAAATGAGGATAAATTTAAAACTGTTCTAAAGAACCACATGCTTGACAAATTCTATTACAGCATAAGTGAATATCTCTGCGCAACTATATAAAATATATGTTTAAGTTAATGTGACAAATGAAATTACATTAGTGCATAATAAATTATGTTATAAAAACACTTATTAGTTGTATTAAACATAAGATAGATTAATATGAATTCAGCACAGATACAAATTTTATAAAGATATTATATAGTTGTTAAAATGTATCCTGACAAATCCTATATAACAAATGTGATCATTGGGATGATAATAAATAAATAAATAACACGATTTGCTATCAAATGTACAGTTTGGCTTTAGAAGTCATTTAACAACTGAAAATTCTATATTCTCTTTTCTCTGTGAGGTACTGGAAGGGTTAAACAAAAGGTTTCGAACAATAAGCATTTTTTTTTTTTTTTTTTTTTTTTAAGTAAGGCATTTGATTGTGTTGATCTCAAAATATTGCTCCAGAAGTTGGACTATTATGGAATATGGGGAGTAGCTCACAATTGGTTCACCTCTTACTTCAGCAACAGACAGCAAAAGGTCATTATTCACAGTGTTCAGAATGGCTGTGATGTGGGGTCTGAGTGGAGTATGGTCAAGTGGGGGGTACCGCAGGGATCAGTGTGGGGTCCACTCCTGTTCTTTATTTATGTAAATGATATGCCCTGTAGTATTATAGGTAACTCTAAAATATTTCTGTTTGCTGATTACACTAGCTTGGTAGCAAAGGATGTTGTGACCAACATTGGCCCGGTTTCAAATAGTGCAATTCATGACCTAAGTTCATGGCTTGTAGAAAATAAACTAATACTAAATCACAGTAAGACTCAGTTTTTACATTTTCTGACACACAATTCAACAAAATCTGACGTTTTAATTTTACAGAATGTGCATATGATTAGTGAAAATGAACAGTTCACATTTCTAGGTGTTCAGATAGATAGAAAACTGTCATGGAAAGCCCACTCCAGGATCTTGTTCAAAGACTTAATGTTGCCATTTTTACTATTTGAACAGTATCTGAAGTGAGTGACCACTCAACACGAAAATTAGTCTACTTTGCTTATTTTCATTCACTTATGTTTTATTTTGGGGTAACTCTTCCCATTCTAAAAGGATATTTTTGCTCAGAAATGTCCTGTTCGGACAATAAGTGGTGTAAGTTCATGAACCTCTTGTTGACCCCTGTTCACATGTCTGGGTATTTTGACATTGGGTTCCTTACTGTCATTTCTTGTTAACAATATTAGCTTTCCCAAGAATAAACAGCTTTCACTCAGTTAATACTCAGCAGAAATCAAACTTGCATTTGGGTCAGACTTCCTTAAACCTTGTGCAGAAAGATGTGCAGTATACTGCTGCAGCCATTTTCAATAAGCTACCACTTGAATTCAAAAATCTTAGCAGTAATCCACGTGCTTTCAAATCGAAACTGAAGAGTTTCCTCATGGGTCATTCCTTCCATTCTGTCGAGGAGTTCCCTGAAAAATAAAGATGATTCTTGTTGTATTGTTGATTGTGTTTACTTAAACTTATGGACTGACTCTTTTTGGGTTCATAAAATTTTATTTTTACCTGTTATTACTTTTATGTTGTAATTTCATGTACTGACATGTTCCATGATCTTGGACAATTGCTCCTCAATTTGGTCCTATGGAACTTGACGTGTAAATAAATAAAAATAAAAACTTGAAACAGATCCAACAGAGGTCATGTTGATACTGCACACAAAGGTCAATTAGTGCACAGTAAACAACCAACTCCAAACACAAACTGCCATTTGTGAAAATTATTAAATTCAGGTAGTATGGTCTACCAACAGGGTCACTTACCTAGAATACAAATGAGAACTATAAGGGCCAAAAGCACACCATCATTAATCCCACATGTAAGTGAATATCAGAGAAACCAGTGAGAGCTTTGTGTGAATGTTCATATTTATGATGTGGACTTGCAACACAGATAAACCAGACTCACTATAAGATAAACAGATGTCAGAAGAATAAATAAATGTTACAGTCCCACAATCAACGACGATGTGCTTTATGGTTCTCAGCACCTCAAATTGATTATTCTGTGATAAAATCGAAAACTTAATATACTATATCTCAATCAGAATCCCACAAAATGAGTTTTTCTATCAATATAACTATAATATATACCGATGTCTGATCTTATTTTACCATATGAGTGAATTGGCAAATCTAAGAAGTGGTCTACTGTCTAAGAGGGGAGGACTGTAGCCCCAAAGACCCCCCTCCCCTTCCACTGGATTCACCTCTGCATATAGTGATGGAGACATGGCTTAACAACAGCTTATGGAATTATTTCCAGACAGAATTTTCATTCTGCAGTGAAATGTTTGCTGATTTGAAACATCCTAGCTGATTAAAATTGTATACCAGACCAGGATGTACCTTTGGTTGGAAACAATCGCTTTGGCCATGGCTAAGCCATTTCACTGCAGTATCCTTTCTTCCGGGAGTGCTCATCCAACATGGTATGTAAAGAATTTCTACGACTTTTGGTGGGCTAGAGAAGAGGCACTGGCAGAAGTGAAGCTGTGAGGGCAGGTTGTGAATCATGCCTGGACATTTCAGTTGGTAGAGCACTTGCCATGAGAGGCAAAGTTCCCATGTTCGAGACTCAGCCGGACACATGGGTTTGATCTGCTAGGAAGTATTAACTCAAACCTGTTTGCCATATGTATTTTGTTCTACACTAATATTTCTTCTTTTTTTTCTCTGTGTTCCTGACAAATTATCCTTGGTTGTGTAGATCCACTATCTCATAACTGAAGGGTTTTTTATTCCTTCAGCAATAACCATTTTCAATGGACAAGCAGCTTGGTCTTAAATTCTGCCATAGACAGTAATTCAGTGCTAACTATTAACTTCTTGTGTTCTATGGTACATACAGATTACTTTTAACATAATAGACTCATGACTGCATACCTGTCCCTCCCTTCATGTCTTGGGTAGTTAATTCCCAACCCTAATGGCGGTGAAGATGAATAGGGCAAGTTATATATGCCTGTATTCATGAAGGTATACAACTGATGTTACCATCTCAATAATGAGTTGAGATTTTAATGTAGGGTATCCACTCATCCCATTTTTATGAGACTGTCCCATTTTTTTCCAAAATGTTCTGTTGTCCCAAAAATTTTCCTGGGGTATTCTAGTGTCCCACATATTTGTGATTCTGCTTAGCTAAGGTATTTTATGCTACCAGGTGACTGATTTACAACTTTCTGTGCATTGTTCAAGTATATATGCTGGGAAGTGTTGCTTATACTATTGTCTGTAATCTTTGTTTATTTATTGTTAATGTTTTGTAATATTCCAGTTTATGCTCCCTCTTTCACATATCAAAAAGAAAGTGTAATTTTAACAGCAATATAAAAAGTAGGATTACTTTTATCACTGGCAGTGAAGGAACTGTAGAAAATATGTTATGCAAATCAAATTTTGCAACTGGACATGGTGGAAAGTTTGACACTGTGAATTACATTAAGACAAAGAACCATTGCAGGAGGCTTCAAACAAAAACACACTTCTTGATAAAATACATAAAATTGAAAAGTATGGTGATAGTGCAGCAGAATAATTGTAAAAACTCATTTGGGATCATCTGAGTGCCTGCTGCAAAGGTACTAAGTCCATTAATTTTGTCTGTACTGTAGCAACCAAGTAATACATGAAGCTGATCCAAGTAACACAAATATGGCTTTATTAATAAACCTCTGAACAATAACAGAAATAAGTCTCTTGTGACTCCATACATAACAAGACAAAAGAATTATACAGAATATGGAACAAGAGTGATAAACAGAACAACTGATGTTAACAGTACAAACTAATAGAACATAGTGAGGGTGTGTCAGCACTGCTCCGTGCACGTAAAGGTATGAGTCACCAGTAGATGGCATGGTGGATACTGTGCCCTGTGCGTGCTTCCTACAGGCAGCCTCTAGTGGTTGGCCTGCACTGATATAGTTGGTGGTTGATTTAAGAACACATGTGTGGTGACGCTACACTCAGTGCACTGACAATCACATGCACAACTAGCAAGACAGACCATACCTCTGTCTTGGGAGAAGAGAGCACCATACAATGGAGGAGGCACAGGAGGCCCATTGAGTGACACATCCATTAATCCAGAGTGGCGGCAGCTGGTACCAACAGCTTGTGGGACAATGTGATGGGTGGACACCACAGCATAGGGCTGGAACGTGCGTAGACAGGGGAATGCCTGAGGGTGGTGGACCCACACTGCACTGGATGAAGCACCAAGGACAAGGGTGCCATCAGCCTCCCTGTGTCCTCATAAGCAGGCAATTCCCAGTGTGGAGGGGAAGAGCTGGACCCACTGCCAATGATGGCTGAGGCGATGATAGTGAGGGGACCAGTGGAGGTGGCCAAACGGAACAGCGGGCTGCGACAACTGACCCAAGGCCAGAAATGGAACAGTGCCCAGTCTCAGGAAGCTACAACCCCAGGGAGCTGCACATGGAGGGGGTAGCCAGTGGGATGGGTGTACCTCCAGAGCAGGCAATCATAGATTCAAGGCGGACGGCAGCAGGGTGGGCTGTGGCAACAGGAGCCACACCCATGGACTGGTAGTTTCCAGCAGTGAGTTGATCAAAATGGCAAGCCACCAACTCATCAGCCCAATGTTTATCACAAAGATGGCAGCCCTGGCAGTGAACAACAGTGGACAGTATCCACTTGGGCCAGCAAACAAAGCCTCGCACTCACACCAGTAATGCCCGCCAAAGTGGCCAGATGGACCTGATTGCAGCAGCACAGGCCACAGAAGATAGAGCAGTGTACATGGCTGCCAGCCATACAGTAGTGCAGCTGGGATCTGCTCACCCACAGGAATGAAAGGGTAGGGGCTCAGGAACCAGAGAAAGGCACCATCCAGCACAGAACCACAACAAAGTTTTTCATTTGGGACTTGAATGTATGCACTAGTTGTTCAGCCTTGTTCTCTGGTAGAGGAAAGAATGGCAGAACCATAACATGACAAAGGCCATGACAGGAACAAAACAACTGAAAGGTGAGAGAAACAAACTGGGGACCCAATATTAGAAACTAAGGCACAAGGCAACCCCTCAACAGAAAAAAAAACTCAAAAGCATTCAAACTGAGAAAATGCACCCCCAACTGAGATCCTAAAGGAATTCAAGAAGGAACCCACAAAGTCTACATGAATGCATTCCCAGGGCTGGCATGGAGTGGGCCAGGGGGACAGAGATGCCCTGGGAGCTGCATGTTGTCTAGCATACTGCTCATAAGCCATGACAAAACAGACAATTTCGCCATCAATACCTGCCCAAAGAAGAAGTCTCCTAGCTAACAGTTTTGTGCACTGCTGCAAAACACCCCAATCGCCCTAGTGGAGAAGGTGTAGAACCTCTTGCCATAGTGCAGTAGGAATGACTACTCTGGGAGAGATGTCTTCCATGGACAACAGCAAAGCACTGTCAAAAACAGAGATGTGACGCCATAAAGAAAAATAGTTGCACAGGAGGTCCAAAGCTGAACCTGGTGGTTTATCTGGCCAGTCCTATTGAACTAACTGAACCACTTGGCAGAGAATGGGGACAGCAACAATGGTAGCTGCTATGTGTGAGCTCATAATTGGGAAACTCTTGACTGCAGCCTGTGTTTCTATACCAAGATGGAAGCAATCAAAATCAGGATCAGGACCCATGGAAAGGCAATACAAGGCATCCACATTGGCATGTTTAGATGTAGGTTGGAAACGAATTTCACATTTGTAGCATGACAAGAACAGGGCCCAGCATTGTATGTGGTGTGTTGCCTTGTCAAGTAAGAAAGTGTGGGGGCTAAACACAGAAACCAAGGTTCTATAGTCAGTAGTAAGGTAAAACTTGGAGCCATAAAAAACATAAAATTTCTGGAGACCACAGACTATGGCAAGGGCCTCTTTTACCACATGAGAGTAATGCTGCTGGGTTGATCAGAGTTGCCGGCATATTGGTACACCGGGACTGCATTGAGGCTGTACTGTGAGGTGTCAGTCACCAAAACTATGTGCTAGTCTGGTGAGAATATAACTAAACAAAGGACCAAGAATAGTTTTGATTTGAACATTTGAAAAGCGTGCATGCAATGGGTGGGCCAATACTGCCACTCCTGGGAGGAATTTGCGGAAGTACATTGTCTTCCCTAGGAAAGCCTGAAGCTCCTTCATGGATGAGGGGAGAGGTATACATAAAACAGTAGCAATGTGTTCTAGCAGAGTCTGAACCCCATCCTGTGAGACTTCAAATGCTAAATAAACAATAGAAGTTAAACTGAGATTTCACAAGGTAACACCATAAACCTGCAGACTGTAAGGCAGAAAACAAAGTGTGCAAATTTTTTAAGTGATCAGCCAGGGAGGAGCCCATGACAAAAATATCATCCAAATAATTAATGCAACCCAAGACAGGCATAGTCAATTGCTCTAAAAATCATTGGTAAATACCAAGGGCACTAGCCACATATTGACAGGGACCAAAAGGAGTATTCAGAACCAGAACTTGCTGAGAGTCTTCAACCAAAGGAACCTGCAGATAAGCTTCAAACAAATCAATTTTAGAAAAATACTATCAACCCAATATTTTCACCAACAGTTCCTACTGGCCTGGTTGAGAATATGTATCCACAATCAACAGCACATTGAGAGTAGTACTGAAGTCTCCACATAAGTGAAGTTTCTCCAACAGCTTCCAAGCTACAACTAGCAGAAATGACCATTCATTAGCCATAACAGGCTGCTTTCACTTGCTCTTTCAGGATGACAGGAATAGGACACACATGACAAAAATGAGGCCGATCTGTGGATTTCAAAGAAATATGAGCAGAAAAATTTGAAGAATGCCCTATACCTGCCAAAAAAAGTCTGAAAACTCCTCACGTATAGTTTCCAATTGCAAATACTATATCTGATCAGACACAAGGTACACTGTGTCAGTGACAGAAAATTCAAATCCCTGAAATGTATCCATTCTGAGCAAATTCTGAACCCTAGCGTCAGCAAAACCACCAAAAATGTAATGGAATGAACCACTGACTTGTAAGAGGCAGATGCTGTAACTCATCCCAACAGTGCAATGTTCTGACCAGCTTCCATGTGACTAGTGCCAACGGTGGCAAGACTAAACTCACTTAGGTTTGAGAATTCAATAATGACACTGCAGCATCTGTGTCAGCCTGGAGTTAGAGCACTTGGAGAAACACACTTAACTCAATAAACAACTTGGGAGAAAAAAAATCAAAAGCATTGGAGTCACACAGTTTACGTCCATGTCCATATCCTGCACAACCTTTGGCAAGTAACACACGGAGGTGGTGTGGCCTTCCTTCTGGCAAGCATTACAAGAAGCCCTGGGCTTAAGGCATGCTGAACATTCTTGCTGGACAAAACAGGAAGCATAAAAGAAAACAGAGAATGCTGGCCCTGGCATTGTGGTGCTCACGACTGCTTGGGACAACCTTTGTCTGCTCAGGCCCACATGTCTACCACTGCCTCTGACACTTCCTTTTGCAAGATAACTGTCATCCTAGTGGCCGCATCTTGTGACACTACTGCCACATCACCCCATGATTCAATTTGCTCACCCACTGTCTGAAAAACTTCAAAAGCTGGTGCTATTTGCAAAACTTCTGCCAAAGAGGGGGGTTCACAGAGTAAAGCCTTTTGTGACACTGCCTTGTATGGAGCTAAACAGATAATGCATCACACATCATAGAGTATGCATAAGAGTCATTAAGGGCATCAATTATGAATTGACACTTACAGCTAAGGCCATGAAGTTCAGTCGCTGAAGCCCTGTATGACTGACTTGGCTTGTTGTGGCTTCAGTAGAATTCAACTCACACCAGTATAATGGGCATTCATTTGCAATGGTAGATGGACAATAAACTGCACTTGTGATCAAAAGTAAGAGCTACCGGTTCTTGTAAATGGACAAGCTGACACATTAACTGATACATCTTAGGTGGAATACATGAGAGGAATAATGCTTTGCACAAATTTGAGTCTGTCTCACCAAAAGCCAAAATTGCTGTCTAAGTCTCTTTTCATAATCTATCCAGTCCTCAGCTGAATTATCAAACAGAAGAAAACTGGATGCATAGACTAGTGGAACAGTACATTGTCTGTTAGCGGAAGCTGACAAAGTGGTCACTGCCAAAGTAAGCTGTTCAATCAAGGCCAGTAGCATGATGTCTATTATGATTTAACCTGAAGAAAATATACTTAAATAACGCACACACAGAAACTGTCAATTGTGTAGTAACCAAGTAAGACATGAAACTGATCCAAGTAACACAAATATGACTTTTTTCATAAACCTCTGAACAATAATGGAAATAAGCTTCTCATGACTTCACATGCAACAAGACAAAAGAATCACACAGAAGGTGCCACATAAGTGATACACATAACAGTTGATGTGGATGCTACATACTAAAATAACATAGTGAAGATGAGCCAGAGCCATTTGACACACATATAGGTGTGAGTCACTGTGCACACTTCCAACAGTTGGCCTCTAGTGGGCAGCCCATTCTGATACAGATGGCAGTTGATTTAAGCACATACACATAGTAACACTACACTCAGTGCACGCTCTAGTAGCAGGAGTCAGTAAATACAATTTCTGTCCCTTTTGTCCTAATTGTCACAGGTTTTTTCTAAACTTTTTAAAAGTCCATTTTTAATTTAAAAAAACCTTTAAATTAATATTTATTAATACAAAGCTACATGAGACAGAAGATTTAATATTATAGCTTCATAGTTAATTTTCTACGAATTTTAAGCTGAGTCACCCATTACACATAATCTTTCAGTTATACAATCAGTTACTATCTGTTTCTACACAAACAATCTTTATTCTTTGAAAAATAATCAAATTGATGACATAATTACTATCACTAAACACACACTTCGAAGTTAAAGATTTCCTAAGATAATGCACAACTGTCAGAAATCAAATGTAGTAAATGCTCATGAATGACTCAAAGATTTATTTTTGCAGAATTTATTCAACATTATTTGTGTAATCCCTGATGCAATGCATTTTTTTAACAGATGGTCATGATGGAAATGGCTCAGCAATTATTTCTTCACTCAGAACGTTTGATCGGGAAGAGAAGCGAGAATACTTGGTCCCAATGCTAGTTATTGATTCTGGCTATCCTCCACTTACTGGTACAGCCACAGTCAAAATTACAATTGGAGATGTCAATGATAATTTGATGAAACCAGGAAAAAAGACTGTACTGGTTTACAAGCATCAGGTAAGGTGCATTAATGACATATTTGTTTAATAATGGCCTTTGCTTCATTTTAAATCATATACTTTGTGCAGATTTGTGATAAGCTAGTCTTCCCTACATATGAGTATACATGAAACTATTAGACTTGCTGAAATAGCAATAAGTAACACAAAAGTTAAAATGTGAGCTGCAACTTTTTTTTTTTCCAAATACTGTAAGTCTCTTGCATACTCCAAAGCTCTAAATTAATTTTGCTTTTTCATTAAACATCTTCCCCTACTTTCTATCCACTTTTTCCTCAAAGAAAATAGACACTCAGAGAAAAAACTTGTCAGATCCTTCTTTTGGTGCCTCTGTCTCATTTGTTGTTGTTGTTGTTGTTGTGGTCTTCAGTCCAGAGACTGATCTGATGCAGCTCTCCATGCTACCCTATCCTGTGCAAACTTCTTCATCTCGAAGTACCTACTGCAACCTACATCTTTCTGAATCTGCTTAGTGTATTCATCTCTTGGTCTTCCTCTATGATTTATACCCTCTATGCTGTACTCCAATACTAAATTGGTGATCCCTTGGTGCCTCAGAACACTTCCTACCAACCGATCTCTTCTTCTAGTCAGGTTGTGAAACAAATTCCTCTTCTCCCCAGTTCTATTCAGTACCTTCTCACTAGTTATGTGATCTACCCATCTAATCCTCAGAATTCTTCTGTAGCACCACATTTCGAAAACCTCTACTCTCTTCTTGTCTAAACTATTTATTATTGTCCATGTTTCACTTCCATACATGGCTACACTCCATACAAATACTTTCAGAAAAGACTTCCTGTCACTTAAATATATACTCGATATTAATAAATTTCTCTTCTTCAGAAGCGCTTTCTTTGCCATTGCCAGTCTACATTTTATATCCTCTCTACTTCAGCCATCATCAGTTATTTTGCTCCCCAAATAGCAAAACTCATCTATTACTTTAAGTGTCTCATTTCCTAATCTAATTCCCTCAGCATCACCTGCTTTAATTTGACTACATTCCATTGTCCTTGATGTTCATCTTTTATCCTCCTGTCTCATTTAAAACTATAATAGTACATTTTGTTTATCACTGTCCATTGACTTTTATGAATAAAAAAAATGCTACTAGTCACATGTTTTGTGGACTGCGAACACTAGATAAGTTGCTTCTTAGATTGTAGTAAGTTACCACTTTCACCAATGTAGCACAAATATTATTGTGGTATTTCTTTGTCTTATTTTCTCTGCACAGTATTTGTTGATTTTTGTCATCTCCACATAAAAGTTGTCCGCCCTCCCCCTCCCCCCAGCTATTCAGTTTACTTTTTCCTTTAACACTGTAACAACACACATTTCTGGAGCTTTCTGCAGTAAACATCCACAGTTTTTTTGATGTTGCTGAATAAAGTTTCTGTTTATGTGCAAATACTAGCTACTTTTGGCATTAATCCACATTTGTTTTTATTGTAGCTCAGTAGTATATTCATCGTACTTTACAATTTAGGTACATAATATAAAGGGCATGCTTTAGTATAACACTCTTACATTGGTTATTTGTAGATTTTCATACACATATTAGAATGTGTTAATATATTTCCACACTGATATAAAGGATCAAACTCCAGAAACAGATATTGGAAGGATACACATAGAAGATCCTGACGATTGGGACCTACCTGATAAGAAATTCTACTGGGCAAAATATCAGCATCACCAAATATTTAAAGTTGATGAAGATACGGGGATGGTGACCATGAGATCAAATACACCAGAGGGAAAGTGAGTTCAGCATTGCACTGAAAATAAATCTAACCATGTATATTCATTAAAAGATCTTTTTACCCGGTTTCTGGCACACATTTCAAAGTTATTCGTGTTAATTTCAGATACACTCTGATGTTCAGAGTGTCAGATCGAAGGCATTCACAGCATAATGTCTCAGCGATTATGATTGTCACAGTAAAGAATTTGCCACATAGTTCTGTCAGAAACTCAGGATCAATGCAAATTTCTGGAGTATCTGCTGAAGACTTCATTAGAGAGTGGCAATACATGGTAAGTTAATAAGCCAAGTGTGCTAACTACTGATGCCTCATACACATGTTAAATGCAATCTGCAATGATTTGCTTTTCTTTCTAAGTAGGGTACACAGATGAGTAAGGCTCAACATCTTACAAACGTATTGGCAGAAATACTCAGCACTGATGAAATAAATGTGGAAATATTTAGCATTAGGCAACAAGGAAAACAGCCACCTCTGCTAGATATTTTCTTTTCTGTCAATGATCCAAAGCTTCACAGGCGTGAAACAATAACTGGACTCCTACAAGTGCACAAAGAAGAGGTATGTTTTCATTGATCATGCATACACTCATGGGCAGTTGAATCAGAGGTAGTAGGATGACCATGGTGGCTCACTATTGCTTTCAGTGTCTCTTGGAATCATATAAAAATATGTTACCATGATGTTCTGGATGAAAGCAGTTGCTACACAGTGCTGATAAGTGTCTCTGATACAATTGCTCATGAGTGTAAATACATCTACATTTTATCATAACACAGTTTGAGAAATTGCCTCCAGATCCAACTCAAAAGTTTTACTTCCAGTAATATTCCCCCTTATGATTTTCAAAGACTTGAGTCAGGCCTGAAGATGTATTCAGAAAGCCTACTGGTTGATGTAACTGCTCATGAAAAACCAGGAAATTTGGGTTGTATCCAGTCTGGCTCAAATATTTAATTGTCCCATCATATACAATAAATTACTAGTTCACAGTCTGAATAGCCCACACTAATATCATTTCATGTCACTGCTTATTCATTGATTTTGTCCTTACAGATCCATTCATTTCAATGCATTTAATTCAGTTCAGATAGATTTCTTCCTGGTAGAACAAGGTAAGGTAGAATGCTGAGAAATGTGATGACATAAAATACACGTATATAAGAAACAAATCCCCCCCCCCATGAATCATGGACCTTGCCATTGATGGGGAGGCTTGCGTGCCTCAACGATACAGATAGCCGTACCGTAGGTGCAATCACAATGGAGGGGTATCTGTTGAGAGACCAGACAAATGTGTGGTTCCTGAAGAGGGACAGCAGCTTTTTCAGTAGTTGCAGGGGCAACAGTCTGGATGATTGACTGATATGGCCTTGTAACACTAACCAAGGGGAAACTACGGCCGTAATTTTTCCTGAGGGCATGCAGCTTTACTGTATGATTAAATGATGATGGCATCCTCTTGGGTTAAATATTCCAGAGGTAAAATAGTCCCCCATTTGGATCTCCGGGCAGGGACTACTCAAGAGGACGTCATTATCAGGAGAAAGAAAACTGGCGTTCTACGGCTCGGAGTGTGGAATGTCAGATCCCTTAATCGGGCAGGTAGGTTAGAAAATTTAAAAAGGGAAATGGATAGGTTAAAGTTAAATATAGTGGTAATTAGTGAAGTTCGGTGGCAGGAAGAACAAGACTTCTGCTCAGGTGAATACAGGGTTATAAATACAAAATCAAATAGGGGTAATGCAGGAGTAGGTTTAATATTGAATAAAAAATAGGAGTGCGGGCAAGCTACTACAAACAGCATAGTGAACACATTATTGTGGCCAATTTAGACACGAAGCCCGCGCCTACTACAGTAGTACAAGTTTATGTGCCAACTAGCTCTGCAGATGATGAAGAAATTGAAGAAATTATTCAGGTAGTGAAGGGAGACGAAAATTTAATAGTCATGGGTGACTGGAATTCAACAGTAGGAAAACGAAGAGAAGGAAACATAGTAGGAGAATATGGATTAGGGCTAAGAAATGAAAGAGGAATCGGACTGGTAGAATCTTTCACAGAGCATAACTTAATCATAGCTAACACTTGGTTCAAGAATCATGAAAGAAGGTTGTATACATGGAAGAACCCTGGAGATACTAGAAGGTTTCAGATAGATTATATAATGGTAAGACAAAGATTTAGGAACCAGGTTTTAAATTGTAAGACATTTCCAGGGGCAGATGTGGACTCTGACCACAATCTATTGGTTATAACTGTAGATTAAAACTGAAGAAACTGCAAAAAGGTGGGAATTTAAGGAGATGGGACCTGGGTAACTGAAAGAACCAGAGGTTGAACACAGTTTCAGGGAGAACATAAGGGAACAATTGACAGGAATGTGGGAAAGAAATACAATAGAAGAAGAATGGGTAGCTTCGAGGAATGAAATAGTGAGGGCAGCAGAGGATCAAGTAGGCAAAAAGACAAGGGCTAGTAGAAATCCTTGGGTAACAGAAGAAATATTGAATTTAATTGATGAAAGGAGAAAATATAAAAATGCAGTTAATGAAGCAGGTAAAAAGGAATACAAACATCTCAAAAATTAGATCGACAGGAAGTGCAAAATGGCTAAGCAGGGATGGCTAGAGGACAAATGTAAGGATGTAGAGGCTTATCTCACTAGGGGTAAGATAGATACTGCCTACAGGAAAATTAAAGAGACCTTTGGAGATAATAGAACGACTTGTATGAATATCAAGAGCTCAGATGGAAACCCAGTTCTAAGCAAAGAATGGAAAGCAGAAAGGTGGTTGGAGTACATAGAGGGTCTATACAAGGGTGATGTACTTGAGGACAATATTATGAAAATGGAAGAGGATGTAGATGAAGATGAAATGGGAGATACGATACTCCATGAAGAGTTTGATAGAGCACTGAAAGACCTGAGTCGAAACAAGGCCCCGGGAGTAGACAGCATTCCATTAGAACTACTGACGGCCTGACAAAACTCTACCATCTGGTGAGCAGGATGTATGAGACAGGCGAAATACCCTCAGACTTCAAGAAGAATATAATAATTCCAATCCCAAAGAAAGCAGGTGCTGACAGATGTGAAAATTACCGAACTATCAGTTTAATAAGTCACAGCTGCAAAATATTAACGCGAATTCTTTACAGACAAATGGAAAAACTGGTAGAAGCCGACCTTGGGGAAGATAAGTTTGGATTCCGTAGAAATGTTGGAACACTTGAGGCAATACTGACCCTACGACTTATCTTAGAAGAAAGATTAAGGAAAGGCAAACCTACATTTCTAGCATTTGTAGACTTAGAGAAAGCTTTTGACAATGTTGACTGGAATACCATCTTTCAAATTCTGAAGGTGGCAGGGGTAAAATACAGGGAGCAAAGGCTATTTACAATTTGTACAGAAAGCAGATGGCAGTTATAAGAGTCGAGGGACATGAAAGGGAAGCAGTGGTTGGGAACGGAGTGAGACAGGGTTGTAGCCTCTCCCCGATACTATTCAATCTGTATATTGAGCAAGCAGTAAAGGAAACAAAAGAAAAGTTCAGAGTAGGTATTAAAATCCATGGAGAAGAAATAAAAACTTTGAGGTTCACTGATGACATTGTAATTCTGTCAGAGACAGCAAAGGACTTGCAAGAGAAGTTGAACAGAATGGACAGTGTCTTGAAAGGAGGGTATAGGATGAACATCAACAAAAGCAAAACAAGGATAATGGACTGTAGTTGAATTAAGTTGGGGATTGGATTAGGAAATGAGACACTTAAAGTAGCAAAGGAGTTTTGCTATTTGGGGAGCAAAATAACTGATGATGGTCGAAGTAGAAAGGATATGAAATGTAGACTGGCAATGGCAAGGAAAGCGTTTCTGAAGAAGAGAAATTTGTTAACATTGAGCATTGATTTAAGTGTCAGGAAGTCGTTTCTGAAAGTATTTGCATGGAGTGTAGCCATGTATGGAAGTGAAACATGGATGATAAATAGTTTGGACAAGAAGAGAATAGAAGCTTTCGAAATGTGGTGCTACAGAAGAATGCTGAAGATTAGATGGGTAGATCACATAACTAATGAGGAGGTATTGAATAAAATTGGGGAGAAGAGAAGTTTGTGGCACAACTTGACAAGAAGAAGGGACTGGTTGGTAGGACATGTTCAGAGGCATCAAGGGATCACAAATTTAGCATTGGAGAGCAGCGTGGAGGGTAAAAATCGTAGAGAGAGACCAAGAGATGAGTACACAAAGCAGATTCAGAAGGATGTAGGCTGCAGTAGGTACTGGGAGATGAAGGAGTTTGTACAGGATAGAGTAGCAAGGAGAGCTGCATCAAACCAGTCTCAGGACTGAAGACCACAACAATAACAACAAGAAACAAATGGTATAAGAACATGCATGTGGCTTGGTAAAAGTTAAAATATGACAAAATACAACAGTAACAGAGTAGTATGTATCAAGTAGCAGTACAACTGTAATGAATTCAACTAGCAAGCTTAGAGGTAGAAAATTCAGTTCATATCAGTTGGCTGTGGGGGCCTATGCCTTTACTGGCTGTGACTACCATTTGCCCATAAACAAGTACTGTATCTGAAATTGAATGCATGATGTCATCTGTGTCTGCAGTAGTCAGTGTCAAAGAGGACATAGATGGCAAAGTAACTGCTTTCAATTTTTTTCTGCTCTTTATACAATCCTTTTTAAACCTCACTAAGAGGAATAGAACACCAACCTACAAAAACATCAAACATCTGTTCTGCAGTACTATGACAAATGAGAAAAATTTTGTTATCTACTGATCTGCAAACATCTCCAGGTCCAGAGCTAGAAGTTTTTTTTTTCAGAATGACACTCACATTAAAATCAGAATACTTCTTATATTAGCAAAACTGCATTGTTACTACCTTGAGAGCAGCTTAAAAACACTTAAAACATATCATCACAATTCCTCTTTGCATTCTGAGCAGGGCTTATCAACTGCAGCTACTACTGAATAATAAGAGCTACAAATAGAATTTATGAAATTATCTCAAGTTATTTTGTTAATGTTCACTTGGATGAAAAGAAATTTAACAAAGCATATAATGGAAATTGCACATTTTACCATGACTGTTGTGGTGATAGCCTAGTTAATCTTATCATAAACATAACTGAACTAGAACTAAACGGGTCACATATCTTTTATTTTCATTTTTAGCTGGGAGTAACTACTCTCATAAAAAAGTCAGTGCTTTAAAATTTTGTTCATGTAACTGTTATGTAGAAGGCCCTCCTAGATACTTGGGAGTTGTGAGAGTTTCCAGTGGCTGATCACCAGTGTTGGGACTACAGTCATGCTATCTTTGATTCTGAAGTAGAACTGCAATCCATAACAAGCTGACTGTTTCACAAGTATTTCAAAAATTATAAATACTCTCAACCAGGAGTGTAAAAAAGCCTCATAATCATTACACAGCTTACAGTCAATCATTGCTGATGAAATCAGAATAAGGACTAAGACTCAATGAAACTGCTGATAATTAATGATTTCACTATTATAACATATCTGTCTCATGATTCTTCATCCAAACTCATCGAACTCTCAAGCATGACTCTGCTCACTATTAGTTAAAAATTAAACAAATTATTATTTGTATCTTCAGTGCCTAAGATTTAAGACTGCTCAGAAGAATGTTGTTTGCGCAGTCAATGGCTATAATTACACAAGATTTCAGATTGTAATATTTCATCATTTAAGTATTTTATTATATGGTAGTCAAACTGACAGGTCGTATTGCCCATGAAAATAGCCCTCTCTTACTGACTAACAATCTTAGTGGCTTCTTAAATTTATTGACACCATCACTTTTGCTCGTTGTGTAATTTACAAGTCCTATAGAGCTCTGTGAGTTAACATTTCTTGTTTTTATCCAAAAGTGTGCTATGAAATGGTATTTTGACATACCTCACTTTTAAGAAAGAATTTTTTTACTAAATTCACTGTAATATATGGATGATAGGGATTTCATCTGCATCTACATCTACATGGATACTCTGCAAATCACATTTAAGTGTCTGGCAGGTGGTTCATCGAACCACCTTCACAATAATTCTCTATTATTCCAGTCTTATAAAGCACACAGAAAAAATGAAAACCTATATCTTTCCATGCAAGCTCTGATTTCCTATATTTTATTATGATCATTTCTCCTTATGTAGGTCAGCATCAACAAAATATTTTTGCATTTGGAGGAGAAAGTTGGTGATCAAAATTTCAAGAGAATATTCTGCTACAATGGAAAATGACTTTGCTTTGATGATGTCCACCCATAATCCTGTACCATTTCAGAGACACTCTCTCCCCTATTTCATGATAATACAAAACATGCTGACCTTCTTTGAATTTTCTCAATATACTCCATCAGTCCTACCTGCTAAGGATCCTGAGACTTTTATCTGCTTTTTTGAATAGGTTAATTTTTTGTTTATTTTTGGATGAATTGGGAGTTAAATATTTAATCTCACTGTGACAGCCCTGTGTTCACTAATCCCTGTATCTGTTTTGATGCTTGTTATCAGCATCTCTGTCATCACTCTTTTCATTTCATATCATGTATCTCAATTTCATATAAATCCCTTGTAGCAGTATAAGCCACATTTCTTCACTGGCTCCATTTCCCCAGTGATGTTATCTCCACATATAGTACTGGAGAAATTTTGGTAGTAGTGTTTGGAAATCAGAAAATCACAGGTGGGCATTTCCAGGACAATGAAAGTTCAAATCAGCAAACCTGGCTTCAAGTCCCCAGTTTGACATAACTTTTCAGATCTCAGAAGATATTGCAGAGGTCAAGGTGTGGCCCTCATGGTGGTGGGTGGATCAACTGTGGGCAAGACAGGGTGGAATGCCATTTCCGCACCTGGACATGGGTTGCAGAGGTGGTGATGGCTGGGGACAAACACGAGACCACCAGTAAAACATCCCTGATTAAGAAAGTCCTTTGTCTACAATGGGTATAAAGATGGAATCAAAGCTGACAAGAAGGTTGTTGTCCTCTGTGATCTAGTCAGCCATGGTCATGCAGCATGTCAGCATCAGCAGTCTGCCTGTCAGTCTGTTGCACATGCTGTTGGCAGCACATGCTGGTGGTGGCAGCTGTTGGTGTTAGTGCAGCCATGGGGTCCTGACAGAGACAGCTCCTGTTTGATCACTTCATGACTGAAGCTTACAATGCATTTTTTAAACTGCAGTGCCAGACACGACTGAAGATGACAGAACTTGCCCACTCTTGGTATTGAACAGCAGCAGTGTACCTGGGCAGCTAGTTAGCCCAGGATCAAACCCACATCACCAAGGAAGTGGCTGTCAGTAGAAAGTAGTCACCCAGCAGGTGATCTACCAGTCCAAAAGTGCTAAATTGTCTGCATACACGCTCAGGCACAGGCCTGCAGCTAAAGGTGACAAAGCCTGTCAGTAGTAGCTGACTGCTTCAGCTTGAACTGCAAGTGGTCTTCATCTTGTAGTTATTGGCTGGCATGGACTGCATTGCTCAGCATTCTGTACACACCTGGATATTGCTGTGCACAATAAATGTCAGAGAATGAGGGTCTCATTTGGGTGATATATTTGTGAGCAAGCTGGCTAGAGTTCCTCCAATGGCAACACCCACACCACAGAAACTGTTACATGATGGAGCAGCCGGGCATTGCTGTTGGGCCATGACAACTTCATTTGTCCTGGTTTTCCTGTCTAGTTGGCTCCTTCAGAAGTCCTGCCAGAGCTGTGAGATGTTGCAACTTTGGCTCTTGTTGTTGGCTACTGTATTCTACAGTGTCAGCTTACCGAATTAATGTTCTTCCATCCTGACTGCACTCTTTTGCTGAATAGTAGCAGCTGTTCTGGCTTACATGTGCTTCTCCCTCTATAAAGTCATTCTGCTGACTGGTGCAGGAACAGTTCATCATCTCTGGCAAACATTCAAAGAATTTTTCATTGTACAAAAATGTGCAGTAAGAATAAGTGCAGCATTCACCCAAGAATTTCCAGCTGTAAATCATGACATAAATGTTAATTGAAACTGCTAATTATAGACTTCATTTTCTGTAACTACATGAGAAGTTTTGTAAATAATAGCAGTTTTTGAGCAGGTAGCAACACTTTTATGGTGATGAATACTTATCTTGATAGGATTTGAGGGTGATGTTCATGGTTGTTCATGTATCTGCAGATGTCTTAGGTTCATTACATTTTCTGATTATAATGCTTTCTTTAGCTATTATCCTATTTTTACCTTCTAAATAAAAATTCCAACACAGATATTCATATAATTTTCTTCATTTACTAGTTCCAAACACCTCACAAAGAACTAAATATGAGTTAGTACTAATAGTAACTAATGGTGGGTCTTGCCCACTCGTTTCATATAGGGTGCCTAAAGGAAGCTGCGTTCTCAGAATGCTATACAACAATTCAAGCTAATAAGATTAGTAGTTTTATTTCAATAAAGCAGGTTGACAATACTTAACTTGAATGTACAAAGGTGACACAAGCAATGGGTGACATACAACATAAATTCAAGTTGTTGCTATACATAATGTTCAAACAAGCAATGGATACAGATCACTACAATCAGATATCGTAGCACTCTCTGCCAGGCCATGCTAATACTCTGCAAATCATGTCCACTAATGTCCACTGAGGCTGATAGGAGTGGCACTTATATTCACTTCTTTCAGAGGTTGGGCCTGGAGCGGCACGGTCCTTGTCAGCGGGCTACTGGCTGACACTTCCTCACCACCTTCTCTGGTCTTGCATTCTTCATCTTCATTCCGGCACTTGTGGTTATGCCATAACATGCCTCCCCACCCTCCCCCCCCCCCCACCCCACAAAGTGATGGACTGTCATCATGAGGGATACAGGAGCGTGGGCGCAACGTCAGGTTGGAAGCTGTGGCTGCAGGGAATGTCAAGCTTCCGTCCGTACCCCGCCATCCGACCTGCGCTCTGGCGGAAATATCCCTTGGGAAAATGACCAGAATGGTACATGTCCACCTCCTGCTGCCATGAACCAGAGGACGAAGGTGGCAATGGCTGCAGTGTGGGTGGATCCAACTCCATCAGTAGGATGAGAGGAGATGGCAGAGGCAAAGGCTTCATCTCCATGGGGTTGTCCTGTGGTGTCCTGATGACACCTTCTGGCAGCTGCTGTGGCCACGCTGTCCTCTGGGCCCATGAATCTGGGGGAAGAGAGACTGAAAGATCATTGTGTACATGACAGAGGCAAAGTTGATTTTGATGGCGGTGCTGCAAACCATCTGGACCTGAAAGAAGAAACATGCAAACCCCAAGTCCACAGATGATCTCACCTTGTGCCAACCATCTGCTGCCACTAAAAACCCCGTAAAAGACAATAACATGTGGCACAAAGCGATACTTACAGCCTTCCTTCAGTGCTGGGTGCTGAGGAGGGTGGAGCAGGTGGAGCAGCATCTGATGGTGGCAGCTGTGAAGCAATTCCACCAGTGATGGTTCATCTTGTGGATGAAAATGATATGAGGTGAGAAACAGTTGCAGTGCTTGATCCCTGCTGTGTGCAGAGTGAAGTTTGGCCATCTGCTGCTTAAATGTTCTGACAAAACGTCCACTTCTCCGTTTGACTGTGGATGGAATAGTGCACTAGTTAGATGCTGCATTCCATTGTGTTCACAGAATGTTTCAAATTCATTTGAAATGAACTGAGATTCATTGTCTGACACTATTACTTCAGGTAAACCTTCTAGGCAAAAAATCAATGACATCAACTGAATTGTGCTATGTGTTGTTGTTAAATTCATTGGCACAGCAAAAGGAAACTTGCTGTATGAGTCAACCACAATCAACCAATGGGTGGTCCAAAAAGGCCTGCAAAGTCTATGTGCACACGTTGCCATGGTGATTGTGACTTAGGCCAAGCGGAGAATTTTTGTGGTGGAGTGGACTGATTTTCCACACAGGCATCTGTTCTATTTGGGCATCCATACCCTGCCAAGTACGGTGTCAATATGCTAATTGTTTCATACAAACAATCCCCCAGTGTCCTTGCTGAAGTGACCGCAACACTTCTTTTTAGAAAACTTTAGGGATTAACACACGTGACTGTCTGTTGTTATTTTGAATCAGAATCACACCTTTCTATACTGCAAGGCTATGCCAATGGGCAAAGTATCGGCGCACTACAGAGTTTTTTATGCTATGCAAGGAATTAGGCCAAGACGTCCAAATGTGTATTAGCAAAATGTTCAAATCTGAATCAGTTTCCGTGACTTGTGCAATTTTCTTACAGTTTAAAGGAAAAGACTGAAGTAATTCAGAATCCTGAGCATTGATGTGACAACAAGATGAGTCAGAAATGTGAAAGTCTGTGTCAGGGCCAATCAGAAGACATGAAAGTGTGTCTGCACTACCATGTTGAGCTGTCAGATGATACACAATCTCATACTGGTATTGAGAAAACAACAAAGCCCATCTTTACAGTTTTTGGGCAGTTCATACAGGAACTGATTTTGTCAGATGAAAGAAGGGCTGCTAAGGTGTGTGATCTGCTAAGTAGAATTTTCTGTCATACAAATAGTGGTGAAATTTGGTGACACCATACACAATAGCCAAAGCCTCTTTTTCAATTTGTGAGTAGTTACACTGAGCTTTCGACAACACTTTTGATGCGAAAGCAGTAGCTCTGTCTTTATCACAATTCTGTGCAAAAGCACTCCACTGATTCCATAAGAGGAAACATCAACTTGCAATACATCTGGTTTGTCAGGATAAAAGTGAACCAAGCATCGATCACTGAGCAATGCACCTGTAATTTTTTGAAAAGTTACTTGGCACTCATCTGTCCAAACAAAGGGGACATTCTTGTGATGCAAGTGTTGCAATGAGGCTGCGATTTGTGCAGCATTAGTGTGAACTGAATGTAATAGTTCATTTTCCCTAAAACTGACTGCAATTCTGTGATACTGCAAGGAACTGGCAAATCTCATATGGCTAACAAATGTGAATGAAGAGGACTTGACTGTTTATGACATGACCAAGATACTGCAACTCAGGTTTTAATAGGTCACACTTGTCCAGTCTACTCTTTCGTCCTGCCTCAGACAACACTTGAAACAAAGCATGCAAATTTGCATTACGTTCTTCAGGTGTACGACCTGCTATGACTATGTTGTCCAAATAATATGAACAGTTTGGCACATGTGCGGTTAGCTGTTCCAAATACCATTGAAAAATGGTGGGTGTGGAAGCACTGCCAAAAGGCAAATGGAAATATCTAAACAATCCCAGTTGAGTATTAATTACACACACTTTTTAAGATTCTTTATCGAGCGGTATCTGAAGATATGCATCGCGCAAATCAATTTTAGAAAAGTAGCGTCCAGTGCCTAATCTGTTCATGAGCTCCTCCAAGCATGGCAATTGATAAGTATCAATGACAGTTTGTGGTTTGGCTTTAGATTTAAATTCAACACAGAGGTGAATGCGACCTGAACGTTTGGGGAGCAAAACCAGTGGACTTGACTAGCTGATATAGGTGCAATAACTCCACTAGTTTGAAATTCTTTATGTTCAGCAGCAACTGTGTCCTGTTATGCAATGGGAACAGTTAAGGCCTGGCAAAATTTCAGCTGAGCATTCATTGTCTTTCAGCATAATATATGCAACAAAATTGTTAGCTATGCCTAAACCTCCAGAAAAGAGTTCTGGGAAGTCTTTTAGCAACCCAGTTACTCTGTCCTTTGTATTGAATGCAGACACTGACAATACATTGTCCTGAATGTTTAAAAAAAAACCAAATGAATCAAGACCAAATATTTTCTCACACTCATGTGATTGTAGCACTGTAAAAGTCACTGTTTGTGTATGTGAGCGGTACATGGCACTCAACCCTCCAAATAGCTGGCTGCCTAGATGTATAAGCTGATAAGGCACCAGAATCATACTGATCTAGTATTTGCACTATCTGCTGAAATGATGAATCAGACTGTTTCAAAATTTGTTCTCTGAGTTTGACATCAGGTACATAGTACACGATCACATCACACAACATAACATCTGAACATAAGGCACTGCAAGCACATTTGAATTTGCATTTCCTTGTCATGCCCTGAAAATCTGTTACCCACTCATGATAAGTTTGTTCTGGCCGTTTTTTGCAATTGAAGAATTGATACCTAGCTGCTACCACATTCACTTGCTGTTCATAATAGTTTGTTAGTGAGTGTCACCATGTCATAAGCAAGTTCACTCGAGTGGTGTTAGGAAAGAGTTTTTGAATTAATCTGAACACTGCTCTTCCTACCGTTGATAACAGATAGTGAAGTTTCATGTACCTGGGACATTGTGAGCCAGCATATGGGCATCAAACTAGTGCAGCCACTTGAGCTATTCCTTGTCTTGTTCGCCAAACTGTTGAAAAGGTGGTATAGCAGCTATTGTAGGGTGTGCTTGTTCCCTAGGGCACACAGCGTTGGCGAGTAGCTGCTGCGCCGTGTTGAGCAGTGTAGATATTTGCTGCATCTGAAACTGAAACATCTGCTTTAGCTGTGAGACATCTAATGCTTGCATCTGCAGTGCCTGAACAGGGGGTGGGACAGGTGGGAGGAGGGGTGGGGGCTTGTTGGAAGACACAGATGCAACAAAAAGACAAAAATATATACAAAGAAATATTCTGCAACACCCACCTGAAAACACTGATTAGCAAAAAGGACAAGAAACTGTTAAAGCAATGAAGCACACCTGCAAAGTAAAGACAAGAGAGAATTAAGGTGCCAGCAAAAAACACAAAAAAGTCAGACCATCAGGCACAGGGTTGGTTTGTAACACCACGTCACCAATTGTTGGGTCTTGCCCACTTGTTTCGTATAGGGTGCCTAAAGGAAGCTGCATTTGTCAGAATGCTTTACAGCAATTCAAGCAAATGAAATTAGTAGTTCATTTCAATAAAGGAGGATGACAATACTTAACTTGAATGCACAAAGGTGTCTCAAGCGATGGACGACATACAACATAAATCCAAGTTCTTGTTATACTCAATCTTCAAACAAGCAATGGATATGGATCAGATATTGTAGCACTCTCTGCCAGGCCATGCTAATACTCTGCAAATCCTGTCCACTAATGACCACTGGGCTGATAGGAGTGGCGCTTATATTCACTTCTTGCAGAGGTTGCTCCTGGCGCACGGTCCTTGTCAGTGGGTTATTGGCTGATGTTTCCTATTGTTATAACAAGTATGTCATGTAATTTACAGTGGAGAAAATATTATACGAAGATATTATTTATTGCAGTATGCTCAGCAGAATAAAATAAATATATTTTACATAATATTTTGGCAAAATATAGATCTTCCAATGTTAAATTTTGTAATATGAATATTTTTAACCATTAAAAAACAAAGATGATGTGACTTACCAAATGAAAGTGCTGGCAGGTCGACAGACACACAAACAAACACAAACATACACACAAAATTCAAGCTTTCGCAACAAACTGTTGCCTCATCAGGAA
The DNA here is from genome assembly GCF_021461385.2 of Schistocerca piceifrons. Classification (NCBI taxonomy): domain Eukaryota; kingdom Metazoa; phylum Arthropoda; class Insecta; order Orthoptera; family Acrididae; genus Schistocerca; species Schistocerca piceifrons. The sequence goes on from NC_060140.1 coordinate 872,710,790, forward strand.
AGAGGGAAGGAGAGGGGAAGACGAAAGGAAGTGGGTTTTAAAGGAGAGGGTAAGGAGTCATTCCAATCCCGGGAGCGGAAAGACTTACCTTAGGGGGAAAAAAGGACAGGTATACACTCGCACACACGCACATATCCATCCACACATACAGACACAAGCAGACATATTTAAAGACGACATACAAATATGTCTGCTTGTGTCTGTATGTGTGGATGGATATGTGCGTGTGTGCGAGTGTATACCTGTCCTTTTTTCCCCCTAAGGTAAGTCTTTCCGCTCCCGGGATTGGAATGACTCCTTACCCTCTCCTTTAAAACCCACTTCCTTTCGTCTTCCCCTCTCCTTCCCTCTTTCCTGATGAGGCAACAGTTTGTTGCGAAAGCTTGAATTTTGTGTGTATGTTTGTGTTTGTTTGTGTGTCTGTCGACCTGCCAGCACTTTCATTTGGTAAGTCACATCATCTTTGTTTTTAGATATATATTTCCTACGTGGAATGTTTCCCTCTATTATAACCATATCATTAATTTGAACCCAACAATTACGTTTGTTATTGTCGCTGTTGCATCTCGAAATCTTTCCTGTCGTCTTATTTTCTCTTTATTTTCTCTTTCTGCGTTTACCAGTAGTCTCACTTTCTATTCACCTTCCCTTTTTACCGTAATACAAATTTATCCCGCCTATTTATCCCGCCTATATATACTCTATAATACGTAACCCACTTCCAAACCATAACCAAAAAATTTTTATTTTGCGCTTTCAACAATACCGCTAACCGTTTCTAGTTCAATAACAGCTGCCTTCACGTATTAAATAACCATTTCGGCTAGTTCTAATAACTTTTACTTTATTTCCACTTCCGTTTTTCGTACATCACTGATCATTTTTAGCCGCTCTCCACAGGTTTTAACGTCATTATTTACAATTGTTAGCCCCATTTTCGTAATCTTTCACCACAACACCACGCCTTTTAATACATTTACACGTTTTTTCGAAATTTTCCCGAATTTCTCCGTCCTTTAACGTGTTTTAGCGGCAACACAACCACCTAACCTTCATGCACATCGCTGTCTACCAACCCAAGTTCACCACAGGATCAACTTAACCAACACTTGGTCTTTAAATATGTCTGCTTGTGTCTGTATGTGTGGATGGATATGTGCGTGTGTGCGAGTGTATACCTGTCCTTTTTTCCCCCTAAGGTAAGTCTTTCCGCTCCCGGGATTGGAATGACTCCTTACCCTCTCCTTTAAAACCCACTTCCTTTCGTCTTCCCCTCTCCTTCCCTCTTTCCTGATGAGGCAACAGTTTGTTGCGAAAGCTTGAATTTTGTGTGTATGTTTGTGTTTGTTTGTGTGTCTGTCGACCTGCCAGCACTTTCATTTGGTAAGTCACATCATCTTTGTTTTTAGATATATATTTCCTACGTGGAATGTTTCCCTCTATTATAACCATATTTTTAACCATTAATATTCACAATACATAAGTTTTCATTAAAACAAATTAATATTTTACTTCCCTACAACAGTCATAACTCCAATCTCAAATCTTCATTATTTTATACAAAATGCACTGTTCCAGTTCATTTTGAAAACTAGTAATTAAAACTTGTTTACATCATGAACAAAAATTTTCATCATTTAGTAGATTAGTATTGAGCTAATACCCTTTAACGTTGGTTACTACTCTTGATAACATTATACAACAATAGGTGTAAGATGAAAATTAAAATGTGGTCTTAAAAAAAATTTTATGTAATGAAATTACCAATGTACCAGTATCTTGTAGTATACTGAAAATGATGTGTTGTGTACTACTATTGAGGAATCTCTGTTACATTATGTGGTTCGAAAGGGATATTGATTGCCACTGCCTAGCTCAGACAAAGGTAAATAATGCTGCTAACAAAATCTTTGATCATTTACCAAATGTAATGAAATATCTAGTAGGTAGCTAGTAAATTTTAAAGCAAACTGATAAAATTTCTACTGGGCAGTTCCTTTGTTCTATAGAACACTATTTATTCGAAAGATTTCAACTAATGTAGAACAAAAGAATTACAGATTTATTTCTGTAATTGTACTACATTTTCAACTGTTATATAAAAGACAATCACTAAACATGATGTTACTAAAATGGAAGATGATAAAATGAGTGCTGAATCGTAAATTTTCCAACATGGCTTTAGCAAAGACAATCATAATATGGTTCCTAAATCTGCTTGTCACACAAATGAGTGAAAGGCAAATCCATAAACATGTAAGTTTACAACAGAAAAAAAACAGCCTAACATATTCTGTAGAGAAAAGTCACTCTATCTGACAGACTGATTAGAATTTTTATTAGATATGTAAAAGAACTGGTATCTCTTAACAACAGTCATTTTAGGTCACTGAAACAAAGGAGTGCTCAATGTGATGGAAAAAGGTGAAGGTAGTCCAATTTTTTAAGAATGTTTACAGAAGCAATGCCCAGAATTTGGGACTTGTTTTACTGCCTTTGATTCCACCAGCACCAATCAAGTGAACATCAGATTTTTCTTTTCATTCATAAAGCTCCAGTACAGTTCTGCACTGTTTACTAGCAAACAAAATACACACTTACAGAATACTGGAACAGATATGTGATTCACTCAAGACTTCCTAGCCAACAGAACTAGTGTGTTATCTCTTAGGAGAATGACAATCAGTAGCATTGTGTATATCATGAGCAAGTGTGGTGGTGCCATTATTGTTCATGATATATAAATAGTCTGGCAGATGATGTTTCTAGCTCTCAGAAGATGAAGATGGGTCAGCCTACAAGAAGGGGACATCATGACAATGCACATGCAGATGATAATCAGAAAATTAGAGTTGATCCTAAGTATACATTAATGTAATGCAAGCAAATATAAAAATAAATCCATGATTGCTTGACTGCAGTCTTAGCATTGGTGGTCAGTGGAATCCTTCGCAACTCCCATGTATGTAGGAGCATATTTCCAGGACAGTTTATGGGAGAATGGCCATATATAACTAGACATGGAAAAGCAGGTTCTAGGCTGAGATTTAACAGAAAAATCCCAAGGAAACACATATCACCCACAAAGAAGGTCATTGACAAAAGCTTTATTTGACCAGTTCTTGAGAACTGTCCAGTTTGTACCATTAATCAAACATAGTTAAAAGAAAAGAAAGAAAATTTACAAAATAAAAGTGCAGTTCAACTACTTCCTTGGTTAGTGCTGAAATGCTCATTCACTCAGGTAGTAATATTACAAGAAAAGTTTTGTGCATTGTGGTGAGCCCCCTCTGAGATCTCTGTTCCAAAACAAATGAATAGACAAATTACTTCCTCCAATTAATATATCAAATAGTGACTACAGTGACAGAATTACAAAAATTTGAATCTACACAGAAGAGTAAGAATAAGTTTTCTCTGAGGTGATTCATGATTTTCAAACACATATCTTTCAAGACCCTATTGCAAATTGACGTTATTGATGTGGTTCTGTAATTCAGAGATTTACCCCTATTTCCTTTCTTTGGTACTGGTGTGATTGGTGAAACTCTCCAGTCTTTAGTTCCATTGAGCAAGCAGTTGTATATAATTGCTAAGTAAGAAGCTATTGTACCAGCATACTCTGAAAGTAATCTGACTGGTATACAACCTGGACCAGAAGCCTTGCCTTTATTCATTTATTATTAGTCTTGTAGATCATACATTTTGTACAGTAAAGCACATCATGATATAGGACAAGTCAGTTAAAAATTATGGTAGGATAGTGGTGGTGCTGGTACATACTTCGTATAGCAAAATACATATATGAGATACAGACAAAAACATAATGCTATAAGAAATAATAGTGTAAATTATCTTACTAAACTGAAATACAAGTGAATAACAAATGAAAATTTACACGACTAAGAAATAATCCATATGTTTTGCATAGCTATCATTGCCAAGAATATCAGTACAGATGGGTCCCCACTGGAGATTATATTAGTATTACTAAGTTTTGTGCACCTAGTGCACACACAGATAAAAATTACATGCTGTACAGTATAGTTAAAACAAAATCCAGCTTGTTACAAGTAATTAAAATTTTGTTTCAAGAAATTCACATACGGAAACAGAAACACTGACTTAGTAATGATTCCTTTAATTTACTCATTTTTTGATTTTTGCTTTTTTTGTTTTATGGGAGCTCATTGTATATTTTAACACCCTTACACTTAACCCTATTAGCATATAATTTTGTGTTGTGTGCTAAAATTTGACTGGGTTTTCCTCTGGTGTCATGTGTGTGGCAGTCTACATTTCTGTGGAGGGATTCCAAGTGCTGTACTGTAAAACAAGCCAATTCCATTATAAGGAGGCATATCAGTGGCAGGATTTTCAACTGTTTAAGCAGTGGTTTACAGTGCTCATTTTTTTTTTTTTTTTTTTTTTTTTTAAGTCGTTATTCTTACCACTTGTTTTTGTAGTTTGAATATTATGAGAGATTCCCCAGATGATCAGGACATACATCAAGACAGATGTGAATGGTACATCAGTTTCAAAGTATCTACACTAGCTGTGTTTTTTAATGATCTTAATAAATAACAGATTTTGTTAAGCTTTTGTGACAATGCCTCAATATATGGTTTCAAATTTAGAGTGTTACTGGTAGTAAGTCCAAGAAATTTGGTGTCCTGTCTATTTGTAATTGAAGGGAGTCAGATTTTTTCTTGTGTGGAAGTTCATAGTTACATTTTTCTGTGTATTTACGAGTAGCTATTTGCTTCAAACCAAGGTTTTAATTGACAATTAGTTTGATTGACATCATCTTGCAATATGTCACCTCTACTTGTTATCAAAATATTTGTGCCATCAGCATGCAAGAAGGAGCTGGCATTTGGTATGTGATCTGGGAGGTCATTAATGAACGAAAAGGACAGGGCCAAGAACAGACCTCTGATGCACATCATTTTTGATATGTAGTGTATCTGACCTACAATACCCGGAAGTCTTAGAATTTCTTATTTCTACATATTGCTTTCTTTCACTGAGGTAGCTACAGAACCAACTGTGGGCTACACCTCTAATCCCATACTGCTGGAGTTTTGCAAGGAGCAGCTTGTGGTCAACCATATCAAATATGTTGGACTGATCAAGAAATATATCAATAGCAGGTTGTTTATGGTCAAAAAAGCTTGAGTACTTTTGCAAAAATGCTTACAGAACATGTGTGGTGGACCTGTTTTTTCTGAAATCCATATTGGGAAGATGAGATTATGTTGCTAGAAATTAAAAATATTTCTCATCTTATTGGCACACAGTATTCAAAGATTTTTGAGAAAGCAGACAGTATGGCAAGTGGCCTACAGTTTGCTATGTCATTTTTCTCTTCCTTCTTATAGAGAGGTATAATTCTAGCATGTTTTATCTGGTTTGGAAATGTTCTCTCTAGAAGTGACGATTTATAATACATACATCAAAAAAATTTTTGCATCACCCTGGTTCCCAGAACACCTTAAGATAGATGTTGACAGTGGATATTGTATCACAGACACAGTCCCTTTGACTGTTCTGATATGTCACTAAAAACCCACCCAAAGATGTAAACAACCATGCATGAGCAGCACCTATTAGATGGAGGGGGTCTGACAGCCTATCATTTCCAGTCATTCCACCAGGAAGGAGGTACATGGCTGTAGTTCAACCACATCTAGATGATCAGTACTGCAGTTCAGTCATGTCTACATTTTTACTTTGTGCCAGGAAGGGCTCTCAACAAGGGAAGTGTCCAGCTGTCTCGGAGTGAACAAAAGCAATGTTGTTCGGACATGGAGGAGATGCAGAGACACAGGAACTGCTGATGACATGCCTCACTCAGGCTTCCCAACAGCTACTCCTGCAGTGGATGACTGCTACTTGCAGATTATGGCTCAGAGGAACCCTCACAGCAACGCCACCATGTTGAATAATGCTTTTTGTGCAGCCACAGGACGTTATGTTACGACTCAAACTGCGCACAATAGGCTGCATGATGCACAACTTCAATCCTGACGTCCATGGTGAGGTCCATTTTTGCAACCACAAAACCAGATGGGCCCAACAACATGCCAAATGGAATGCTCAGGATTGGCATCATGTTCTCTTCAGTGATGAGTGTCGCATATGCCTTCAACCAGACAATCGTCAGAGACATGTTTGGAGGCAACCCGGTCAGGCTGAATGCCTTAGACACATTGTCCAGTGAGTGCAGCAAGATGGAGGTTCCCTGTTTTTGGGGTGGAATTATGTGGGGCCAACATACACCACTGATGATTATGGAAGGCGCTGTAACGACTGTACAATATGTCAATACCATCCTCCAACCGATAGTGCAACCTTATCAGCCGCATATTGGCGAAGCATTCGTCTTCATCGATGACAATTTGTGCTCCCATTGTGTATATCTTGTGAATGACTTCCTTCAGGATAACCACATAGCTCGACTAGAGTGGCCAGCATGTTCTCCAGACATGAACCCTATTGTACATGCCTGGGATGGATTGAAAAGGGCTGTTTATGGACGACGTGACCCACCAACCACTCTGAGGGACCTACACTGAACTATTTAGGAGTGGGACAATCTGGACCGACAGTGCCTTGATGAACTTGTGGATAATATGCCATGGTGAATACAGGCATGCATCAATGCAAGAGGACATGCTACTGGGTATTAGAGGTACCAGTGTGTACATCAATTTGGACCACCACCTCTGAAGGTCTCATTGTATGGTGGTACAACATACAATGTGTGATTTTTATTAGCAATAAAAAGGGCAGAAATGATGTTTATGTTGATCTTGTTATAACGTCAAGTTTAACACACATATTTCTGAATGACACAACACATATAAGTCACAGAGTAAGATGACAAGTAAGACGTGTGTACACGTTAGCATTCGAATGAGCACTGAGTCCCAGTCTAGCAGCCGCTGCTCGGCTGGCCGCTTAGGTGGTGCAGCTGCTGCATCGCTGGCAGACAGCGCCGCACATAGAGGACGCGCGTAATTGTGTGGCGGCACTTTGAATGATTGGTGAGTCACAACACTTTTCCCCCTTTGAAATTGTTGCACTGGTCTTGATAGAGGTGTCCTGGAGATGGCTAACGTCCATAGGCATTGTTTGACTCTCTGTAAAGTCTCGAGGAGGAGGCTTCCCGTACGGACGGAAGTGTCCCCGATGATAACAGGTCGAGATGACAGGAGACATGGGGTTCGAATCTGCTGGGGCCCCATGCACCAATCTGCCCATTGCGGCAAGTCCAGTTGATATGACAGGAGACATGGGCGATGTGTCGGCGTCCGTTGGAGGAGGAGGGGAGTAGATTTGCTCTGACAGAGGATGGTCATCCGGTTCCTGCATGGGCACGTCTCCTGGTGGTGTCCGTTCTTGTGCTACCATCGCGATGACGGTGAGAGGGCTGCGTTGTGAGTATTGAGAGATGCCAAGATCCCGAGCGTCAGGTAGAGCCAAAGGTGGTGTAGTGGCATTCGGAACAGGTGTTGCTGGCACACAAGGCCGAAGCTGGTCCGAATGACGCACTGCAACACCCATGTCCGTCTGGATTTCATACAGGCGTCTGCCACGGTGTCTTAAGATGCGGCCCGGGTTCGATTCTGGCCGCCTGCCATATCCCCGTACCCAGACAAGGTCGTCGGCGGTGAACCAGCCAAGTGAAGGCACCCGCGGCTGGGAGGTGGAAGGCCGCAGAAGATGAAGTAGCATGCGGGCTGTCGGCCATGTAAGAGTTCAGCCGGGCTGTGGTCACCCATGGGGGTGAAACGGTAAGACGCCAGAAACTGGAGAAGCGCATCATCAGCAGCAGAAGAAGTCAGAAGTTTCCGCATATGAGCCTTAAATGTGCGGACCAGTCGTTCAGCCTCACCGTTGGATTGTGGATGGAACAGCGGGACCGTGACATGCATAACACTGAGACGAGCACAAAAATCCGCAAATTCGGAAGAGGCAAATTGCGGACCATTATCAGTAACAAGATTAGAGGGGAGGCCTTCCAAAGAAAAAATGCGGGCGAGAGCACTGGTGGTTGCCGCGGAGGTAGGTGACGTGCAACGGACAATGAAAGGAAAGTAAGAGTAGGCGTCAATCACAAGGAGCCAATAAGTACCTAAAAAGGGTCCCGCAAAGTCAGCATGAATGTGCTCCCAGGGCTTCTCAGGTGAAGGCCACGGTGACAAAGATGACTTCGGGGCAGCGGCCTGTGATGCACAAGGGCCGCAGGCAGCGACCATGTGTGCTATTTCAGAGTCAATGCCAGGCCAGTACACATGACGGTGCACCAGAGATTTTGTGCGAGACACACCCCAGTGCCATTGGTGAAGGAGGCGCAAGACCGAAGCACGCAAAGACGCAGGTACCACAACACGCGGCGAAGCATTGTCAGTAGAGAGGAGGATAACACCATCCCTAGCTGTGAGGCGGTAGCGCAAAGTGTAGTAGTTTCGCAACGGATCAGAAGTCTTAGCGGACGGGCGATCTGGCCAGCCCTTCTGAATACAGCGTAAAACCCGGGAGAGGGTAGGGTCAGAAACCGTAGCAGCCGCCAGCCTGTCCCCAGTGATGGGGAACCCGTCCACAACCTGCTGCTTGGCAACATCCAAGTGGAAACACAGAAGTTCGTCCCTATCGAAGGCCTGATCAGGACCCATGGGAAAGCAAGACAGAGCATCAGCATTTGCATGTTGAGCCATCGGCCGGAAATGAATCTCATAATTGAAATGAGACACGTAAAGAGCCCAATGCTGGAGGCGGTGTGCAGCCTTGTCGGGAAGTGATGATGGATGAAACAAGGAAACAAGTGGTTTGTGATCCGTAACAAGATGAAATTTTGAGCCATAGAGAAAAACACCAAACTTATGAAGAGCATAAATAATGGCCAAAGCTTCTTTCTCAATTTGAGAATACTTTTGTTGGGCATCCATGAGCGTTTTGGAGGCATAAGCAATGGGTTGTTCCGAACCGTCAGAAAAACGGTGCGCAAGGACTGCACCGGCGCCGTATTGAGAGGCGTCTGTGGCAAGAACAAGATGTTGGCCAGGTCGATAAGTAGCCAGGCACGGGGCCTGTTTCAGCGTAGTCTTCAATTTCTGGAAAGCCGCATCGCATGACGCGGACCAGTGAAAAGGCACGTTTTTATGCAACAGGTGATGCAACGGCTGAGCCACCGAAGCCGCAGACGGTAAAAACTTGTGTTAGTATGCTATTTTCCTCAAGAAGGCCTGCAGTTCCTTAACAGATGTATGGTGAGGAAGGGCATCGATCGCAGCGACAGTTTGCTGAAGCGGACGAATACAATCCCGAGAGAGTTGAAACCCCAAGTACGTGATACATGCCCGAAAAAATTGTGATTTCTCAAGATTACACTTAAGACCAGCAGTCTGTAAGACATGAAAAAGTGTGCGGAGATTTTGAAGATGCTCTTCAGTGGTGGAGCCAGTGACAACAATGTCGTCCATGTAATTGATACACCCAGGGACAGTGAGCAATAATTGTTCCAAGAATCGCTGAAAGAGAGCAGGGGCGCTAGCAACCCCAAATGGCAAGCATTGGTATTGATAGAGGCCGAAAGGGGTGTTAAGGACCAGAAACTGCCGGGAAGCAGCGTCGAGAGGAAGTTGATGATAAGCTTCTGACAGGTCAATTTTAGAAAAATACTGGCCTCCAGCAAGTTTAGTGAACAGTTCTTCAGGACGGGGCATAGGGTAAGTGTCAATGAGGCATTGAGCATTTACAGTGGCTTTGAAATCGTCACAGAAACGAATATCACCATTTGGCTTAGCAACAACGACAGGAGAGGACCACTCACTGGAAGTGACAGGAAGCAAGACCCCTGAAGTAGTGAGATGATCCAACTCCCATTTTACGCAATCACGAAGGGCCACAGGAATGGGCCGAGCCCGAAAAAACTTAGGGCGAGCAGTGGGTTTGAGCGTGATATGAGCTTCAAAGTCATTTGGATGGCCTAACCCAGGAGAGAAAAGGGACGAAAATGTCGTCGACAAGGAATCCAGTTGAGCATAAGGAATAGCATCAGAGACAATATTGACAGAGTCATCTATGGAGAACCCAAAAACGTGAAAAGCATCGAAACCAAAAAGATTTTCTGCGTTGCTCTGGTCGACCACAAATATGGGAACAATGCGAACGACGGATTTGTAAGATACCTCAGCATTAAACTGTCCCAAGAGAGAAATCTTCTGTTTATTGTACGTCCGCAATTGCCGAGTGACAGGTGACAGGAGTGGAGAACCCAACTGAAGATATGTGTGAGAATTAATTATAGTGGCAGCAGAACCGGTATCCACTTGCATGCGAACATCTCGACCAAGGATTTGGACAGTGAGAAATAACTTCCCTGAAAGGGGAGAAGTGCAATTGACAGAACACAGAATCAGAATCAGCGTCATGTTCATGAACATCATGTATGCGGTCGGATTTGCAAACGTAAGACACATGACCTTTCTTTTTGCAATTGTGACACACAGCCCAACGTTGAGGACAATCCTCGTGTGAATGTTTCGTAAAACACCGCGGACATGAAGGAAGTTGCCGGGGGTTTCGCTGCAGTTTCTTAGCGGGTTGTTTACGGCTAGGCCGAGGCTGCACGTGGGAGCGCACTGCGGCCATGTCGGCCGGCGGGGACGCGCCGCATGCGTTTTCAACAGCGCACAGAGGTTGTATTTCCCAGACATCACCCCACACCTCTATTTGCGCCCCAGCGGCGAGAGAAATTTCAAAAGACTGCGCAATGGAGAGAACTTCATCTAGAGTCGGATTCGCCAACTGAAGGGCATGTTGCCGAACTTCTTTGTCGGGCGCCGACCGGATAATAGCATCCCGTACCATGGAATCGGCATAGGATTCTTTGTGAACGTCAGTAACAAACTGACACTTTCAACTGAGGCCGTGAAGTTCAGCAGCCCAAGCGCGATAGGATTGATGTGGCTGTTTTTGACAACAATAAAAGGCAACACGAGAGGCTACCACATGCGTTTGCTTTTGAAAATAGACAGACAGAAGTGAGCACATTTCAGCAAAGGACAGAGACGCAGGATCCTTCAAAGGAGCCAATTGCGACAACAACCGATACATTTGAGGTGAAATCCAGGAAAGGAACAGAGACTTACATGATTGTTCGTCCGTGACATGAAATGCCAAGAAGTGCTGTCGAAGACGTTTTTCATAATCAGACCAGCCTTCCGCCGTCTCGTCGTAAGGAGGAAAAGGAGGTATAGCCAACGACGAGAAACACCCCGCATTTGACGCCGCGACGAAATCGCGAATCGCCGCTGTTAGAAGCGTTTGCTGTTCAAGGAGATTTTGCAATAGTTGCTCGACAGTAGCCATGGAACCCTGTGAGTCAACGGTGAAAAGGAAAAATCCACTACCTCGTCGCCAATTGTTATATCGTCAAGTTTAACACATATATTTCGGAACGACACAACACATATAAGTCACAGAGTAAGTTGACAAGTAAGACGTGTGTACACGTTAGCATTCGAATGAGCACTGACTCCCAGTCTAGCGGCCGCTGCTCGGCTGGCCGCTTAGGTGGCGCAGCTGCTGCATGGCTGGCAGACAGCGCCGCACGTAGAGGACGCGCGTAATTGCGCGGTGGCGCTTTGAATGATCGGCGAGTCACAACAGATCTCTATTCCAATTTTCCGTACAGGTTCTGGAACTCTCGGAACCAAGGTGATGCAAAAACTTTTTTGGTGTGTGTATTTGACAGGGGCTTACTGATGCAGTTGGCGTGCTTATGAAATAAGAAGCAGGTTATCATATCATACCCAGCAGAATAAGTCTTTTCAAATTTTTTTCCTTATAATATCTTCAATTTTACATGGAGTTATGGGAGATAGGACAAAGGAACTGAGAGGAGTATTGTTTGTGGGAAGAAAGTGTACAGTGTTTGGAGAGTTGGTCAAGAGATTTGTGGCAATTTCTGAAACCTACCTGTTAAATTTATTAACAGTTTTATGTACATTTTCAGTCTTTTGCTCTTCGATATTCAGTATGATTTCATCCTCTACCCTTATCATTCTACAAGTTTGTTCATTTACTATACCCCAGACAATTTTGGATTTATTAGAAGAGCACCCCCTCCCCCCCTCACCCCTATTTGCTTTGTCATTATGAGCCTTTTTAGCACATCTGTTAACTCTCCTGTATGTGGTTTTGTAATGTTTACAATATGCCTTCAACTCTGGATTTGCCACTGTCCATTCTGCTAAGTCTGTGCAGCAGCCTCATCTTTTCTGATGAAGTTTTAATATCTTTTGCGGCCAACGCATTCTTTTTTTGTTTAGTGATAGTTTTTTTTTTTTCATTGGAAATAACAGTTCAAATAATATTCAAATATCTGCAAAAAAAATTCAGGCTTTTCATTTGTAGATGAACAAGTAAATACAGTTTGCCAGTCTTCTTTCTTCAAGTTAAGAATAAAGATATTTATCTTACTGTCACTGTAATTTGCATACTTAATAGATATTTTTCCTGTTGAGAGTACACTGTGTGGTGGTTTCAAATTATTGTTAAGTGCACTGTGATCTGTAAAAACAATATCTATAATCTTTACAGTGCAGTCAGTGTTAGTGGCCACCTTGTCAAGACAGCTCTCATTGGAGATATGGCTTTTATCTTTAAGTTAAATGACATGATTAAATTTATCATTTGCAGCTTTCTAACAGATTCTTCAAGAAAATCAGTGTCGAGATCACCACATATTACTACATTTGTTGAGTTATTGTACTATGCTTTTTCTACCAATAATGCAAAGTTTCTAAGGAAGACAAAAGTCATCACCAGATGATCTATAAACACACATTTAGGTGCAAGTACTGCCCCAGCTAATTCGATTCTTAAGTGTTTTAAGCTGCTTTGTTACACCGAGGATATCTACTTCTAAATTGCTCATGTTGGCAGTTGTTCTTGATTCAAATTCTGGAATATTTACTTCATCTTTTTTTGTTAAGGTATTTCAGAAAACCATGTTTAGTAACTCTGCTGTAGTGGCATCTCATCAATAACATCACCACTGTTACCACAGAGTGCATCTTGGCACTGGTGTACTTTACATAGGACCAGAATCTCTTTAGGTTTAGTGCCAGATGTGCAAAGAGAGTTCATTGCAGAAACTATTAAAAGCGTCTTGCATTGAAGTTCGTCATTACCACAATGATTCCTATATCATTCTGAGATGACTTTTGGATGAATAATGATTAACTGGTTCTGCAGACTAAATTAAGTTATAATTTCTTATATACTGCTTATGATATTTATGAATATCATTTCTCACTCATTGTTTATGCTTAAAATAGTAATAAACTGGCATATTACATAATTAACAGAAAAAACTGTTCTTTCCCAGTTATGTGAATATTCTGGGAACAACACTCTGGCCTCAGGGAAGGAGAGTGCAAACAAAATAATGATTGTAGGACTACTTAAAATGATGCATTATTCATTATTGTAGCCATCTAGACTGAAAAGATTAAAACTTCATCATAAATACAGCTAATTATCTTTATTAATTATTATGTGCAACTGGATACTATTGGATCATGAAAACCTTATAATTCAGTTAACTGCTTTGCCATGCAGCTCTCACTTTTTTCTCCATGGAGTCTCATTCTTTATTCAGTTCATTCTGTTGCCATTTCCTTTGCAGTTTCATTCTCTTAGTGCACGTCCCATCTGTTATTTTTTGTCTGTATGAGTTTAAGTCTAAAATTTATCTAGGCTCTTTCTAGGTCTTTTTTGACTTGTGGAATTCAGGGTATAGCTTCTGTAATCTTGACGTGGATGTGGACACCATTATGTGCCAGGATGGTTTTTTTCCATACCAGAATGTCATACACAGGAGGGTGGTTTGCATTCTATCAGTGCCTCAGTGTGTGCAGAAACAGGAAAGCTCAGTTAGTGTGTTAAAGTTCTGTATTCTTCAAGACTTCCACACAGAAGTTGGTGTCAGCATCACAGTTGCATGCCTGATCCCAAGCAGTGGTTGCTAGCCCAGCATGACACCTGGTGGCAGTACAGGTATGCATGGCAGCGTTGCTGTCTCATGCTGCCTCAGTGGAAGGCTGTGACTAGGCTCGGTAGTAGTGCTGATGTAAGGTAGGTTGTCTTAAGCCAAGGTGGCCATGAACAGAAGCCCTGTGCTGAACTCAGGACCTCTGGAGGTGCCCAGATGCTGTACAAAGAAACCCTAGAAGTGTTCCTCCTTTGAAGGCATTCATATCAGGCCAATAACCACCAGGTCTACTGATGGTTGGTTGATCTGTGGTTAGCTGGTGATGCTGCTAGGCAAAGCTGAAGGTGCTTGGCCTGTGTTAGACTGCCAGCTGGTATAGAGACTATCTGTTGTCAAAAGTCTCATAGCCATTCATAGTGTGAATACAAGTGCTGCTAAAAGCTAAGCAGCGAGTATTTATATTCACTCTGTCCGGCTATGCTGTGACAGGGCCCCACTTCCTGTCAAGTAGGTGAGCATGGGAAGCATTGTGCCAGGGCACATGGAATTTCAGCCCACCATTGTGGTGGACTGAGGCTTTGCACCAAGCTTTTCAGCAATATTCTAGCACCCAGCAGCAGGATCTTGTAGGCGGCTCACTCACACACCTCTTGATGGGTTGCAAAGTCTGAAATTCAGTTGTTCCCACAACAGTCCTGCCCCCTTAGTAAGATCTGGTCCATCAAATTCCAGGCTGCTACTTAAACCTGTAAATCACTTAAAATAACATAGGACTATTGTGTTTGCATTCTATTAGATTCTCATTTACAATTACTACACTGACTGTCTTTCTCCTTTGTTCACTCTGTCACTTGGTGTATGAAGATTGAAACATCCACAGTTGCTCAGACCATGAGAGTGACCAAATTGGTCAGTATGTAATGGACTGGAAGTTTGGGTGGGTGGCTGGTTCTCCACCACTGACAGCTTATAAAAACCCAGACGTGAATTAAGAAAGTATCTGAGAACAAAAATGAAATTCATCCACACATTCTAACATTCAAATTAACATATCAAGCAAAATATCTGTGCTACTATATAAAGATAAGTTGTAGTGTAATACTGTTACCACAAATTTAGAAAATTTTGTGACCAATTTACTTCATATTTTTACATGACATTGTAATAAATGTTTAGACAGATATAGGGCACACATTCTATAAATATATGTGGTATATATCTATATATAGACTATATAAATGGGAAAGACTGTTAAGAAAACTATTGAAACATTCTTGACAAAAATGTTTCAGATTTTTATGTGACACTCTAATAAAAATTCAGATAGACATCGGTTATATATTTTTTAATATATATCATATATAAATGTATACTACACCAGGGGGAAACATAGTCAGCAAAAAACTCGTAAGGTTCCTAACTGATTTACTACAAATTGTTATATGACAATCTACTAACATACAGATGGCCGTAGGCTATATATCTTTGTTTAAAAAGATATGGATTTTCCTGCAACATGGACTGCAAGTAACAAAATGTTGTGCTGTGAAAACGCGTGGTTTCATTTTACTTCTTGGAGTCAGTTTTAACTTAAATATAAGGACATTTAAACCATTAGCCAAATTGTTTCTTCCACATATATCACATATATTCTTTCTCCTTAAACATAATTTTAAACAAATATTGGACACATAACAGTGTATTTTCCTTTTTTTTCATCACATTCAGTTAAGGAAAGAAGAATGCTGTATTTGTAGCTTATCAAAACTTTTCAGTCCTACCCATCCACAGATCAAAACTTTGAGAAGTATTGTCATTCAAGCTAATGTCCTCACAGATCCAGCAGTGAGAGAGGTCTCTCCTATACCCATTGCATTAACAATCCCAACTGATTTATCCACTCATTTTAAATGAATTGAGTTCTCGATTAAGGTTTCACTTGCAATATCCGTAAGCTGGGATCAAGCTCAGTGAGAGGGGGAAAGACGTAATGGACAGAAGGAAGGCGGGGGGAAGTGATGGAGAGAGATAGAGAGAGAGACAGGGAGGAGAAGTCTTGTAGAAATCTTTTGCATTATAGAAAAAAAGGGTTTTCATCAGTGAATACAATAGTACATTTGGTCTTCAAAACCTTACTGGTATTTTTGATGTCACAAAATCTGAATTCCATTTTAAACTGAAATGGATCTACATTTCAAATAAAGCTGCTTCCCGTTTACTTGTTAAGTACTATGAGATAGTGTAAAACACAATGAAAAATATTTGCTCTCCATTGGCATAAAGACTTCAGCACCTAAATTTTACTGTGGTCTTTTATATTCAAGTTAAACAAACATTATTTTTGTGAATATTTTTCTATCTTTTGAGAAATCAAAGTAAAATATTTCTTTAATACTTGACTTCAGTGGAGCCAAGAAAAACATTCACATTTTTTTTGTTTGACAATATATTTAGTTAGCATGGATAATAAACACTTACATAGTCATCAATAAAGTTTACTGTCCTACTTGAGATAATTCATTCTATTTGCAGATTACAAGAAAAATTGGTCTTAATATAGTCCTCATTGGTATAAACCACTGTATAGTTCATGAGACAAAATGTGAGGGTCCATGTACAAACAGCTACAGGCCAAGCAAATATTCTCTCTTGGTTGATGCAAATACAACATCATTTGTTGGTGTTTCTGTGATTGTTACACCTGAGTGTCAGGACATCACAAATGAATCAGCACACAAAAGCTGTCATGACCATCACTGTTACAATGGTGGCTGCTGTGTGCAGAAAGGACCTAGTGTCAGGTAAATTTTGCATTTTTCTGTTGTCATATTTATATTTGTCATATTTATATTTACAGATGGGCAGCATTGTGCTAGCAAGAGACATACCAGCATTGAAGAAAGAATACCACATTAAAGGCTTTTCTGATTTTCTGGATTTCAGACAGTTGGCATACTTGACTCAGTGCATCTGCTGTTACACGGGGAATGCAAATTTTCAATTTTTTGCAAAAGAAAATTAACATGTAAGAATACCACATAAATCAAACATGGCAAGAACATATGTAAATTCCATGCAACTGCAAAAGAATGAGATATGTAACTGGAATGGCAGAAGCTCCATGAAGCTGTTGTCTATATGGTAGGTTATGATACCAGAAAACTGTACCAAAATGCAAGAAGCTCTGCAGAGGATCAAACAGTTGGGTCAGTGGCTGGCAGGTGTCAGTCACTCTCAAAAACAAATCTCCACTATCATGTGATGCCTTCATGTGAGCAACAAGTTCTTTCTTCAAGAAATGATTGTCTTGTGAAATGCAGTCCATTTCCATCAACTGAAACCGTGCCTCAAGAACTGCTTTTGAACATGGAGAAACATGTAACAAGCTATAACAAAATGTTGATACTGCACACACTTTTATATTTATGCAGCAAATGGATACAGAGCCAGTTATGCATTATTGTTTCTTCAACAATATATATTTCTACCTGTTTTGTAAATAAAAACACATTTTCCTGCTGCCACTTAATTCATTTATCCCAGCCACGTTTCGCATTTTTCTTGTTCTAAGTCATCATCAGTGGGATCTATGACGATACAGTTTTCTTATTTTTAGATTATTAAACAGTTCACATCATGATTTTTTATGTAAAAAAATAATTACTTATGATTTGCTGATTTGCATTTCCTCTCATCTGGACTGGAGATTGCACTACCACTTTATTACTGACATATAAGCACAACTTTGCATTCTCACATATTTGTATTTGCATGAACATATGCTTGTGGGATCACAGTAGTGAGAGACATCATTAAAGTGTATAATGAGCAAGAACAATAAAATATCCTCCAGTCATTATGGCAGTAGCATAATGCTAAATAGAGAGGAAATAACATTTGAGCTTTCATGTTCATACTCTGAATGTTTAAATGCAGAACATTAAGAGTCTGCACACATAGTATTTCACAGCCAAATAAATTTTTTATGTTTTGACATAATATACCATTTCTTTTCTGACATTCATATATCTTGGCTACAGCTGTATCTGCCCAGTGGGTTATGATGGTCCTCGATGTCAAGGAACAGTCAGAAGTTTCCAAGGAGATGGATGGGCTTGGTTTCCCTCACTCACTCCACAATCTGAAAACCATGTTAGTCTCGAGTTTTTAACAAAGGAAGAACATGGCCTGATATTCTACAATGGTCCAGTATCAATTATAGCCCCACTTGAAGATTCTGTGTCAGGTATCCTCTTATTTTCTTAACACCATCATCTTTTTCTCTACAAGAATTGTAATTCCCATGCTATACCCACACACTGAGATATGTATGGGAATATACAGAAGGCTATTTGTGACTAATAAATGTGATGTGTTAATGATAAAATTTTCAGATTTTGTTGCATTTGAGATATACAATGGTAAACCCAGATTATTATTGAAAACAACACAAGGAACTGTGGAACTAAGCGTACATGTGGAGAGAAATCTAAATGATGGAAAATGGCATCACATTGACATATTTTGGAATTCTGTGGTAATTATCAAAAGTTAGCAGTAAAATCAGTTATTTAACTCATTTTTTCATCTTGTTTGTGAATGAAATTGACTCAGCAAACAGTGTAGAGGAAGATGTGTTATTATATGAATTCTTGAATTTGTTTCTTCTGCTTGAATAGAATGTTCGTCTTGTAGTGGATTTTTGCAAGTCTGCTGATGTGGTAGAAATGAAAGAAGCAGCAGTGGTATTCTTCAATGGGACAAGCTGTCAAGCAGAGAGAAGCCTGCCATATCTGAACACTCAACTCAATTTAAACAGCCCTCTCCAGATTGGTGGAATTTACTGGACACAAATTCCTACAAAGGCAACAGAGTGGCGTGTCTTTCCAAAGTCATTAAACTTCGATGGCTGCATAAGAAATTTCTTTCACAATAGCCAGGTAAGAGCTTTATCTGTAAATAAAGGTATAATCTTAATTCTTACTTATTTTTAGTGGTAAAGTGGGTCTTTATACATAGTATGAAATTATGAAGAACCTATTTTACTCTTAGTACATTATAAGTTCTAAACTGAATAAATTAGAAGTAGGTAGATATAAGTTACACAACAAAGGTGACAGTGAATGCTTTGACCAAATGTGACAATTTTAACCTAGGAACATAGATAGAGGCAAATGCATTTTTGTACTGTTTGGACTCTTCACTAGATGGCCCTTTCAAACCACCTGAAGATTGTATTTTGATTCCTTGCTACATATACAACTGAATTTTTGTAGCCAAATTAGTCACATTTCAACTGATCTGCTGTAGTACCCAAATACCTCCAACTTACATAGTAACTACACTGACAGAAAAAAAAATTGTGACATCAAGAGGGAGTCATCGACATAAACGAAAGTTGGTAGGTGTGTCTACATCTGAAAGATGATTTCTGTTCAAATTTTGCGCCAGTCACATAAGAGTGGCACTAGTAGCAGGTTTGCTTTAAATACACACAGTAACAGTCATAAGCATAGGTTACTTTTGAGATTGGATGTGGTGAATTGAAATTAGACAATAATGCCTTTCAGATGGCAAAAATGTCATTATGAACACCTCACTCAGCTTGAACGAGGTTATGTAACAGAGCTACGAGAAACCAGATGAACTTTCCATGATATTGCAGAACAACTTGGCAGGAATGTAGCCACTGTACAAGATTGCTGGCAGCAGTGGGCATGAGAATATACAGTCACAAGAAGATTGGGTTACAGATGATCATGTGCATTACTGAGAGGGAAGGCCACTGTGTTTGGTATACAGCTCTGGTGTATCATATTCCATCTGCAGCAGCAATTTGAGCAGCAGTTGGGACCATGGTGATGCAACCAATTGCCACAGATAAGTTACTTCAAGGACAACTCAGAGCCAGACACCCTGAGCATGCATTCCACTGATCCCAACCCACCACCATTTGCAACTTCATTGGTGTCAAGCAAGTGCTCATTGGAGGACAAGGGGGAGGTCTGTTGTGTTTTTGATGAAAGCTGATTTTGCCTCAGTGCCAGTGATGGTCATATGTTGGTTAGAAGGTCATTTGAGGGCCTGCAAGCAACCTGTCTGCATGCTAGACCCGCTGGACCTACATATAGGTTTACGCTCTGGGGTGTGATTTTGAATGATAGCAGGACCACCCCACACACCCTGACTGCAAATTTTTATGTCAGCCTGGTGATACGACCTGTTGTGCGGCCAGTCATGAACAGCATTTCAGGGGGTATTTTCCAACAGGATAGCACTCATCCATATATAACGGCTGTAACCAACGACGCTCTACAGAGTGTTCCCATGTTTCCTTGGCCTAGTTGATCATGAGATATGAGCTCTGTCTCCAATTGAGCACATATAGGACATCATTGGATGACAATTTCAGCGTCATCAACAAACAGCATTAACTGCCCTCGTATTGACCAACCAAGTGCAACAGGCATGGAACTCCATTCCACAAACTGACATTTCATACCTGTACAACATAACGCACATTTTCATGCTTGCATTCAACATTATGATGGTCACACTGGTTTATTTCACATTTGCAATGGATTATCTCTCATTTACATTAACCTCTGATCTTGCAATATTAATCACTTAAGTATGTTACTGAGACAAAGGTATTTCTAAAATGTCATTAATCTGCATTAATTATTTTTTGGTGTTCTGAGTTTTTTTCAGTCAGTGTGTCATCAGATGCCAAATATGAGATAAGGGTCATCAATAAAAGATAAAACTTAATACTAACAGCAGATTTATCACATAAATAATATACAAATTGCAAGTGAAGCTGATCGGTCTCCTGAAAAGTGACCAATCTTAGTTTTTACACAGAGCACAGAAGCCCTTAGAATAAGCCAAACATAACAGATATATGCAAACTGTTGCAATACTGAGGTTGCTAATGAAATGGTAAAAATAGCTGAATTAGAACCATTGTAGATATAGTGCCCCTCAGGCTTAGATCAATGTGTTGTACAGATTCAGTGTTTAGATTGTTATTCCATGAGATGTATTATTGAATAGAAGAATAATTTTTGGCTTTCACTTTGTTTAGTTTATCATCATATAAATATATTTCTGTAAATATCTGTGTGTTTTTAAATAGAAATAGAGAAGTTTACTTATTAATTCAGTAGATGTGCTTATTTAAATGTTGCCTCAACTAGTGAAAATAAAACCCTCTCTGGTGTTCTCTCACAGATTGTGGACTTGGCTGATCCTCTGCTGTCTGTGGGTACAACTACGGGCTGCTCTCACACAAAGGCAGCATGCAGCCAGCTCAACTGTACAGCACATGGCACATGTCTAGCAGACCTGACAGGAGCAGCACCACAGTGCTGGTGTGATGTGGGATGGAGTGGCCCCAGTTGCTCTGTCCCTACGAAACCCATCACATTCCTGCCTCACAGTTACATTAAGTTTGCACTATCATTTGAACTCAGTCATTTCACCACAGTCATGCAGATGAGATTCAAAACAGAAGAGGTTGAAGGAGAGCTTTTCCGCCTTGCTGACCAGGTCTCACAGGAATATGCCATTCTTGAGGTTTGTGATCAGAGTCTTATTTTCACTGTGTAAAAGAAATGGAAGAATGATGAAATCACACATAATGTAGATGTAGATATTAAGGTTTGCTTGAATTCATATGACATTAAAAAGCATAATAGGTTTAATGACATGTCATATAAGAATAATCCTAACAGAAAAAAATAGTATGGTAGGACAGTTACTGAAGCATCAAAGAACAATTAATTATCTGATGAAGGAAAGATGGGGGAGGGGGGGGGGAGAGAAGAGAGAAACAGACAGAGAGAACAGAGAGAGAGAGAGAGAGAGAGAGAGAGAGAGATGCATAATGAAGGAATTATCCAAACGAAATGGACATCAGTAGATATGATTGTGTACAGGAAAACAAATGATTAAAATTTCAGAAAAAATGTGTTGGTCCACTTGTGGTCCTTATGCAAACAATTATTCAGCTTGGCATTGATTCACATGGTTGTTGGATGTTCTTCTGGGAGGGGGGGGAGGGGGCACCATCATGTCAAATTCTGTCCAATTGGTTCATTACATCTTTAAAATACTGACTTGGTTGGAGAGCTCTGCCAATAATGCTCCAAACATTCTCAATTGGAGAGAGATGCAGTGACCTTGCTGACCAAGGTAGGGTTTGGTAAGCACAAAGACAAGCAATAGATACTCTTACCATGTGAAAACACACATTATCTTGCTCAAATGTAAGCCTAGCCCAGGATGGATTTGATGAAAGGCAACAAAACAGGACATAGAACATCACTGATGTACTGCTGTGCTGTAAAGGTGCTGTGGACTACAACCAAAATGCACCTGCTATGAAATGAAATAGCACTGTAGACCATCACTTTTGGTTGTCTGGCTGTATAGTGGATGACAGTCAGATTGGTATCCCCCACTGTCCCAGGTGTCTCAAAACATGTCTTTGTTTGTCACTGAGGCTCACTTTGAAGTGGGCTCATCACTGAAGACAATTCTACTCCAGTCAATGAGATTCCATGCCCAAATGACCAACAAAAACATTTCAAGAGATGCCATAGCTAGCAATGAGATACTAACCTGACTGCCACGCACCATATGCTCCAACAGCCACAAGTGACCATCTGGTTTTCATTTCATTTCATAGCAGGACCCCTTTGGTTCTCATCTGCACAACCCTTACAGCACATCAGTACATCAATGATATTCTATGTCCCATTTTGTTGCCCTTCATAGCAAGGCACCCAGAACTTACACTTCAGCAAAATCATTTCCTTCTGCACAAGTCAAGAGTTTCTACAGCCGATTTTCATGGTTGTCAAACCCTACCATGGCCAGCAAGGTCTTCAGATGTCTGGCCAATCAAGAATGTTTGGAGCATTAACAGGAGGGACCCCAAACCAGTTCAGCACTTTGATGATCTAACATGCCAAATGGGCAGAATTTGGCTCAATTTCCCTCAGGAGGACATCCAACAACTCTATCAGGACCAAACCAGGTAACTGCCTGCATAAGACCCAGAGGTGGATCAACAAATTAATGACTTGCTCAATTGGTGAGACTCTTTCTCTTGAATAAATTATCAGATTTTTCTTATATTGTAATCATTTGTTTGTCCGTACATGTATGTCACATTCACTGATTTCCATCCCATTTGGGTAATTCATGGTGCATCTCTTTTCTGTCTTAGAGTGTACTTAATTTATGACCCTCTACTTTTGCATAGTCAAGTTAAACACAAAACTTGTGGGGATCCCCCTGATTTATTTGATAAAGTGAGATCTGTTACAGAACATTCCTGGATTGGTGCAAACTACTTTAAGTAACCATCCCAACCAAAATACAATGTACACGATATCGGAGTTCCACCAATAACAAACAGGGTCCAAAGTAAAACTAATCAATATGCCGGTTGCTGTACTCTTCATTGATTTTATTACAGCTGACTCTGACTTCCCCTAGGTTGGCTTATGTGCAATGTCTGACGTAATTTCATCAGAGGGCACTCCTGATGACAAGTAGTAGTGGTGCCGCAGTAATCAATAGCAATGTTTTAAAGTGACATAGTGATGTCAGGTGGCACTACTACATCCATCCATCATCCCCTCCCCCCTGGCAATGGCTACTGGGAGAGAAGAATGTTGGTTGTGTATAGCCTGGAGGGTCCATCACTGGGACAGATAATGGATCAATGTCCATGGATGCTGCTGCAGAAGGATGGGGCAGGACGAGGCGCAGTGGGAGTTCAAGAGTCACCCTAGCTGCAGGGATCACTGAGGCAAGGAAAAAGCCAGCTATTAATCAGGATGGCAGAGATAAAATTGACATCAAGGATGTCTCAAGAGTATGTGGGTGAATCACATAGTATCCATAATGGACACAGGACAGATGGAGATTGTCTTCAAATACAGGTAGGGTGGCATTCAAACTCACAGGCCCCAACTGGGAGCACCCACACAGAAAGAAAAGGCTTTGATGGCAATGTGCACTAACAGTGGGTGGCACACTTCTGTGTGGGTGTGGTGGGGTTGGCTATGAAGCCTCTGTCAAGTAGGGCCTTCAATAGGGGTGGCCTTAAAAGTTGCAATAAAACCACAGAGGGCATTATGTGGGGGTATCTGACACCATTTTCTTGTGGCTGGCAGCCATGATGTAATCTTGCATTTGTTAGAGGTCACTGACCAGGAGACTGAACCCCAAATATGTCAAGGATAGTTGCAAGAAAACACACTTGTGCGGACTGCATTTTATTCCTTTTGCTGCAGATGTCTGGAACAAGAGCTCAAGGTTATGGAGATGGTGCTCTGGAGTTGCACCTCTAACCAAGATATCACAAAGATATGTGGCACAGTTTGGAATAACTTGTAGTAAATAATCCATAAAACACTGTAATATGGCCAGGGCCAGCACAGTTCTAAAAGGCAACTGATTTTTACGATAGATGCCATGTGGAGTATTGAGTACTAGGAAAGCTTGTGCTGTTGTGGCCAAGAGAATTTGAAATCATTTATCTGCAAGATCAGGTTTACTGAATAAGGTGCTTTGGAAACACAGGGTGGGTAGGGAATGTGCTTCCACTTCAGTTTTTGTATTTATCATTACTGTACTGGAGTGGATCAGTAGTTCACAGACAGTGGTAGAGAACAGGTGCAGAAGATGAAGGCAACCAGGGGCGACAATAATTTACTAACTCTCAAGTTAGACAGGCATAGAGACTGTGTGCCCAAAGGAGATGGGCAGATGCCAATGAATCTCATGGTGGGATGAGTCAGCAATGATGTGCTGATGTTAGTGCTTTCATCCACACAGCTCACCAGTGACCTTGCCAGTTGAGCATTTCAACTATCTCATAATGCAGTGTCAAGCTGCAACACCTCTGCTCTCATAACTGTGTGAAGCAAGTCAATTCCAGTGTTGCCCAGGCTTGAACAGCAGATTGGTGGTTGTAGGATGCTGTCAGAGTACAGGTGTTTTGGGCTGACCTTAGTTTGATCTGTGAGGTGGCAGATGGAACCCCAGATTGGCGGTCAAGTCATGACAGCAAAAGAATGTTGGCAGCCTTACGTTGAAAGCCAACGCAGAGTGGACACCAATTCAAAGTCACCCACTGTATCATAGTCAGACTCGCCAAATGATTAGCTTTTATACATGAAAGGGCACATCTTGTTGTGGGGAGGTCACATATGCAGCACGCCAAGCACCACTAAAATGCCTCGAATGCCAGCTATTGCCCCAGCACTTAGGTGGTAGTTGTGGAGCCACTGGCATGGCTTCATGCTGAGCCAGCGTCACTTGATCAACATCTGGATTTTGGCATTGGGTCCTGGTTTGAGTCTATATCACTGCATTATTTTAAAGTCATCACAAGGTCTCAAGGTGCCTTTGTATCTGCATACTGTTACCAATGGAGTGGTACATTGACTATGGGGAATGGGCGTTAACACATCTTTATGATTAAGTGGGTCAAGTTCTGTTTTGAAGGCATCCTTTAGGCTAAGAGGCACCCAGCACACTTTTGAAGAAACATTGGGCAGCTGTCACTTTAAGTATGATGCGGGTTTTGAAATCAGTTAGTTTCCCTAATCCAGATAGAAAATTTGAAGATCACAGAGAGTTTTTTGGGGGTGAAAGGCACTTCACATATTTGTGAACCCTAAATCCAAAACTTGAAAAAAATCTATCGCAAAAACACTGTCCACTTTGTGTCAGATACCAAAAGAAAATTTACTGGATGAATGACTTGGTTGTAAATGAGTAAAACTGAAAACTTCCCTAGCAAGGGCACATGATGACATCCACACCCTCAAAGATGTCTCTCGACAGCAACTCTAAACTTAAGGAAGTTCCAACCAAAATATTATGAGTCTATTTTCAGGACCTTGCCAGATGATGTACACTAAATAAGCAAAATTTATTTTTTAATAGGAACATCTATTTGAATCAATTCAGCATAAAAAAATCCACAATAATATTGCAAAAAGGATAGATGGCTACTCACCACATTGAGGAGATGGTGAGTTGCAGACATACACAACAAAAAGAATGCTATATTTTGTGTCATCTTGTTGTTACTGTAGGCTTGTACCATGGGAAGTAAGGAGAGGATGTTGTTGGTGGCAGGTGTCCTCTCTTTATGACACAACTGCATGCATGTATTAACAGGGTTCTTTATTCATAACAACAAGATGTTACTTAACTTAAGATAGTCCAGGTGTTGTGGTACAAGCTCTTCCTTAATAGTCCACATTAGCCTCACTGCTGGTGAAGTACACATCCAGCTATGCACACTACACTGGTCACTATGGGCTGCCTGAGTCTGAGCTAGAGGCTGAGCTAACTGTGACTGCAATTCCCACTGGGCTGCAACTGATGACACCACTCTACTCACTGGATGACTGGATGACTGATTTGGTGTGTGTGACAGACTGGCCCCTCCTATCTGTGGCAGCGAACCAAATACTAGCAGACGAGAGAGTGTTGGCGATGTGTTTCTTTTGAGTTTGTCTTTGGCCTCTATCAATCTCTCTGCTGCCTGATGTGCTGGTGACAGCTTGCACCAGCATACTTTACATTTTAGCTTTGTACCAAAAGGCCATGATGGTGTCCTCTTGGGTAAAATATTCCGGAGGTAAAATAATCCCCCATTCGGATCTCCGGGCGGGGACTACTCAAGAGGATGTCGTTATCAGGAGAAAGGAAACTGGCGTTCTACAGATCAGAGTGTGGAATGTCAGATCCCTTAATCGGGCAGGTAGGTTAGAAAATTTAAAAAGGGAAATGGATAGGTTAAAGTTAGATATAGAGGGAATTAGTGAAGTTCGGTGGAAGGAGGAACAAGACTTCTGGTCAGGTGAATACAGTGTTGTAAATACAAAAGCAAATAGGGGTAATGCAGGAGTAGGTTTAATAATGAATAGAAAAATAGAAATGCGGGTAAGCTACTACAAACAGGATAGTGAACGCATTATTGTGGCCAAGATAGATACGAAGCCCACGCCTACTACAGTAGTACAAATTTATATGCCAACTAGCTCTGCAGATGACGAAGAAATTGAAGAAATGTATGCTAAAATAAAAGAAATTATTCAGATTGTGAAGGGAGGCGAAAATTTAATAGTCATGGGTGACTGGAATTTGGCAGTAGAAAAAGGGAGAGAAGGAAACATAGTAGGTGAATATGGATTGGGGGTAAAAAATGAAAGAGGAAGCCGCCTGGTAGAATTTTGCACAGAGCACAACTTAATCATAGCTAACACTTGGTTCAAGAATCATGAAAGAAGGTTGTATACATGGAAGAAGCCTGGAGATACTGACAGGTTTCAGATAGATTATATAATGGTAAGACAGTGATTTAGGAACCAGATTTTAAATTGTGAGACATTTCCAGGGGCAGATGTGGATTCTGACCACAATCTATTGGTTATGACCTGTAGATTAAAATTGAGGAAACTGCAAAAAGGTGGGAATTTAAGGAGATGGGACCTGGATAAACTGACTAAACCAGAGGTTTTACAGAGTTTCAGGGAGAGCATAAGGGAACAATTGACAGGAATGTGGGAAAGAAATACAGTAGAAGAAGAATGGGTAGCTTTGGGGGATGAAGTAGTGAAGGCAGCAGAGGATCAAGTGGGTAAAAAGACAAGGGCTAGTAGAAATCCTTGGGTGACAGAAGAAATACTGAATTTAATTGATGAAAGCAAAAAATATAAAAATGCAGTAAATGAAGCAGGCAAAAAGGAATACAAACGTCTCAAAAATGAGATCGACAGTAAGTGCAAAATAGCTAAGCAGGCATGGCTAGAGGACAAATGTAAGGATGTACAGACTTATCTCACTAGGAGTAAGATAGATACAGCCTACAGGAAAATTAAAGAGACCTTTGGAGAAAAGAGAACCACTTGTATGAGTATCAAAAGCTCAGATGGAAACCCAGTTCTAAGCAAAGAAGGGAAAGCAGAAAGGTGGAAGGAGTATATAGAGGGTCTATACAAGAGCGATGTACTTGAGGACACTATTATGGAAATGGAAGAGGATGTAGATGAACATGAAATGGGAGATATAATACTGTGTGAAGAGTTTGACAGAGCACTGAAAGACCTGAGTCGAAACAAGACCCTGGGAGTAGACAACATTCCATTAGAACTACTGACAGCCTTGGGAGAGCCAGTCCTGATGAAACTCTACCATCTGGTGAGCAAGATGTATGAAACAGGCAAAATACACTCAGACTTCAAGAAGAATATAATAATTCCAATCCCAAAGAAAGCAGGTGTTGACAAATGTGAAAATTACTAAACTATCAGTTTAATAAGTCACGGCTGCAAAATACTAATGCGAATTCTTTACAGACGAATGGAAAAACTAGTAGAAGCCGACCTCGGGGAAGATCAGTTTGGATTCCATAGAAATGTTGGAACACATGAGGCAATACTGACCCTACGACTTATCTTAGAAGCTAGATTAAGAAAAGGCAAACCTATGTTTCTAGCATTTGTAGACTTAGAGAAAGCTTTTGACAATGTTGACTGGAATATGCTCTTTCAAATTCTGAAGGTGGCAGGGGTAAAATACAGGGAGCGAAAGGCTATTTACAATTTGTACAGAAAGCAGATGGCAGTTATAAGAGTCGAGGGACATGAAAGGGAAGCAGTGGTTGGGAAGGGAGTGAGACAGGGTTGTAGTCTCTCCCCAATGTTATTCAATTTGTATATTGAGCAAGCAGTGAAGGAAACAAAAGAAAAATTCAGAGTAGGTATTAAAATCCATGGAGAAGAAATAAAAACTTTGAGGTTCGCCGATGACATTGTAATTCTGTCAGAGACAGCAAAGGACTTGGAAGAGCAGTTGAACGGAATGGATAGTGTCTTGAAACGAGGATATAATATCAACATCAACAAAAGCAAAACGAGGATAATGGAATGTAGTCAAATTAAGTTGGGTGATGCTGAGGGATTTAGATTAGGAAACGAGACACTTAAAGCAGTAAAGGAGTTTTGCTATTTGGGGAGCAAAATAACTGATGATGGTTGAAGTAGAGAGGATATAAAATGTAAACTGGCAATGGCAAGGAAATCATTTCTGAAGAAGAGAAATTTGTTAACATCGAGTATAGATTTAAGTGTCAGGAAGTCATTTCTGAAAGTATTTGTATGGAGTGTAGCCATGTATGGAAGTGAAACATGGACGATAAATAGTTTGGACAAGAAGAGAATAGAAGCTTTCGAAATGTGGTGCTACACAAGAATGCTGAAGATTAGATGAGTAGATCACATAACTAATGAGGAAGTATTGAATAGGATTGGGGAGAAGAGAAGTTTGTGGCACAACTTGACTATAAGAAGGGATCGGTTGGTAGGACATGTTCTGAGGCATCAAGGGATCACCAATTTGGTATTGGAGGGCAGTGTAGAGGGTAAAAATCGTAGAGGGAGACCAAGAGATGAATACACTAAGCAAATTCAGAAGGATGTAGGTTGCAATAGGTACTGGGAGATGAAAGAGCTTGCACAGGATAGAGTAGCATGGATAGCTGCATCAAACCAGTCTCAGGACTGAAGACCTCAACAACAACAACAACAACAACCAAAAGGCCTTCACATTCACACAGGCACAACTCACACATGACCACTGTCTTTGGCTGCTGTGACTGGACTGTGGCCATGTGTGACCACGTGTGTGGAGCTGTGCTTCTGTGAATGTGTGTGTGCTTTCTACTTCAGAAAAGGCCTTTTGGCCGAAAGCTAAAATGTATGGCGGTCTTTTCGTTGTGCATGTGTATGATTCAGCATCAGCTCTACATGCTCAGTCATAAGCAATTCTTTTCAAGATATTGAGTTATTCCATCCTGGATATTTCATTGTTTCATAAATCCACAAAAACTTTTATGAAACTGCATCCCTTTAAAGTGCTTGTAATTAATGTTGCCCAATGTGAACCACATGGAGGGTGTGCACACAGGCTTTGCAAATCATCACGTGGCTTTGATGAACAAAAGATTTTTCATCATACAAGAAAAAGGAGATACGTTTGGCTAAAAAGTGCAAAATACAACATATGCTTCTAAGTGGTTTTACAGTTCTTTATATATCTACATGTAATGGTGCAATTTTTTCACTTTCTTGTTTATTTTCTGCGTCACATGAATAATGAATTCCCCGTCTTTTCTAGATAAGAAATGGAAGCTTATGTTTCCGTTACAACCTCAACAGCATACATACTGAAGAACAGTCTGTCTGCTTAAGTTATGTTAACATCAGTGATGGCAACTGGCATACTGCAAAGGCAAGTAATGGGATTCCTTCACTTTTTCTTAAAAAAATTAAGTTTCTTGTATGTGTAGTTACAATTATTTTTAAAGTAAAGCTACACTATAATCTTGTGGACATATGAGCATTTATTAATCTAACTCATTTGGATTTCAGATTTCACGTTATGGCTCACTATCTATCCTCCAGTTAGATGATGGTGAATTTACTAGATATAATCAGACCACCTCATTTGAAGGACATCAGCTATTAGTTGTTGATAAACAGGAAGGTGTGCATGCAGGTGGAAAAGCAGAGTACCTAGGCATGAATACATTGGAAATTTTTGCTGATTATAAGAATGGTAAGATCTGTT
The DNA here is from genome assembly GCF_021461385.2 of Schistocerca piceifrons. Classification (NCBI taxonomy): domain Eukaryota; kingdom Metazoa; phylum Arthropoda; class Insecta; order Orthoptera; family Acrididae; genus Schistocerca; species Schistocerca piceifrons. Next base: position 872,741,463 of record NC_060140.1, read on the forward strand.
CATAAGTTGTTTCACTCAGTTTACAAATCATGATCAGAGATAAAATGGATATCAGGCACCTATCAAGTATCTGACCTATCTGGCTTAATTTTACTATCTGACCAAATAGCAGATAGTATATCAATATCTGGCACATGCCAATTTTCAACAAATTATTAAAATTTCATAAAACTGACTTTCTTTAATTCACATGTAAGATACTCTAAACACAAATAAAGTCACAATATCTTCAAATAAAAACACAGTTTATTATTAATGTTAATGAAAAATAAGTTAGTACTCATGCTGAAGTATAGGCAAATTATGGTGAATGAACAGAAATATCTTTCCATTAATAGGTAATAAGTGGTTTCACTTGTATTCATAAACAAGGCGTGATTCATAGAAAAGTCTTTTAGGTTGCTGATATATACATTCTGACAAACTTTGTCATATTTGGATACTGTTTTGCATTAGGTGACCACAACTGGATCTTTATAGTTTGTGGAACCTTTTCCAAATACACAATAAGGTGGCAAAAGTCATAAAGTATTTATTTATTTGTCCATGAGACCTTGTTGGTATATAGAATGTACATAAGATGTTGGACATCATTTAATGCAGAATTCTTTCTATCATTTTAGCATCATTAATCTCTTATGGTTACACTACTTATTACTGTTGCATTATTTGTATTTGTTCAGTGATTACAATGTTACTATGGTTTCGGTGGCTAAGACTGGTGAATTATTATTCATACTGGCACATTATTATTTATCAAAATACTCTTTCAGTCTGCAGAAGCAGTGATCAATTAGATACTCCTTTACTGCAGCTTTGAACCTTGCTATGTTGTTTATTGATTGTATGTTACTTGGCAGTTTCCTGAATATTTATTGTCCAAGGTGTAGAACTCCAGTTCAGCAAAGCTTAGTTTTTTTATGGTGCATATGGAAATCCATTTTTTGCCTTGTTTTTGAGCATGTACATCTTCATTTTTGAGGAAGAGTGTGGAATCTGCAGTTTTCTGAAGAGTGGCTTGCAAGATTTTCTGTTTGGCACTTTCTATGATTCTTCTGATTCTTTTTTGGATTCTAAATAGCTTGATGGTATTTGGAGAAGCTCCCTAGAAAATGACTCCATACTTCAGCATTGATTGGACACTTGCATAGCACACACTTTTTAGGTAGTCTTTACTACAGCAGCTTTAAAGGATCCTCATTACATAGCAGAATGTGTTCAATTTTTTGCTAAGATTGTCAATATGACATTATCCTGGACGCACAGCCCAAGAAACTTTGCCAGGTCAACTCTATGTACAGCTTTGTTTGACAGCTGGATATTTATAGTTTGTGGAGCCTTTTCCTTGACACTATGGAAGTTAATTGCTACAGTTTTTCCTTCATTTATGATTAACATATTGTATGTGAACCATTCTGCTATGCTATCCATTGTCTTTGTTGTGTTTTCTTATAGTAGGTTTTCTGATTTTGTAGTAATGAGAAAGCTCGTGCCATCAGCAAACTGGTAAGCTTTTTGACACTGTACGTTTATTTGTAGGTCACTTACATATAGGAGGATCAGCACTTGTCCCAGTACTGACCCTTGGGGAACATCATATTTCATGCCTTGGTAATCTCAGTAGTGGTTTGTGATTTTGCAGCAAGTCAATATGTTGTATTTCCACTGTACGTTTCTATCTGCAAAGCTATGACCTGACCAAGTCATTAGGTATGGCTCTTATGGCTAGTTGATTTAATTTCTGTAGGAGTGCTTCATGACCTATAATACTGAATGCTTTTGACAAGTCAAGGCATACACCAGTGATATAATCACCACTGTCCACTTTCTGGTAAATTTCACTTAGGAATTCAGAGATAACACTGTTGGTTGAGTGGTTCTTCCTAAACCCGTGTTGTGCTGTGGATAGGATTTGATATATTTCCATAAACTCTGCAAGTCTTTCATGGAAGACTTTTCCTGGAATTTTTGAGAAGTTAGACAAGAAGGGGAAGTCCATGATGCCAGTGAACTATTGCGTAAATATGTTAGTGGTTTTTCAATTCATTCACTACATCGTTTTATTATTTTATCAGGTATATGATCTACTTCCGAGGACTGTTTTGTTTTTAAGGTTTTTATGATGGTTAGGCCGTGCAAATGACTTTGAAGCTCATATCACGTTCAAACCCACAGCTCGGCCTAATTTTTTTCAGGCTCGGCCCATTCCTATGGCCCTTCGTGATCAGGTCAAACGGGAGCTGAATCATCTCACTGCTTCAGGGGTCTTGCTTCCTGTCACTTCCAGTGAGTGGTCCTCTCCTGTCATTGTCGTTGCTAAGCCAAATGGTGATGTTCGTCTTTGTGGCAATTTCAAAGCCATTGTAAACGCTCAATGCCTTATCGACACTTACTCTATGCCTCGACCTGAAGAATTGTTCACTAAACTTGCTGGAGGCCAGTATTTTTCTAAACTTGACTTGTCAGAAGCTTATCATCAATTCTCCTCGACGCTGCTTCCCGGCTGTTTCTGGTCCCTAACACACCTTTCGGCCTCTATCAATACCAACGACTGCCATTTGGGGTTGCCAGTGCTCCTGCTCTCTTTCAGCGATTCTTGGAACAATTATTGCTCACTGTTCCTGGGTGTATAAATTACCAGGACGACATTGTTGTCACTGGCTCCACCACTGACGAACATCTTCAAAATCTCCGCACACTTTTTCATGTCTTACAGACTGCCGGTCTTAAGTGTAATCTTCAGAAATTACAATTTTTTCAGGCATCTATCACGTACTTGGGGTTTCAACTCTCTCGGCATGGTATTCGTCCACTTCAGCAAACTGTCGCTGCGATTGATGCCCCTCCTCACCATGCATTTGTTAAGGAACTGCAGGCCCTCTTGGGGAAAACAGCATACTATCACACGTTTTTACCATCTGCTGCTTTGGTGGCTCAGCCGTTGCGTTGCCTGTTGCATAAAAACGTGCCTTTTCACAGGTCCGTGTCATGCGATGTGACTTTCCAGTAATTGGAGACTATGCTGAAACAGGCCCCGTGCCTGGCTACTTATCGACCTGGCCAACATCTTCTTCTTGCCACGGACGCCTCTCAATATGGGGTCGGTGCAGTCCTTGCGCACCATTTTTCTGACAGTTCTGATCAACCCATAGCTTATACCTCCAAAATGCTCACGGATGCAAAACAAAACTATTCTCAAATTGAAAAAGAAGCTTTGGCCATTATTTATGCTCTTCATAAGTTTGGTGTTTTTCTCTATGGATCCAAATTTCATCTTGTTACGGATCACAAACCACATGTTTCCTTGTTTCATCCATCAACGTCACTTCCCGACAAGGCTGCACACTGCCTCCAGTGTTGGGCTCTTTACTTGTCTCGTTTCAATGATGAGATTCATTTCCGGCTGATGGCTCAACATGCGAATGCTGATGCACTGTCTCGCCTTCCCATGGTTCCTGATCTGGCATTCGATAGGGACGAACTTTTGTGTTTTCACCTGGATGTTGCCGAGCAGCGGGTTGTGGACGGGTTTCCCATCACCGGGGACCGGCTGGCGGTTGCTACAGGTTCTGACCCTACCCTCTCCCGGGTTGGGAGGGTTGGCCAGATCGTCCATCCACTAGGACTTCTGACCCATTGCAGAACTACTACGCTTTGTGTTACCGCCTCACGGCTAGGGATGGTGTTATCCTCCTTTCCACCGAAAATGCTTCGCTGCGTGTTGTGGTACCTGCGTCTTTGCGAGCTTCACTCTTGCACCTCCTTCACCAAGTGCACTGGGGTGTCTCCCGTACAAAATCTCTGGCGCGCCGTCTTGTGTACTGGCCCAGCATCGACTCTGAAATCGCACACATGGTCGCTGCCTGTGGCCCTTGTGCATCACAGGCCACTGCCCCGAAGTCATCTTTGTCACCGTGGCCTTCACCTGAGAAGCCCTGGGAGTGTATTCATGCTGACTTTGTGGGACCTTTTTTAGGTACTGATTGGCTTCTCGTTATTGATGCCTACTCTAACTTTCCTTTCATTGTCCATTGCACGTCGCCTACCACCACGGCAACCACCAATGCTCTAGCGTGCATTTTCTCTTTGGAAGGCCTTCCCTCTACTCTTGTTACTGATAATGGTCAGCAATTTGCCCCTTCTGATTTTGCGGATTTTTGTGCCCGTCATGGCATCATGCGTGTCATGGCCCCTCCATTCCATCCACAGTCAAACGGTGAGGCTGAACAACTGGTCCGCACATTTAAGACTCAGAGGAGGAAACATCTGACTTCTTCTGCTGCTGATGATGCACTTCTCCAATTTCTGGCTTCTTACCGTTTCACCTCCATGGGCGACCACAGCCCGGCTGAGCTCTTACATGGCCGACAGCCCCACACGCTACTTCATCTTCTACTGCCTTCCACCTCATGGCCCCGGTGCCTTCGCTTGGCCGGTTCACTGCCGACAACCTTGTATGGGTACGGGGATATGGCAGGTGGCCAAAATGGAATCCTGGCTGCATCTTACAACACCAAGGCCAACGCCTGTGTGAAATCCAGACGGACACAGGTGTTGCAGTGCGTCATTCGGACCAGCTTTGGCCTCGCGTGCCGGCAACACCTGTTCCAGATACCGCTATACCACCTTCGGCTCTACCTGACACTCAGGATACTGGAATCTCTCATTACTCACAACGCAGTCCTCTCACCATCATATCGCTGCCAGCAGAAGAACTGACACCACCAGGAGACGTGCCCATGCAGGAACCAGATGACCACCATCTGTCGGAGCAACTCTACTTGCCTCCTTCTCCTACAGATGTGGACACATCACCCATGTCTCCTGTTATTACAACCGGACTTGCCACAACTGGCCGATTGGTGCACGGGGCCCCAGCAGATTCAACCCCCACGTCTCCTGTCATCTCGACCCATTATCATCGGGTACACTTCCGTCCGTACGGGAAGCCTCCTCCTTGAGACTTTACGGCCTGTCAAACAACACCTATGGACGTTAGCAATCTACAGGCCACCTCCATCAAGACCCATGCAAAAACTTCAAAGGGGGGAAAAGTGTTGTGACTCGCCGATCTTTCAAAGTGCTGCCGCGCAGTTACGCGCATCCTCTACATGCGGCGCTGTCTGCCAGCCATGCAGCAGCAGCGCCGCCTAAGCGGCCAGCCAGCCAGCGGCCGCTAGACTCGGACTCAGTTATGATTTGACTGTTAAAGTGTACACACATCTTACTTGTTTACTTGATCTGTGACTTTCATGTATTGCGTCTTCCTTGAAATATATTTGTTTAACTTGAAGTTATAACAGTGGTGCTGTTGTATTTTGGTTACTTGGAGTAATCTAACTGATTAGTGGCCCACTTATGTTCATAAAACAGCTATTGAAGGTATTTGCTACTTTCCTGGGCTCTGTTATTTTCTCTCCGTCTTGACATAGAGTGATATTGTCATTTCTGTTAGTGACAATGCCTGTCTGCTGTTTCACAACTTTCTTCGTGGCTTTGGTTTTGTTTCCAGCAGACTGAATGTATAGATCATTTGCCTTCATTTTTGTTTCCTTGACAACTTTTTTAAATATTGTCTTGTATTTTCTGTAATAAGCATGAAAATCATTGTATACCTGTTGCATTTTTATAATATCATATAGTTTTTTCTTTATCTTGATTGAGATCTTTATTCCAGTTGTTGCCCAAGATCTGCTTCTATTATTAGACCTCATTCTATGTTTCTTTATTGGGGAATCCAGTTTCATAGTACTTGCTAAATATTTCCATAAATCTGTTGAACTTTTCACATATACTTTCATGTTTCCTTAGCTAACAGTTGTCTGAAGGTGTCTATGTTCTGTTCGCTTAGGATTTGTTTTCTTTGACTAGTTCTGTTGGCATTGTGGGTTTAGGTATTGGTACTGTATGGAAAGCAATATACTGTCCATTATGGTCACTAAATTCTGTTTTTAAATGGTTCCAGCCTGGAAGCTATTTTTTTGTACATTTTTGAATATTTCGTCAATAGTGGTACAAGTAGTTTTGTTAATTCTAGAGGGAAATATTGAATTTAATTGATGAAAGGAGAAAATATAAAAATGCAGTAAATGAAGCAGGCAAAAAGGAATACAAACGTCTCAAAAATGAGATCGACAGGAAGTGCAAAATGGCTAAGCAGGGATGGCTAGAGGACAAATGTAAGGATGTACAGGCTTATCTCACTAGGGGTAAGATAGACACTGCCTACAGGAAAATTAAAGAGACCTTTGGAGATAAGAGAACCACTTGTATGAACATCAAGAGCTCTGATGGAAACCCAGTACTAAGCAAAGAAGGGAAAGCAGAAAGGTGGAAGGAGTATATAGAGGGTCTATACAAGGGCGATGTACTTGAGGACAATATTATGGAAATGGAAGAGTATGTAGATGAAGATGAAATGGGAGATACGATACTGCGTGAAGAGTTTGACAGAGCACTGAAAGACCTGAGTCAAAACAAGGCCCCCGGAGTAGACAACATTCCACTGGAACTACTGACGGCCTTGGGAGAGCCAGTCCTGACAAAACTCTACCATCTGGTGAGCAAGATGTATGAAACAGGCGAAATACCCTCAGACTTCAAGAAGAATATAATAATTCCAATCCCAAAGAAAGCAGGTGTTGACAGATGTGAGAATTACCGAACAATCAGTTTAATAAGCCACAGCTGCAAAATACTAACACGAATTCTTTACAGACGAATGGAAAAACTAGTAGAAGCTGACCTCGGGGAGGATCAGTTTGGATTCCGTAGAAATACTGGAACACGTGAGGCAATACTGACCTTACGACTTATCTTAGAAGAAAGATTAAGGAAAGGCACACCTACATTTCTAGCATTTGTAGACTTAGAGAAAGCTTTTGACAATGTTGACTGGAATACTCTCTTTCAAATTCTAAAGGTGGCAGGGGTAAAATACAGGGAGCGAAAGGCTATTTACAATTTGTACAGAAACCAGATGGCAGTTATAAGAGTCGAGGGACATGAAAGGGAAGCAGTGGTTGGGAAGGGAGTAAGACAGGGTTGTAGCCTCTCCCCGATGTTATTCAATCTGTATATTGAGCAAGCAGTAAAGGAAACAAAAGAAAAATTCAGAGTAGGTATTAAAATCCATGGAGAAGAAATAAAAACTTTGAGGTTCGCCGATGACATTGTAATTCTGTCAGAGACAGCAAAGGACTTGGAAGAGCAGGTGAACAGAATGGACAGTGTCTTGAAAGGAGGATATAAGATGAACATCAACAAAGGCAAAACGAGGATAATGGAATGTAGTCTAATTAAGTCGGGTGATGCTGAGGGAATTAGATTAGGAAATGAGACACTTAAAGTAGTAAAGGAGTTTTGCTATTTGGGGAGCAAAATAACTGATGATGGTCGAAGTAGAGAGGATATAATATGTAGACTGGCAATGGCAAGGAAAGCGTTTCTGAAGAAGAGAAATTTGTTAACATCGAGTATAGATATAAGTGCGAGGAAGTCATTTCTGAAAGTATTTGTATGGAGTGTAGCCATGTATGGAAGTGAAACATGGACGGTAAATAATTTGGACAAGAAGAGAATAGAAGCTTTCGAAATGTGGTGCTACAGAAGAATGCTGAAGATTAGATGGGTAGATCACATAACTAATGAGGAGGTACTTAATAGGATTGGGGAGAAGAGGAGTTTGTGGCACAACTTGACCAGAAGAAGGGATCGGTTGGTAGGACATGTTCTGAGGCATCAAGGGATCACCAATTTAGTATTGGAGGGCAGCGTGGAGGGTAAAAATCGTAGGGGGAGACCAAGAGATGAATACACTAAGCAGATTCAGAAGGATGTAGGTAGCAGTAGGTACTGGGAGATGAAGAAGCTTGCTCAGGATAGAATAGCATGGAGAGCTGCATCAAACCAGTCTCAGGACTGAAGACCACAACAACAACAACAACAGAGAGAAAGTTTATAGTGGCCTATAAATTATATGTTGGAAGAATGGTCATGAGATTTTGTTTTACATTTGAGTTTTTCTGGAAATTTATGTTGAAGTCACCATATACTATTAGATTTTTCTTGTTAGCTTTATGTTTGCTGAGTGTACTGACTAGTTTCTGTAGGAAAATATGTGAGCCTCCATCTGGGCTTCTGTACAAGAAAATTATTATTGTTTTTAGTGATGTTATTTCTGTAGCTGAAATTTAAAAGTCTTCCTCTTTTCCCAATATCTCTAAGGATTTTAAGCAGTGATGTTCAGTGTTACTTTTAACAAAAATGCGTGTCCCACCATGGGCAGAGGATGTCCTACAGACTGATGAGGATAATGTTAATCTTGGTAATTTTGTGACTCCTAACATATCACTACTCAACCAATATTCACTTAAACATATAACAGAAGCTTCCTTGAGCTCATCTGAAAAGGGTATTTCGAAATCATTGATTTTATTTGGAAAAGATTGAACATTCTGATGAAAGAGTATGAATGTTGTACTTCTGTCGAGTTCATGTGCATGTAATTAACCACTTACCTTCTTTTTTACCTGTTTGTTTTCACTACTGGTGTCTGCTTGGTGTTCTTTTCCTGGTGAGGCCATAAAAATCCTTGTTCCTTGTTCATGGACATTTTTTGCGGTTCTTTTGTATTCTGACTGTGGATGTCTTTTCTCCTGTACCTGTGGTTGTGGGGGCCAGTGGGTGGGGGGGGTGGTTACGAGTGCTCAACACCAAGGTTATCAGCAGTAGCTGTGGTTGTATATTTTGACGTTTTAGTTCCACTGCCTATAGGTGTCTCTTTTCTGTATTTCTTCGTAGCTGCACAAGTTTTATCGCAAACAATTCCTAAAGTACATGTTACAGCTTTGCTCAACCAGTTACTCAGTACAGTTTTTGTAGAGACTGGTTCTATAAAGATTGGTTTTCTTGTAATGTGGTCAACATTCTGTATTAAATTCGCTAGTGTTTTAGCAATGAGCGACTTCCAGCATTGTTATAGTGTTGTCCATGTATTGTAAATAGTTCTCTTAACGTGGGAAGTTCGAAGAATGTCATGTTATGATAGGCCTTGCACACTTTTGGAACTGTCTGTTTATTTTTTAAAGCTCCGAATTTATGACTGAGTTATCCTGCAGGTCACATCTCTGTGGCATGCTAGTAACTACGATGTTGGGCACTTTGAAATCACGTAGTTAGTTTTTAAGCACTGTGTAGCATGTTTCCCCTCATGCTGGTAAACATCATTGCTTCCGCCCATGATTATGATGGTATCATTCTTAGATAAATCATTTAGTGAGTTACCGTTTTTTATTATCTCAGTCAAACGTACATTCAGTTTGGTTATTCCTGTAGCCATAAGTGACGTACCGTACTATAATTGTTTATTTTTTCGGCAGTTCTCCCGGCGAGGCTCTCACCAAGCACCATAGCTCATTTTTTTTAACTTCACTTGTTTACTACTTGCTGACATTATCTTGGCCATGTGCACTGAGGTAGATGTGTTTGTATATTTTGAAGATGCAGTTAGGTTGTTTTTTGGATAGTTTATTCTTTGGCTGTCAGTTTGTTCTTCAACTAACACACTGTAATTTTTTCCTGTCATATCTGTTGAATATGTACTGTCTGTGTTAAATTGTATTCGCTTACCGTTAATTGTTTTAGTGGGCCTAATGAAAGCTTTATGTTTTCCTTCAATTGTGTTTACATTTTCTTTTCCTTGTTTGATGCACACACTTCTGTTGTTACTATGTGTATTTGTTCTTAACAGTTTTAGCTCATCTTTTAGTCACAAGATATCATTTATTAGCATTTCAGTGATGAATTGTTCAGTATTTAAATCATAAGTTTTTAATATCTCAGCTGTGTGCATACACTGTTCACTGTCACAGAAACATAACGAATTTTTTGTATTGAGTCACTGGATGCAGAAGGAATGAATCCATAGTTGGGTTTCAGCACAAATTCAGAAATCTTTTATCACTGTTTCATCACATACAAGGCAAGAAACACCCATGTTTTTTTGTTCTTAGGACATGAACCTGTATAACGAGCACCTCGAAGTGCCATCATATTTAAGCTATTATTAAAACTTCAAGGCAACATTGTTATCATTAACTATGAACCACTGGCACTCAGATAGCTGTGTGCAATACAGTTTTTATTGTCACTGTCTTATTCACTACAAATCATCACATAATTAGGAACAACGTTGTGGCATGTCTAATATGGTAGCCATCTTGTAAGGATGTGCACATTTACAGATGGCAGTGCATTGTTGGAGATGTCATTGGTACTCAGATGATTTGTGTGAAAGGCTTCCATGGCCATTATGGCCACACAACAGGAATTAACAGACTTTGCATGTGGAATGTTGTCAACAAGGTATTGTGCAAGTTGGTGGTGTCTCCACAATGGTGTAGGCTGTGCTGTGTTTACATGGAATGGACTGGGTCTTCTGGTACAACTGAACTGGTCACTGACTGCAAATGATTATGTTTGACAATTTGCAGCCATTTATGACCTTCATCTTCCCAAATAACAATGAAATTTTTGTGGATGACAATTCATTCGCGACTGGTCTGAAGAACATTCTGGACAATTTGAGTCAATGATTTGGCCATCCATACCACCTGACATGATTCCCATTGAACGATTATGAGACATAGTTGAGAGTATAGTTCATGCACAAAATCCTGCACCAGCAACACTTTCGCAGTCATGGACAGCTAGAGGGACAGCATGGCTCAAAATTTCTGCAGGGGCTTCCAATGAGTTGTTGAGTCTATGCCATGTTGAGCTGCTGCACTATGCCAGGCAAAAGGAGGTCTGACACGATATTAGCAGATATCCCACAGCTTTTGTCACATCAGAGTAAAATTAACAAATGCAATCAATTCAAACTGTCCTCAAATAATAGTCAGTCTCACATTTGTTTGTTGATTGTTACAGTGACTATTATTAGTTCAGTTACCACTTCATTAAAGCAATCCCAAAATATGTCATGAGCTTCAGGCAAGTCACATTTGATTCAATTTTGTCTCTTCTGCATTTCTGAGTAGGCATTGGAAGTGAACTGCTACTTGTATAAGATTGTTCACAAAATTCCAATAGGATCTTCTGTTGAGCTCTCTCAGCTTCAAGAAACCCCAAATAGTCTGTCTTGAATCTTGGGATTAGATAGATTCCAATCAAGTAATTTGAATCTTTATTTAAGGAGCTGAAATGACTTTCTAATTCAGCTTTTGAACCATATCCTCAGGGGTTCTTTGTGCTGTCTCATCTTTATCTAAATACTTGCTTAATACCGCAACATATGGTATTACTTCAGATATGGAGGAAAGGCCAGACTTTTTTTGTTATTTCAGTGAGCAACACAACAAGCCACAAATACTTTTAAAATGTTTTTATTGCACAGCCATAACTGGTTTTGGACATTCGTGCCCATCTTCAAAAGGCTAAGATGTGCATTTACATAAAAGCTTTCATCAGCAATATGTTATCAGTTCCGCCACTGCACAAGAATATTTGAAACATAGGAGTGTCAATAGATATTCAAATATTCTTGTGCACTGCGGATCTGACGACATGCTACTGGTGAAAAGATTTACGTTATTGGAAATATTAACCATCTGAAAACAGGCATGACCTCTGTTATGGCTGTGGAATAAAAGAATTTTAAATATATATTTGACTGGTTGCATTATTTACTGTTGTTTTGTTGTTCTACATCTACGTGATTACTCTGCTATTCTCAATAAAGTGGCTGGCAGAGGGTTCAATGAATCACCTTCAAGATGTCTCTCTACCGTTCCACTCTCGAACGCCATGCGAGAAAAACTAGCACTTAAATTTTTCTGTGCAAGCCCTGATTTCTCTTATTTTATCATGATGAACATTTCTCCCTATGTAGGTGGGTGCTAAGAGAATGTTTTCGCAATCGGAGGAGAAAACTGGTGATTCAAATTTCAAGAGAAGATCCCTTCGCAACGAAAAATGCCTTTGTTTTAATGATCGTCACTCCAATTCACATATCATGTCTGTGACACTATCTCCCCTATTTCATGATAATACAAAATGAGCTGCCCTTGTTTGTACTTTTTCAATGTCATCCATCAGTCCCATCTGATGCGATCCCACACCACACAGCAATACTCCAGAATAGGGCGGACAAGTGTGGTGTAAGCAGTATCTTTAGTAGACCTGTTGCACCTTCTAAGTGTTCTGCCAATGAATCACAGTCTTTGGTTTGCTCTGCCCACAATATTATCTATGTGAACATTCCAATTTAGGTTATTTGTAATAGTAATCCTTAAGTATTTAGTTGAAATTATAGCCTTCAGATTTGTGTGACTTATCGCATAACTGAAATTTAGCTGATTTCTTTCAGTACTCATGCGAATAACTTCACACTTTTCCTTATTCAGTGTCAATTGCCACTTTTCACACCATACAGATATCTTATCTAAATCATTTTGAAAGTTGTTTTGATCATCTGATGGCTTTACAAGATGGTAAATGACAGCATCATCTGCAAACAATCTAAGACAGCTACTCAGATTGTCTCCTGTGTCATTAATGTAGATCAGGAACAATAGCGGGCCTATAACACTTCCTTGGGGAACACCGGATATTACTTCTGTTTTACTCGATGACTTTCCATCTATTACTACGAACTCTGACCTTTCTGACAGGAAATCATGAATCCAGTTGCACAACTGAGGCGATACTCTGTAGGCACACGTTTGGTTAGAAGATGCTTGTGAGGAACGGTGTTGAAAGCCTTCTGGAAATCTAAAAATATGGAATCAATTTGACATCCCCTGTCGATAGCACTTATTACTTCATGAATATAAAGAGCTAGTTGTGTTTCACAAGAACAATATTTTCTGAAACCCTGCTCACTATGTGTCAATAAATCATTTTCTTCAAGGTACTTCATAATGTTCAAATACAGTATATGTTCCAAAATCCTACTGCAAATCGATATTAGTGGTATAGGCCTGTAATTCAGCGGATTACTCCTACTTCCCTTTTGGGTATTGGTGTGACTTGAGCAATTTTCCAGTCTTTAGATACAGATCTTTCTGTGAGTGAGTGGCTGTACATAATTGCTAAATAAGGAGCTATTTTATCAGCATACTCTGAGAGGAACCTGACTGGTATACAATCTGGACCGGAGGCCTTGCCTTTATTAAGTGATTTAAGCTGCTTTGTTACTCCGAGGATATCTACTTCTATGTTTCTCATTTTGGCAGTTGTTCTTGATTGGAATTCAGGAATATTATTTCGTCTTCTTTGGTGAAGGAGTTTCGGAAAACTGTGTTTAATAACTATGCTTTGGTGGCACCGTCATCATTTTGGGTTTTCTGACAGATTTCGAGAAAGAATTTCGTTGTGGAAAGTATTAAAAGCATCTCGCATTGAAGTACGCACCATATTTTGAACTTTCTGTAAAACTTTGCCAATCTTGGGGATTTTGTGTTCTTTTAAATTTGGCATGCTTCTTTCGCTGCTTCTGCAAGAGCGATCTGACCCGTTTTGTGTACCATGGATGATCAGTACCATCACTTATTAATTTATGTGGTATATATCTCTCAACTGCTGTCGACACTATCTCTTTGAAAACATTCCCCAACTTTTCTACTCTTACATTATCAGATCCAAAGGAGTGAAGACTGTCTCTTAAAAAGTTGTTAAGAGCATTTTTATCAGCTGTTTTAAATAGATATACCTTGCATTTATTTTTGATGGTTGTAGGTGTTACGGTATTCAGCCTAGCAGCAACTGCCTTGTGGTCACTAATCCCTGTATTCGTCACAATACTCACTGTTTGTCCAGGATTATTTGTTGCTAAAAGGTCAAGTATGCTTTCGCAGCCATTTATGCTTCGAGTGGGCTCATGAACTAATTGTTCAAAATAATTTTCTGAGAAAGCATTCAGTACAATTTTGGATGACATTTTATGCCTGCCGCCGGCTTTAAACATATAATTTTTCCAGCATATTGAGGGTAGATTAAACTCACCACCTACTATAATTGTATGAGTGGGGAACTTATTTGAAACTACCTTACTATGTTTTACCTGCCCACATTTAGACGGAAATCCCATCTGTGGTTCCCTGAGACCCTCTAACCTAAAAAAACGCCCAGTCTCTTCCACACAGCCACGGCTACCCATGTAGCCACCTCCTGTGTGTAGTGGACTCCTGACCTATTAAGTGGAACCTGGAAACCCACCACCCGATGGCGCACGTCAAGGAATCTGCAGCCTACACGGTCACAGAACCGCCTGAGCCTCTGATTCAGACCCTCCACTCTGCTATGCACCAAAGGACCACAGTCAGTTCTATCGATGATGCTGCAGATGGTGAGCTCTGCCTTAATCTCGGAAGCAAGACAGGCAGTCTTTACCATTTCCTCTAGCCGCTTGAAACCAGACAGAATCTGCTCCAATCCAAAGTGACACATGTCATTTGTACCAACATGAGCCACCACCTGCAGTTGGCTGCACCCTGTACACTTCATGGCATCTGGAAGCACCCTTTCCACATCCGGAATGACTCCCCCCGGAATGCACATGGAGTGCATACTGGCTTCCTTCCCCTCCTTGGCAGCCATGTTCCTAAGGGGCCCCATTATGTGCCTAATGTTAGAGCTCCCAACTACCAGCAAACCCACCCTCTGTGAATGCCCAGACCTTGCGGGCCGAGAAGCTTCCTCTGGAACAGGGTGGATGACTGCATCCGGCTCAGAGACGTCATCAGCCACAGATAACGCCTGAAACCTGTTCATAAAATGAACTGGGGAGGCCCTACAATCGGCCCCTCAGAAAGTTTTTCACTGCCTGCCAGACTTTGGAATGATCTCCCACTCGACCACGGGTGAGGGTCAACCTCAGTGCAGGCAGTACCTGGGCAGCCACAGCAGTGGACCGATCAGAGTTCACGTGGGACGTGATCATCGTCCCCTGCATCCCCAAGTCCGATCCAAAACAGTGACGCCCCTTGGCAGCAGCCTCAAGCTGTGTGACTGAAGTTGTTGTGGTCTTCAGTCCAGAGACTGGTTTGATGCAGCTCCCCATGCTACTCTATCCTGTCCAAGCCTCTTCATCTCCCAGAACCTACTGCAAACTACATCCTTCTGAATCTGTTTAGTGTATTCATCTCTTGGTCTCCCTCTATGATTTTTATCCTCCACGCTGTTCTCCAATACTCAATTGGTGATCCTTTGATGCCTTAGAATATGTCCTACCAACCGATCCCTTCTTCTAGACAAGTTGTGCCACAAATTTCTCTTCTCCCCAATTCTGTTCAATACCTCCCCATTAGTTATGTGATCCACCCATCTAATCTTCAGCAGTCTTCTGTAGCACCACATTTCAAAAGCTTCTATTCTCTTCTTGTCTAAACTATTCATCAACCACGTTTCATTTCCATACATGGTTACACTCCATGCAAATACTGTCAGATACGACTTCCTGACACTTAAACCTACACTCAATGTTAACAAATTTCTCTTCTTCAGAAACGCTTTCCTTGCCATTGCCAGTCTACATTTTATATCCTCTCTACTTCAACCATCATCAGTTATTTTGCTCCCCAAATAGCAAAACTCCTTTACTACTTTAAGTGTCTCATTTCCTAATCTAATTCCCTCAGCATCACCCGATTTTATTCGACTACATTCCATTATCCTCGTTTTGCTTTTGTTGATGTTCATCTTATATCCTCCTTTCAAGACACTGTCCATTCCATTCAACTGCTCTTCCAGGTCCTCTTTTCTGTCTTTGACAGAATTACAGTATCATCGGCAAACCACAAAGTTTTTATTTCTCTTCCATGGACTTTAATACCTACTCCGAATTTTTCTTTTGTTTCCTTTACTGCTTGCTCACTATACAGATTGAATAACATCAGGAATAGGCTACAACCCTGTCTCCCTCCCTTCCCAACCACTGCTTCCCTTTCATGCCCCTCGACTCTTACACCTGCCATATGGTTTTGGTACAAATTGTAAATAATCTTTTGCTCCCTGTATTTTACCCCTGCCACCTTCAGAATTTGAAGGAGAGTATTCCAGTCAACATTGTCAAAAGCTTTCTCTAAGTCTACAAATGCCAGAAATGTAGGTTTGCCTTTCCTATTTTCTAAGATAAGTCATTAATGTCCTCAGAGTTCACCTGCTCCACATTGCTCCATCAATCACCACTGACAAGTTGTCATATTAATAAACATATCATGAGTCACATGCAATGACATAGCCTGTTTTTATTCAAAAAGACAGTTTGCCATCTAAAAGGTGAAATTCTACCTCATGCTGGTATCTTGTCAACCGTTTTTCTTGACCTAAGCTAAAATGTTTGAAGTGCACTATGAGTACTTACCACTAGCAATCATTCCTGTTACTTCAGCTGGACCGTCAATAGCTCAGTTACAACCTTCTGATGTGAATGGTTGTAACTTCTTTCAGAATCATACTCAGATTTTGAACACCTTTCACTGTTTTTGAACCTCTGTCACAGTGGGTAAATGTATTTTACTTTGGTCAATACCCCAGCAATCTGCAATGGTATTAAGCTCCCTTCCTATGTTATCTCTGGTGTGAGAATCTAGAAAAGACTTTGTAGCAAGAACTCCATGTTCCAGCTGGAATTCAGGACACAACCAACGAGGTGTGCAACTGAGGATGTGGGTTAATACCTTGTTGCTCAGAGTAATAAAACAAGTCAAAACAAGAGAATAAAAGGTTGGTTAAGGCTTTGATACATAACTTGGATTTTTTCCTTCTCCATCACCAGAAACTTGAAATCTGCACTACAAACAAATAGCAAACTTATTATTGTCTCTGTTCATATCAAAATATCCCCAAATTACATGTTTTGTATTTTATCTTGAAATTAACAAATTATTTTCAACAGTAACCTCAAATAACAAGTGAAAGTACTCAGAGAAGTCAAATAGTCAAGTTAGTTAATCAATATCACATTTGCTGACTTCACTAATGAATGACGATGACTGAATTTAGCGGTCATCTGCACCTGGCCTTTGCAATCTCATTCAGACCTACATATTATGGCATGCTCTGGGGCAATGTTCAGCCAAATATCTAGTTACTGGATATTCAGCTGTCTGGCTCAGGGATGAACAGATATCTGGTATCCAGCCAAACTGCTATCCATTTCATCTCTAATTTTAATTTTGTCCACATTTTCTTCTTTTAAAATTACTAAAAGCTTTTCCTATTATTATATAAGAATTACTTTCGTTCTTGGACACTTGTTGCATATCAGTACCAAAATTTATTTTTATTTTTATTTGTGTTCTTTTTTTAACATTATCCATAACTAAGTTATGTCTACACTTCTGCATAAGTATTACTGTCACTACACATCATTTCAACTATCTTTGTGTAAGAAGCGCACATCATATTCATCTATGAGACTGTTTTTTCACTTTTCATTTACTTTGTGTTCAGTAAGTATATTTTACGTTGCATATAAATTTTCAGTAACAATGAACACCTCATAAAACTCTTATCAATAGGCTGTATGGATGACATTAGGTTGGATGGAAGGGTGCTCCCACTGCCTCCATCAGTGAATGTCACACAGTGGGGACAAGCAACTGCAGCTCTGAATGTGGAACATGGCTGTGGCTACTCTGACTGCAGTACTGGTTTTTGCCAAGAACCACTAATATACGCCAGTGAGATACTGAACAAATATCATTGCATGTAAGTCTCTTTCATATTTTGTTTCCAGTAATAAAAAATAATTCTCTTCTGGTATGAATATGATTTTTCTCAATGAAAGAGTAATATGTGTGGGTACAACTCTGACTACATTTCATAGTGATAGCGAGACATAGAGAGCAGAAAGCGGAGACTGTATTTTCACTCTACAGCAGAGTGTGCACTGGAGATTCAATATCTGACATCTTTCCCAGCAGTCACAGTGGTAGTTTGCAGCTCTTAAACTGGGAAAATCAAGGAGGGAACACATCTAATGGAATAGATCTGGACCATGTTTGTAAAGACAAAAGCTCTCTTGTGTCTGACTGTACAGACATTACTCTACGATAGCACGACCAGGACTGACTTTTTATATATTTCACTGTACAAAGTTTATTATATTTTGAATATATATGTAAACAGGTAAGGTAGGGAATACATTACACATTAACAGACAAACAGCCCTGCTATGAGAGTGGAATTTTGGATTTCCACTTTTACAATATTTCTGAGATTTAGAAAAGTCTACCAAGAGCTTTCTGGAAACTTAAATTTTCTAATTTTTTGGTTGTGTAACTAAAATGTTATTCTAGTAAAATAATACAATTTTGGAAACAGAAAAATTGGTCTACAAAACTATGACACTAGATTTTTGAAAGGCTTATATTTTAAGTTTTGAAGATTCCGGAAAGCAACAGTTTTGAACAAAGGTAATTTTTCAATTACAAATACTTCAGAAAAAGTAAAATGTTCTTCAGATAGAAGAAAATGATGGATTTTAAATGTAGTATGCCAGCCATACAACAAACAGTTATTGTTGTTGTTGTTGTTGTTGTTGTGGTCTTCAGTCCTGAGACTGGTTTGATGCAGCTCTCCATGCTACTCTATCATGTGCAAGCTTCTTCATCTCCCAGTACCTACTGCAACCTACATCCTTCTGAATCTGCTTAGTGTATTCATTTCTTGGTCTCCCTCTATGATTTTTACCCTCCACGCTGCCCTCCAATGCTAAATTTGTGATCCCTTGATGCCTCAAAACATGTCCTACCAACCGATCCCTTCTTCTAGTCAAGTTGTGCCACAAACTTCTCTTCTCCCCGATCCTATTCAGTACCTCCTCATTAGTTATGTGATCTACCCACCTTATCTTCAGCATTCTTCTGTAGCACCACATTTCGAAAGCTTCTATTCTCTTCTTGTCCAAACTAGTTATCATCCATGTTTCACTTCCATACATGGCTACACTCCATACAAATACTTTCAGAAATGACTTCCTGACACTTAAATCTATACTCGATGTTATTAGTTATTAGTGGCATTAATTCTAAGTGCACACATTTTAAGTAAATTGTGAATTTGGAACATTTAATTAAATTGAATGTTTCTGCATAAACTGTTCATACTATTATTTCCTGCAGCATCTAAACTATACATTGAATAATAAGGTTTTGGAAAGTATAGCTGGGGTAAGAATTTGTATATATCCTATATGCATAGTTTATACATTATAAAGTACGCCAAGTGATATGTAGACAATATGGAATAGATCATTGTCAGGAGTGACTGAAAGTCTCAAAAAGACTGCAAATCATGTTTGCATTTAGTGCAATTTCAGTTTGCAATGAGATCTTCCAGGAACAACGGTATTACATCGCCAGTCTCATATATGACGGGGCGGGTGACAAGAGTTAAAGGATATTTGAAAGGAAAAATGATAGTTTAGGTCAAATGTGAAATAACAGTAAGACAATGAGGCATACACCAGTTACAAAATAGGGTGAGGCAGATGGTTTAAGCCATTTGCTCTGAGGCAAAAGTAAATTATTAGAGAGAGAGGCAGATGGGCTAGTCATCAGCCTGTAGGAAATGCCGAAGACAAGAGGGTGAGATTCACAAGTATTTCTCTGCACCCATACACAAGAGGCAGTCACATGTCTTGTCTTCCATGCATATTGCTTGGCTACACTGCATCTTAGCATGGGTTCCGCACTGCCCTCAAACTTGGGCCCATCAATCCAGTACTCATAAAACAGCACATGTACTTGGCTAGAATGACTGGGTATAGAAAGTGAAATCTTAATGAGAAATTTAAAAAAAATGATAAATTTATTAATTTTAAGGGGACCATGTGATGACTGACAGGCCTGGATTGTACTGTACTACAGGTTGTTGTTGTTGTTGTGGTGGTCTTCAGTCCTGAGACTGGTTTGATGCAGCTCTCCATGCTACTCTATCCTGTACAAGCCTCTTCATCTCTTAGTACCTACCGCAACCAACATCCTTCTGAATCTGCTTTGTGTGTTCATCTCTTGGTCTCCCTCTACGATTTTTACCCTCCACGCTGCCATCCAATACTAAATTGGTGACCCCTTGATGCCTCACAACATGTCCTACCAACCGATCCCTTCTTCTAGTCAAGTTGTGCCACAAACTCCTCTTCTCCCCGATCCTATTCAGTACTTCCTCATTAGTTATGTGATCTACCCATCTAATCTTCAGCATTCTTCTGTAGCACCACATTTCAAAAGCTTCTATTCTCTTCTTGTCCAAACTATTTAACATCCATGTTTCACTTCCATACATGGTTACACTCCATAAAATACTTTCAGAAATGACTTCCTGACACTTAAATCTATACTCGATGTAACAAATTTCTTTTCTTCAGAAACGCGTTTCTTGCCATTGCCAGTCTACATTTTATATCCTCTCTACTTTGACCATCATCAGTTATTTTGCTCCCCAAATAGCAAAACTCCTTTACTACTTTAAGTGTCTTATTTCCTAATCTAATTCCCTCAGCATCACCTGACTTGATTCGACTACATTCCATTATCCTTGTTTTGCTTTTGTGGATGTTCATCTTATATCCTCCTTTCAAGACACTGTCCATTCTGTTCACCTGCTCTTCCAAGTCCTTTGCTGTCTCTGACAGAATTACAACGTCTTCGGCGAACCTCAAAGTTTTTATTCTTCTCCATGGATTTTAATACCTACTCCGAATTTTTCTTTTGTTTCCTTCACTGCTTGCTCAATATACAGATTAAATAACATCGGGGATAGGCTACAGCCCTGTCTCACTCCCTTCCCAACCACTGCTTCCCTTTCATGCCCCTCGATTCTTATAACTGCCATCTGGTTTCTGTACAAATTGTAAATAGCCTTTCGCTCCCTGTATTTTACCCCTGCCACCTTTAGAATTTGAAAGAGAGTATCCCAGTCAACATTGTCAAAAGCTTTCTCTAAGTCTACAAATGCTATAAACGTAGGTTTGCCCTTCCTTAATCTAGCTTCTAAGATGAGTCGTAGGGTCAGTATTGCCTCACGTGTTCCAACGTTTCTACGGAATCCAAAATGATCTTCCCCCAGGTCGGCTTCTACTAGTTTTTCCATTCGTCTGTAAAGAATTCACGTTAGTATTTTGCAGCTGTGACTTATTACACTGATAGTTCGGTAATTTTCACATCTGTCAACACCTGCTTTCTTTGAGACTGGAATTATTATATTCTTCTTGAAGTCTGAGTGTATTTCGCCTGTTTCATACATCTTGCTCACCAGATGGTAGAGTTTTATCAGGACTGGCTCTCCCACGGCCGTCAGTAGTTCCAATGGAATGTTGTCTACTCCGGGGGTCTTGTTTTGACTCAGGTCTTTCAGTGCTCTGTCAAACTCTTCACGCAGTATCACATCTCCCATTTCGTCTTCATGTACTTCCTGTTCCATTTCCACAATATTGTCCTCAAGTACATCACCCTTGTATAGACCTTCTATATACTCCTTCCACCTTTCTGCTTTCCTTCTTTGCTTAGAACTGGGTATTACAGGTATGCACATAATAAAGAGCAAAAAGGAAAAAAAATAGTATTTATATTAGTAGTATTAAAATAATATGCAAATACTGACAAGAGAATAGTACAAACTGACATTGAAGTAATTGAACCAGTGGATTTTTTTCTTTTTTTATATTTAGGGCAACTGAAGAAAAGTAATAAAGGGCAGTGTGTTTTTGGTACACTAAATAGGATTTAAAAAAATAGGTTTCCAATAAGACTGAAAAGGATGGCTCACCATCAGACAATACTACCAGTTTTGACATGCAGACCATAACTGATGGTAGAGTCTGTAGGAGGAATTTATGCAGTAATATACCATATACCAAATTATTGATGATTATGATGATGATGATGATGAAGATGAAGTGTGGGAGGCATGTTAAACACTGTTGGTATGGGTAATATGAACAGTTGTGATTTGGATGACAAGTAGATGCCAGCATTATAAGTAGAAAAACCTTGAGTCTGGCCATGAAAATTTCAATGACAGTCCAGTTGACAGTGCATTGCCATCAAAAGGGTAGTAAACAATTTTAACTTGTCATAAATGTTCACAGTTCATATAGATTTTACATTGCAGAATGTTCAATTTTGAGTCATCAGTCATCTTACTGGTTTGATGTAGCCTGCCATGAACTCCTCTCTCCTGTGCTAATCTCATACAAGCACTAGCTAACCAATGTCTTCAACCGTTTGTTGGATGCATTCAAATCTCAGTCTTCGTCTACAGTTTATCCAGCTCCCTCTAGTACCATGAAACTTACTCCCTGATGTCTTAGTACATATCCTATCATCCAGTCCCATCTTCCTGTCAGTGTTTTCCATATGTTCCCTTCTTCATTGGTTCTTATCAATCCACCTAATATTCAACATTCTTTAGCACCCCATCTTAAATACTTCAACTCTCTTCTGTTCTGGTTTTCCCATAGTCCTTGATACATCATCATATTCTCAGAAATTTCTTCCTCAAATTAAGACCTATGTTTGGTACTGATAGACACCTCCTGGCCAGGAATGCTCTTTTCCCATGTGCTATCTACATTTTATGCCCTCCTTTCTTCACCCATCATGGATTATTTTGCTTCTGAGGTAGCAGAATTCCCTAACTTCATGATCACTAATTTTCATGTTAAGTTTCTCACTATTCTCATTACCTTTGTCTTTTTCTGGTTTACTCTCAATACATATTCTGTACTCATTATGCTTCATTCCATTCAACAGATCCTGTAATTCTTCTTCATCTTCACTAAAGAAAGCAGTGTCATTAGTGAATTTTATCATTGATATCCTTCCACTGTGAATTCTGATCCCACTCTTGAACCTTTCTTTTGCTTCCATAATTGTTTCTTTAATGTATAGATTGAACAGTAGGGTCAAAAGACTGGATCCCTGTCTTGTGCACTTTATAATCCAAGCACTTTGTTCTTTGTCTTCCAGTCTTATTGTTCCGTCTTGGTTCTTGCACATTTTGTACATCAGCTGTCTTTCCCCACAGCTTACTCCTATTTTTCTCAGAATTTTGGACATCTTGCACCATTTTACTTGTCAGAAGCTTTTTCCAGGTCAATAAATCCTATGAATGTGTGTGACGTTTTTCTTTAGTCTTGCTTCCATCATCAAGCACAATGTCAGGAGGGACTCTCTGATGCCTTTATCTTTCCTAAAGTCCCCCTCAGTTTTCATTTTCATTCTTCTGTATATTATTCCTGTCAGCAATTTGGACACGTGAGCTGTTATGCTGATTGTATGGTAGTTCTCACAATTGTCAGCCAGTGCTATCTTTGGAACCATGTGGATGATGTTTTCTCAAAAGTCTGATGGTATGTTGCCAGTCTCACATATTCTACACACCAACTTGAACAGTTATTTGGTTGCTGCTGCACCTAATGATTTTAGAATTTATGATGGAGTGTTATCTATCCTTTCCACCTAATTTGATCTTCAGTCTTCCAAACCCTTGTTCCCCTATCTCTTCCTTATCCACTCCATTTTCTATTGTGTTATGAAACAGTTCCTCCCCCTCATAGAGACCTTCAGTGTACTCCACCTATCTGCTCTCTCCTCTGTGTTTAACAGTAGAATTCCAGTTTCTCTCTTAAGTTTACTGCCCTTACTTTTAATTTTACCAGAGTTGTGCTGACATTTCTATATGCTGAATCAGTCATTCTGATGATCATTTCTTTTTCTACTTCTTCACATTTGTCCCACAGCCATTTTGCCTTGGCTTTCCTGCATTTCCCAGTTATTTCATTCCTTCTTGGTTTACATCCTATATTCCTGACTTTCCCTGGACATATTTGTACTACTTTCTTTCCTGCTTCTTTCTTTGAAGTATTTCTTCTGACACCAAAGGTTTCTTCACAGTTACCAACTTGATACCTATGTCTGCCTTTCCAACATCTGTGATTGCTCTTTTCAGAGATGTGCACTACACTTCAGCTGGACTCCCTACTGTGTTATTCCTTAACAGAGTGTCCACATCATTAACAAACTTCAAACGTGTTTCACCCTTCCTCAGTACTTCAGTATCCCACTTCCTTTCACACTGATTCTTCCATATGATTCTCTTTAACTTCAGTCTCCTCCTCATCATTACTAAATTGTGACCTGAGTCTAGTTTGTAAGTGTACATAATGAAATGAACTTGTATTAAAAATCACATATTACTAATCATCTTGTGTAAGTCAATAACTTACACTTTATATGTGATGGTTGATTTTGTTGAGTATGATGTCAATTAGTTTACTTTTGTTAGCACATATTCAGTAATTTAATATGGACAATGTAAGAAACATTACATGTTATGTGATATAAATTCTCAGATCTCCTGTAGACAGCTCCTTAAGCCTCTAGATATACTAACAAAAGTCTCAGTATTCATTTATGCCATTTTTAATGTCCACTGCACATTTTCAACATACACATTTATAAATTTACAACATCCAATTTCTGTTGCTGGGATGTTCTGTACATTATTTACATCAAACTGCCTAAACACTAGTCATTGAAGTAGTTTGGTAACTATGTTACACCTCTAGCAGCAAAAGATTCTTGCTCCTTACATTTCCTACCATACAATAAGACTGAAGTGTCATCTGCATAGCTTATTAGTTTCTTTGCATGGAGCCATCACAATGATTCAGATTCAGATTCAGATTCTTTATTAGTCATTCAGCATTGTTACATGCAATAGACTTCGTCAGTTCACTTAACCTATTAATTTTACAAAAAAAAAATTTACATATTTACGTTGATATTGGGCATTTCTAAAAATTCTTCTAATGAATAGAATGGATTAGTTAACAAGAAGTTATGAACATTGTCTTTAAATAATTTGTCAGGCTTGATTGACCCATTTTTAGACAATTTGTTATATATTTTAATTGCCATATACTTATGACTATTGTTAGTTTTAGCTAATCTATTTTGTGGCAACAGCAGAGAAGTACACGTTCTTGTATAGTAGCCATCTCTTTCATTTGTTACCCTTAAATTAGGTAGTTCAGCAAGTATGTAGTTAACACTGTCAAGAATATATAAATTAATTACTGTTAAAATTCTATATTTAGTGAACAATGGTTTACAATGTGTTCTATTATCTACCTTAGCCATTACTCTGATTGCTTTCTTCTGGATCACCATAATTTCATTTATTTTTCTGCTGTTTCCCCAGAGTATTAACCCATACCTTAAAACAGATTGAAAAAAGGCAAAGTACGCTGTCCTTACGTACTCAAATGTCACACAACACATCAGTCTCTTCAACAAATATATAACTCTTGACAACCTAACCCCTATGTGATCAACATGAGAGCTCCATGTTAGACTGTTGTCAAGTACAATACCTAAAAACTTTGCCTTTTATTTTTCTGTTTTTGTAGTCTTTGATAGACTGAACCACATATTCTGGGTCTTTTCCTCATTTAATAGCAGACCATTGGCATTAAACCATGATGTTGCATTTTCTTTTGTCAATTTCATATCACTTACAAGGTTATCAAGTACATGGTTTACAGATAGAAAAGTTGTGTCATCTGCATACATATATGTCTTTACATCTATATTTCCTGGTAAGTCATTTATGTGTACAAGGAAAAGAAGGGGTCCCAATTTAGATCCCTGTGGCACTCCATGTTGAACCTCGAGTATGTTTGACAGATGACTTCCTGAACTCACCACCTGGTTCCTTTTATTGAGGTATGATTTGATGAGTTTTAAACTTTTATCACATATTCCATAGTACTCAAGTTTAGAGAGCAGAAGTGAGTGGTCAACACAGTCAAAAGCTTTGCTCAGATCACATAAGGTTATCTGTGCGTGCACATGGTCCTCAAATGCTCTTAGAATGTTTCTGACTAAGAGCTCTATGGCATGTATAGCTGACCTTCCTTTTCTGTAACCAAACTGTGATGCACTTAACATACCATTTAGTTCTAGGTACTCATACATCTGCTTATATATTATGCCTTCAAAGACTTTTCCTAGTACTGGAATTAGTGAAATTGGTCTGTAGTTTGCAGGATCTGATTTGACACCCTTCTTAAAGACTGGAGTTACCTTGGATAGTTTGAAAGGATCAGGAAAAAACCCTTCTATGAGACACTGGTTTATAGAATATGTTAATGGTGCTGCAATGTAATGTATGATTTTTTTCAATAGATTGTTTGACATATTAAAAATATCTGTACTGTATGAATTTTTCATTTCTTTGACTATTTTAAGAACTTCATGTTGGCATACCTCTTTGAAGTGTTTTAATGATGATCCGGCCCTATTATGATTTAGGTTTGCTCTCTTCAGATAATCTATACATGTTACATTGGGTTTACTGATCAGCTTTTTGATATCATCAGCACAGCTTACAAAATATTTATTGAATGTATCTGCTGGTATTGGGACTGTCTTGTCGAAGTTTCTGACTTCACCTTTAACAGTATTAACTACTGACCAGGCTGTTTTGCATTGGTTTTTACTATTTTTTATGTAATTTGTGTTGTATCTTAGTTTCGCTAATTGCAACTCTTTCTTATACAGTTTCTTAGTGATTTTTTCGAGATCCTTAATTGCATTAGAATTTTTTACTTTGGCAAGGCACTTCAACAGCAGTAGCTTATTTTTTAGATTCTCCAGTTCTTTGGTGTACCAAAATTTACCTTTTCTTGTTTTATGGTATTTCTTTTGAACAAGATGGGCTTTTAAAACACCTGTTAAGTAATTGTGGAATGTTTCATAAACTGTTTGGGCACTGGAATCACAGTTTTGAAATAATTTGTCCCAGTTTGTTATGCTCAACTGGTGTGTTAGTTTTATGAGATTGTGTTTTGTTAATATTAAGGTATTAGATTTTGTTAACTTTTGTCCAGCCTTGCTCTCATCCCCTTTTATAAAATGTCTTAACTTTACTGTTAACATGGAGTGGTCTGAGAAAACAAACTCCTTTACCTTGGTGGAGTACATATCACGAGCACAGTTGACAAAAGCATTATCCAAGCACGCTTGTATTCTTGTTGGTTCTGAATTTACATGATGGAAGTTGTGTTGCCTTAGCATATTCAGTAACTTATTTACACTGGGTTTGTTACATGTTACATCAAAGCTTGAATTAAAGTCTCCCCCAATTACAGTTACATACTGTTTCCATTTCGTTATGTAGCAGAGTACACTGTCTAAATTATCTAAAAAAGTTTTATCATCTGAGTCAGGGGAATGGTAGATACATACTATGATAAGTTTCATTATATCACTTATGATCCCGGTAATTTCAAAGTCTTTCTCTACACATGCCCAACTAAGATCTAGTTCTCTACACTCCATTTCATTTGAAACATAGATAACAGTACCACCATTACGGTATGTTGCAAACATCAGGCATTAATAACCTGACAATAATTACACTTATTACTTTGTAGCCAATATGCTTTTAGTCATAGCACAAGTTGTGCCTTAAAACATTTTTCTATCACAAACATTTTAATTTTGTGTTCAAAGCATTCCCCTTATATGCCCTTAGAGATTATGGTAACTAATTAAACCAAATCAAACCAATGATGCATGGGCTTTGATCTGACATTTTTAATTTTATTCTCTCCTGGAAGTAGTTATATTTTACCCTGATGATGTGATCTTTTACATCACTGCTGTTGATAATTTCCATTGATTGGCCCATGAAAAAAGTAATTAATTTAAATATGTGTAAAGAATATATTGTTATATTCTTTTTAAGTGGACATCAGCTGTATAGCCCCATAATTCAACCCCATAGTTAAAAAAGAGTTAAATCATTCCATTGTATACCATTTTTAATGTTTGACTAGGAATTGTGTTTGCTATGAGTTGGCTAAGGAGATATAAGCTATTAATGATTTTTCAACATACAAAATTAATGTGGTCTGTCCAATGCACATTTTCTACATACACATTTATAAATTTACAGCATCCAGTTTCTGTTGCTGAGATGTTCCATACATTATTTACATAACTGCTTAGACATTGGTCATTGAAGTAGTTTGATAATTATGTTACACCTCTAACAGCAAAAGATTCTAGCTCCTTACGTTTCCTACCATACAATAAGACTGAAATGTCATCTGCATAGCTCATTATATGTATGAGAGTTAATGGATTGTGCAATGTTGTTAATATTTGTGAGAAAGGGACCAAAGGCTCAAACCTGAGGTACACCTTGTATACTGTTTCACTAATGGACTGAAAGTTTATAAATTTATCATATAATACTATGCCTGTTTACTGCTTTGCTTAAGATTCAACAGGTATGTTGCTAGACGATGCATGGATGATCCTCAGTATGGTGGGATTTTCTGTTTTTTTTTTTTTTTTTTTTTTTTTTTAGAAGTAACATGTGGTTTAACATGTCAAAAGCTTTTATCAGATCTACAAATATATCTGTAGTCTGCATCCTCTGATTGAATGCAGTACACTTCATGCAATAACTGTGAAACTGCTGTGATCATACTTGATGAGTTCATTACCATATTCCTCAAAGCATTGTTCACCTTTCGGGCCTTATGCTATGGACATTTAACCTGCTAGAACAACCCATCACCTTCAGAAAAGGCATCATGCATGAAGGGGTGCCTGTGGCCCACTATAATGTTCACCTAGTCCACAGCTGACTCCTTTATGTACTACCAAAGGGCCCATGGAAGTACAGGTGTGCTCATTCTGAAAAGCCAGGTCACAACAATCTGCCATTTATTAAAGTTGCTTATGTCAGTGGATTTCTCTATTTGCAGCCCTTATAATCACTAGAATGATTACCCATTAATATCTTCTCCACTTATATACTTCCATTACCTCATCAATTGCCCACACTGCCAACACGAAGCAAGCAGTTTCATGGTGGGCAGTGGTCATAACATTTTGGCTCATCAGCATGAATGTAGCTAATGTCTGGAAGTAGTACACAGTTCTTAGATTAGATTTACTTTCATTCCAATTGATTCGTAGTGAGGAGGTCCTCCCAGATGTAGAACATGTCAGAAAAACAACAATACATCACTAATATTTACAACTCAAACAAATAAGCTAATGTACCATTCCACAGGTCCCAAGTGGAATGATCGTCATTTTTTAATGAAGACTATATGAAAGAATCATTTTACAAATACTAATGCACTGAATTTAAAATAAAAAAAAGTTTTTTTATTTATTTATAAGGTAATAAATGAGTTATACAACTACTATAATACTTATTTACAATGAACACATTACTGCACTGAAATGGTGCAGAAGTTAGATTGTACTTACACACACACACACACACACACACACACACACACTTATTTACTGCACTGAAATTGTGCAGAAGTTATATTGTACTTACATACACATACACTCACACACAAATCAGTTGGTTCTACTGAGAAATTCATCAATGGAGTAGAAGGAGTTGACCACCAATAAATTATTTAGGCTTCTCTTAAACTGAATTTCATTGGTTGTTATGATTTTTATGGCTGCTGGGAAGTTATTGAAAATGTGTGTTCCTGAATAATGCACACCTTATTGTACAAGACTAAGTGACTTTAAATCCTTGTGAAGATTATTCTTATTTCTAGTATTGATTCCATGAATTGAGCTGTTGGTTTGAAAAAGTGATATATTTTTAATGACAAATTTCATTAAAGAATAAATA
Organism: Schistocerca piceifrons; assembly: GCF_021461385.2. Taxonomy (NCBI): domain Eukaryota; kingdom Metazoa; phylum Arthropoda; class Insecta; order Orthoptera; family Acrididae; genus Schistocerca; species Schistocerca piceifrons. Next base: position 872,771,160 of record NC_060140.1, read on the forward strand.
TATTGGGAAGCAGTAGTTAGTATCCCTAGTTCCCTAAACAGGCTTGTGCAGGATGTTCTTGAGTTCACACCACATATAACTCTTACTGCATGTTTTTGTGCCCAGAAAACTTTAGCTTGGCTTGATGAATTACCCCAAAAAATAATCCCATATGACATTATAGAATGAAAGTAAGCATAGTATGCCACCTTTTCATTTTTATATCCCCTATGTCTGACACAATTCGCATTGCAAATAGAGATTTATTAAGATGCTTCAGCAGTTCTGTGGTGTGCTTTTTCCAGTTGAATTTATTATGAAGCTGTAATCCCAAGAATTTAACACTGTCCACTTCTTCTATCTGCTCGTCATCATATGTTAGGCAAATACTCGTGGGACACCCTTTACAAGTTCTCAGCTGCATGTAGTGTTTTTTTTTTTTTTTTTTTCAAAGTTTAGTGACAAGGAATTGGCTAGGAACCAGTGATTAATGTCCACAAATATTTTATTAGCTGATCTTTCTAAGACTACACTTGATTTGCTATTTATTGCAATGTTTGTATCATCGGCAAACAAAACGAACTTGGCATCTGGTAATGTTACTGATGAAAGGTCGTTGATATACCTAATAAAAAGTAAGGGCCCTAAAATGGAACCTTGTGGGACCCCACATGTAATTAGTTCCCAGTTGGATGATGCTTGATAGCTTGATACATGTTTCTTTCCTAATAACACCCTTTGTTTCCTGCCAGAGATATAAGATTTGAACCATGTTGCAGCATTTCCTGTTACACTATAATATTCTGATTTACTTAAAAGGATATTGTGATTTACACAGTCAAATGCCTTTGACAGATCACAAAATATACCAGTGGCCTGCAATTTTTTATCTAATGAATTAAGCACATTTTCACTGTAAGCGTAGCTAGCCTTCTCAATATCAGAATCCTTTAGAAATCCGAACTGTGACTCTGACAGTATGTTACTTGAGATAAGATGGTTATAAAGCCGATTGTACATTACTTTTTCTAACATTTTTGATAATGCTGGCAAAAGTGAAATTGGACAGAAATTTGATGCTATTTCTTTATCTCCCTTCTTAAACAGTGGCTTAACTTCAGCATATTTTAACCATTCAGGAAATATTCTACTGATAAACAACTGGTAGCACAGATAGCTTAATATGTTACTTAACTCAGAATCACATTCTTTAATTAGCTTTGTTGATATTTCATCATACCCACTAGATGTTTTTTATTTTAAAGATTTTATGATGGACATTATTTCTGCTGGGATAGTGAGGGTTAAATTCATATAATGGAAGTTACTTAAAATGTTTGGTCTGAGGTATTCCATAGCAGCATCTACAGAACCTGACAACTCCATCTTTTCAGTAATAGTTATGAAATGTTTGTTAAAAAGTTCTGCAACACTATACACATCTGTCACCAATGTATCATTTACTCTTAATGCTATTTGTCCTTCTTCATGTCTGGTTCTACCGGTCTCCTCCTTCACTATATCCCATATTGTCTTTATTTTGTTATCTGATATGACTATCTTTTCCTTGTAATATATTTGCTTTGGTGTCTGTATTACAGTCTTTAATATTTTGCAGTATTTCTTGTAATGTGATATAGCATCAACATTGGAAATGTTTCAGATTGACAGATACAGTTTTCTTTTTGCTTTACAAGATACCCCTATTCCTTGAGTAATCCATGGCTTCTTTGTAGACTTTGCTCTAACCTTGGTAAGTTTTTGGGGAAAACAGTGTTCAAATAAGGTAAGCACTTTATTAGTAAAAGTGTTATATTTTTCATTCATGCCATGAGCACTGTAAACACCAGTCCAGTGAATGTCTCTGAGGAGTGCCTTAAATAATCAATTTTTGACTTATTGATTACCCTCTTGAGCTCAGATTTAACAGATTTTATATCCTGTTCAATGTTAACATTTAACAGAAGGAGCTGCACGTCATGATCTGAGAGGCCATTGACTATTTGTTTTGTAATATAATTTTGTTCATTGGACTTTTCTACAAAGATATTATCAATGGCTGTTTGTGAGCAATTGGCTACCCTAGTGGGGAACTTTACAGTGGCAATTAAGTTGAATGATAGTGTTACTAACTCAAATAAGTTCTTATTGGGAGAGTCACCAGCAACCACTATTTCTTTGTTTTTGGTTGTTAAATGGGCCAGAACAGCTTCAATGTGGTTTATGAACAGATTAAAGTTACCTGCAGGTGTTCGATTTACACTTAATATTATGAAGGATTTTTTGTGAAATTCTAGTTCTGTTGCACATGCTTCCACATGCTGTTCTAGGCAAAATTTATGAATGTCTATGTCCTTAAATTTGTGACAGTTCCTGATGAATGTGGCAACTCCTCCTTTCTCCATTTCTGATATACAAAAGTGAGATGCTAACCAAAACCCTGTAACACTTGTCATGGGGTTCAAAAATGAGCTTGTCCTATCACTGCATAGCCACATAGTATGTATGGAGTCTACTTAAAACAGTCACAATAAACAATAAAACCCTGTGTTTAAGGTAACTCTTTAAGAGAAGCAGATGGAAGTATATTGTGAATGGTGTGCATGATGTTTATGTAGTGCCACCAGTGGCCACATGATGTTCAGAGAGGCAGATTATGTCAGCTGGGTTTGAAGACTCTAATTCATCTATGCAGATAATTCATTAATTAATTTTATTTCTCAGTCCTCGAATATTTTGATGCAATAAAGATAGCTGACTTTTCACATTGACTGAGTTAAAATTGGGTAGAGTTAAAATATCTACTGACTGTTGAAAATTCTTAACCAATGGCTGTTTATGCTAATGTAATAAGCTAGAATTATGTTTTTTAGTTTCTTTCTCAAACTGAAGGTTTGTCTCAGTCCTAAGCTATCTTAAAATTTGGTTTCTTTCTGTCCTCGCTACCCTAAAAAAGGGGAGTAAACAGATACAAGCATGACTCTCAATAGTCACAGAAACACAGAAAGAGAATATGGATTACGTCATTAAATACAGTGAAGACCTTATCTTTGAAAATTGCACAATCAACATCCAGAAGTATTACTTGCAGTGGAGTATGAAACTGTCACTCAATATGTGCATTACTTCATAATCTGTGCATAGTATGTACCTTGAACACACATTAATGATCTAGAAGAATGAGAGCTGAATTAATGTTCTGGGTATATATTATGAGGTTCACAGCTGCACATTGATCAAGTACATTGTCATGGGGTTCAAAAATGAGCTTGTCCTATCACTGCATAGCCACATAGTATGTATGGAGTCTACTTAAAACAGTCACAATAAACAATAAAACCCTGTGTTTAAGGTAACTCTTTAAGAGAAGCAGATGGAAGTATATTGTGAATGGTGTGCATGATGTTTATGTAGTGCCACTAAAAATCTTGGTGGTACATTATTGATTTAACATATGATCATTGTAAATACAGAATTTTTTAGAAACGCTTTGAATTCCAGATAGTTGATTTCAGAAGTAAAGGAATATGGCATGAACTCAGAGAGGGGCAAGCATTTAAGGGACAGGTATCACCCCTGCTGATATTTTTGTGTGCTGTGAGGTTTTTTTTGCATGTTCAGTGGATTACATTTGTGACAACTTGCCATCATGTAGAACACATCAGTGGGTTCACAAACAAAATACATTTTCTCTGTGAAAATAAGGCTACATGCTGGCCATTTATGTAAGTGATTTTTTCTGTCATAATCTTAATCTACAACAAAATCTGATGAATGTAATTCAACTACATACATACTATCTACTCAGAAATTCAGCTATGGAGCAGAAGGAATTGTCAAGCAGAAATTATTTCAAGTTGTTTTTAAAACTTTCATTATCTGCCCACATCTTTAATTCACACTGGAGATGGTTGAATATTTTTATACCTGCATACTTTGCTCCTTTTTATGCAATAACAGTAAGGTTCAGTTATGGAGAGTGGATGCTGTTTTTGTTCATAGGTGTGTATGTGTGTGTGTGTGTGTGTGTGTGTGTGTGTGTGTGTGTGTGTGTGTGTGACTTTCAGATAGTCCCTGATTTTTCACAACAAGCTACATAATGGATTGTAAAATTTCTTACTTGGTTGTAGACTATTTTTCCTCAATGGCACCTTCAAATCAATAGACTCTTGCCAAAAACTGTTTAACTAAGTTGGGAAACAACAGATGCCATGGGCATTGGCATATTTATTCCAATTTAAATCACCATTAAGCAATGGCCAGTCTCTATAATTAGCAGTACATTATTTATCGCTTAAATAGTAATCCTCATCTGATATTACCAGTCCGACTTCCATCAAAACAGTGTTATTAGCCAAACAATATAAGTGATTTTGTATCTTGTTACCAAATTGTGATTTAATAATGATGTGGTAGCTTTTGAACAAGTCCATTACTAACACCTCTCTTCATATCACTTTCACAGATCACTGAGTGTTTACTGAGCTCACACATAATGATGTCCATATTACTATCCACTCATCAACATTCGTGAGCTAATGACTATATGCACAACAATTTCTCACACAAAAGTTCATAAGGAAAACACAACACAGTAGAGGACTCAAATACATATACACATTATGCACATATAATCCCACATTTTCAGAATAAATGGCATTGAAATGTTACTTATAAATAATCTGTCCATATTTTTTAACATAGAAATATTAATTGGTGGGTATTTCAATGAAGGCTTTCCATGCCTAATTGTGGATAATGACACAGAGATGTTAGCAGTGACTAATTAGATGTGAGCTGAGGTTTTTGTGTCCACAGGGGAGTATATGAAGACTGGTGTATGAGTGTTTTGTCAGTTCATTAATTACATCTTAGTTTATAATGGTAGAAAGGTTATATTTAGGAGTGGCATCAGCCCAATGAGTCCAACAATAGCTTGGTTTAACTGTTTCTACTATTTGCTTAATACACTGTATGCATTTGTAGTGGATTATCCATTTTCAGTTAAAATTACCAGGTGTGTAATTTTGCTAAGTAAGTTAAATTATTATTATTGATAGTAATAATACTTTATTCAACATTGAATGAGTAATTGCATATGTATAAAAACAGGTTACTATTCTTGACACACAGCACAATAATACATTCTTCTGAATATGTCGTTCATTAAGAAAATAATTAAATTACACATAAAACGGTGCTTAACACTATTTACATACTTTTTTAAAGCACTTCTTATTCTGCATGTAAGTATGGTATTCTTCTAATGTGTAAAATTATTTTGTAATAGGAATTTCTTTAGCTGAAAGTTAAGCTTCATTGTGGGTAGGGTCATAACTTTACTGGGCAGTGCGTTGGCTAACTTTAAACCTGCATATTGTGGACTCTTTTCATAGAGTGATGTTCTGTAGCTGTTGATGTAAAATTTTTCTTTATTTCTGGTATTGTACTGGTACAAATCAGAACAAATGTTGGGTTGCAGTCTTTTAACAAGTAACATGGCTTTTACATTTTACATGTTTACTACGGTTAGTACACCAGTTTTTGGAAACAAGCCATGGCATGATTACTTGTATTTTGCTCCACAGATGATTCTTGCAGCCCTTTTTGGAAGTAGCAATAGCTTATTTAGTTTTGCTTTGGTTGTTGCTGCCCAAATTTCTGTTCCGTAATTCAGGTGAGAGAAAAATAGAGCACAGTACGCAGTCTTTAGGACAACAGTGTCTCTGCAGAACTTGCTAATCATATTAATTGCAAATATGTTCTTAGTGTGGTGTCACCGCCAGACACCACACTTGCTAGGTGGTAGCCTTTAAATTGGCCACGGTCCGTTAGTATACGTCGGACCCGCGTGTCGCTACTATCAGTGATTGCAGACCGAGCACTGCCACACGGCAGGTCTAGTCTAGAGAGACTCCCTAGCACTCGCTCCAGTTGTACAGCCAACTTTGCTAGCGATGGTTCACTGTCTACATACGCTCTCATTTGCAGAGACGACAGTTTAGCATAGCCTTCAGCTATGTCATTTGCTACAACCTAGCAAGGCGCCATGTTTAGTTACTATAGTTATTATCTTCAAGAATGTATTGTGAACAGATAATATTGTGAATCATGTGCCGTCAAGAGCGACGTTCACCATTAATGGATTAAAGTTAAGCATCAAACTAATTACATCTACTTTCTGAATTCTTATTCCTTGTCATGTTCCAGACCTCATGTCAATATAGTTCTTCCCTCCTCTTGCCAGCCTGCGTGAGCTAAAATGTGTGCATTTCGGCCTCCACTCGTAACACGGTATTGGCTCTTCTGCTAACACAAAAATTAGATAACTTATATGCTAGAGTGTCAACACATGTGTCCCATTTTAAATTGCTTTCAATTGTTAAGCCACAGAATTTTACACTAAACTCTGTTTTTACTAATTCCTTGCTTATGTATAGTTTAATTTCATCATTAAAACTACTGTTGTTAAACTCCATGAGACATGTTTTACTACTGCTTACATTTAAGTGGCTCTCATTAAAGTACTGAACAATTTCGTTTGTCATGTTATTACAGCAGGTCTCTAGTTCATTAAATGATCCCTTTTTACACACAATGGATGCATCATCCACATTAAGAACTATTTTGAAACTCTGAGTGCAATATCTTATGTCATTTGCATAAAACAAAAACAGAAGAGAACCCAGTACTGAGCCCTGGGGCACTCCATATTTTATATTACTGATTTTGGATTTGTGAACACCACTGTCAGTTTTAAGCAGTACAAACTGTTTTGGTTACCAATGTAAGATTTTATTAAGTCATGAGCGGTGACTCTGATGCCAATGTTCCACAGCTTTTGTAATAGGATTATGGTGCTCACACAGCCAAGAGCTTTTTCGAGGTCAAGGTATATACCAGCGACATGTTGTTCGTTCTTGATGCCACTTATCATCTCTTCAATTAACTAAGCAGCTGCTGTGCTTGTCGATTTACATTCTACGTAACCATTTTGATTTTCAAACATTAGCTTGTGCACCCAGAGAAAGTTTATAATTCTGCTCTAGATGACTTTTTCAAATATTCTGAAAAGACAGGATGTACTGAGATTGGTCTGTAGTTTTGAATTTTGAGTCTGTCTCCTTTTTTTAAGACTGTGTTACCTGAACTATTTTTAGTCTCTCTGGGAAGGCGCCTGATTCTATTATATTATTTAATGCTAGAGACAGAGATGCAGAAACATTTTGCCTACACATTTTTAATACATTGATACTTAACCATCATGCCCTGTGGAACTGGTATAGTTTAGAGAGCTAATGATGTCAACTATTTCTTTGCAATTTGTGGGGGCTAGGTATATGCTGTGCTTATGTGGATTGCCTTTAAATTTGTACTTCAGGTTGTTATGTTTGTCACTGATAGCCTCCCCTACTGAAGAATAGTATTCATAGCATATGTTAGCAATTTCAAGTTGATCTTTCACTACCATCCCACTGTGGTCAATAATAAAGTCCATACAGGCTTTGTCTGCCTATTCTAAAACTGTTTATCATTCCCCAGATATCAGTAGTAACACTGTGTGAAGCCTGACACTTGTTTGCATCATAGTTGCTCTTGGTCTGTATTAATAAATCTTTATAGTATTCTTGATCAGTTTTGAAGGCCTCCTTTAGCTTGAGATTTTGTTTATTATTCAACATTGCACTAAGGAATAATTTCAATTTTTCCCTTTCTTTAATGACATCATTATTTTTCCTGATACTTTTATTTATATTTTTAGTTTGTTTAGATTTTGTGCCTACAACTGGGCACATGGCATCGAAACAGTAGTAGATGTCAGCAGCAAAGGTATTGTAGGAAAAGCTATCATTCTCAAACCATGGTATGTGTACTAACGTGCAGTTCAGTCTGATGATGTTATCATTATACATAATTCTTTTGCTTACATATAGTCTTTTTTAGTGAGAAAGGACATCTTTTTTGCCTCCAATTGAAGCCGTACTGCATTGTGATCAGAGATGGCTTGTTTTGGAGCAGATGGGCTCTCTGAGCACTATGGGACTCAACTGCTGTGGTCATAAGTCCCCTAGAACTTAGAACTACTTAAACCTAACTAACCTAAGGACAGCACACAACACCCAGCCATCACGAGGCAGAGAAAATCCCTGACCCCGCCGGGAATCGAACCCGGGAACCCGGGTGTGGGAAGCGAGAACGCTACCACACGACCACGAGATGCGGGCTTGGAGCAGATGTATTGTAGGAAAGTAGTAAAATGATGAATGGCCTTTCAGACCATGATGCACAAATTTTAACACTAGAAGGCTTTTGTTCTCAAACAAATGTCACATATAATTACAAACTGTGTAGGAAAGTTAATCCAACAGCAATAAAGAGTGTTTCAAACCTTGTCATGGAACAAGAGTGGCAAGATGTTTATAGTGCCAATAACACAGATGATAAATATAATGCTTTCCTTCACACATTTCTCATGCTCTTTGAGAGTTGCTTTCCATTAGAACATTATAATGGGATACTAGCAGTAATAGACAGCCTGGGTGGCTGACTAGTGGGGCAAGGATATCATGCAGAACAAATCAGGAATTATATCAAAATGTTAGAAGTAGTCACAATCAAGCTACAGTAGCCTATTACAAACAGTATTGTAAGGTACTTAAAAATGCTATTAGGAAGGCAAAGAGTATGTGGTATGCAAACAGAATACCTAATTCATAGGATAAAATTAAAACCATATGGTCAGTTGTGAAAAAACCGTATGGTCAGTTGTGAAGGAAGTGTCAGGTCAGCAACACAAACTCGATGATATAAAGCCAGTTCGTAGTGCATCTACATCTACAAGTTTCTGTTGATGATAAATCAGATATATGTACAGTATTTAACAATCATTTTCTGAGCATTGCTGATGAATTAAATAAAAATTTAGTTTCTACATGGAAACATATAATTTTTCTTGGCAAATGCCTTTCCGAGATAGATGTCTGAAATATTCCTCTGTGATACAGACAAGGGATAGATTGAGTCAATAATTAAATCACTGAATACTAAGGACTCTCATGGTTATGATGGAGCGCCTAGCAGAATATTAAAGTAATGTTCTGCACATGGTAGCCCTATATTTAGCAATATTTGTAATTTTTTCTTTAGGAATGGTCAGTTTCCTGAATGATTAAAGAACTCAGTAGTAAAGCTGCTTTATAAAAAGGGATAAAGGGATAATATTGATAATTTTAGACCTATTTCTATGCTATCAGTGTTTGCTAAAGTTATTGAAAAGGCTGTGTATGTAACGATAATTGATCATTTTATGAGGGTAATCCCAAAAGTAAGGTCTCCTATTTTTTTAGTAGTACATAGACCTGTTTATTTCTACAATGGTTTACATCAGTTTACAGCTTGAACATTTAGCTATTTTTTGACATAATCACCATTTCTGCCGATGCATTCTTGTAGACTCTGTGGCAGATTTTGTATGTCCATGTCATACCAGCTCATCACCATGCTGTTCAGAAAGTTATGAACCTCTTCTTTCAACTTGTTATCAGAGCTGAATTGCTGGGACCACAATTAACACTGACAGGTACTGTGAGACTCTGAGAAAACTCAAACGGGCAATTCAGAACCAGGGAAGAAGAATGTTGGGCAAGGGCATACACATTCTCCATGACAATGCTTGCCCACACATCGCTCGGCAAACTGTTGCTCTCCTGCAACAGTTTCAGTGAACATAATCACCCACCCACCATAAGTCCTGATTTGGCATCCAGTGACTATCACCTGTTCCCTAGGTTAAAAGAACATATGGCCGGAAAGTGATTCAGCTCTGATGACGAGGTGAAAGAAGAGGTTCATAACTTTCTGAACAGCATGGTGGCGAGCTGGTATGACATGGGCAAACAAAAACTGCCACAACGTCTACAAAAATGCATCGACAGAAATGGTGATTATGTCAAAAACTAGCTAAATGTTCAAGCTGTAAACTGATGTAAGCCATTGTAGAAATAAACAGGTCTATGTACTTATAAAAAAATAGGAGACGTTACGTTTGGGATTACCCTCGTATATCACACAATTTGCTATCAAATGTGCAGTTTGGCTTTAGAAGTCGTTTAACAACTGAAAATGCTATATTCTCTTTTCTCTGTGAAGTACTGGATGGGTTAAACAAAAGGTTTCAGACACTAGGCATATTTTTTTATTTAACTTAGGCATTTGATTGTATTGGTCACAAAATATTGCTCCAGTAGTTGGAATTGTTAAGTCCCATAGTACTCAGAGCCAGTAGTTGGAACATTACAGAATACGGGGAGTAGGTCACGATTGGTTCACCTATTACTTTAGCAATAGACAGAAAAAGGTCATTATTCACAATGTTGAGAATGGCTGTGATGTGTGGTCTGAGTGGGGCACGGTCAAGTGGGGGGTGCCCCAGGGATCAGTGTTGGGGCCACTCCTGTTCCTTATTTATATAAATGATATGCCCACTAGTATTATGAGTAACTCTAAAATATTTCTGTTTGCTGATAACACTAGCTTGGTAGTAAAGGATGTTGTGTGCAACATTGGCTTGGTTTCAAATAGTGCACTTCATGACCTAAGTTCATGGATTGTAGAAAATAAACTAATGCTAAATCATGGGGAGACTCAGTTTCTAAAGTTTCTAAAACACAGTTCAACAAAAACTGACATTTTAATTTCACAGAATGAGCATATAATTAGTGAAACTGAACAGTTCAAATTTCTAGGTGTTCAGATAGATGGTAAACTGTCGTGGAAAGCCCACATTCAGGATCTTGTTCACATTCAGGATCTTGTTCAAAAGACTTAATGCTGCCATTTTTACTATTTGAACAGTATCTGAAGTGAGTGATCATTCGACACGAAAATTAGGCTACTTTGCTTATTTTCATTTGCTTATGTCATATGGTATTATATTTTAGGGTAACTCTTCCCATTCTAAAAGGATATTTGTGGCTCATAAATGGGTGGCTCGGGCAATATGTGGTGTAAGTTCATGAACCTCTTGTCGACCCTGTTCACAGGTCTGGTTATTTTGTCATTGGGCTCTCAGGAAATATATATGTCTGCTTGTGTCTGTATGTGTGGATGGATATGTGCGTGTGTGCGAGTGTATACCTGCCCTTTTTTCCCCCTAAGGTAAGTCTTTCCGCTCCCGGGATTGGAATGACTCCTTACCCTCTCCCTTAAAACCCACTTCCTTTCGTCTTCCCCTCTCCTTCCCTCTTTCCTGATGAGGCAACAGTTTGTTGCGAAAGCTTGAATTTTGTGTGTATGTTTGTGTTTGTTTGTGTGTCTATCGACCTGCCAGCGCTTTTGTTCGGTAAGTCACCTCATCTTTGTTTTTTTTTATATATATATATATATATATATATATATATATATATATATATATATATATATATATATATATATATATATTTCTTACTGTCATTTCTTGTTAACAATATTAACTTATTCCCAAGAATAAGCAGCTTTCACTCAGTTAATACTCAGCAGGAATCAAACCTGCATTTGGATCGTATTTCTTGTGCAGAAAGGTGTGCAGTATACTGCTGCATCCATTTTCAAAAAGCTACCACTCAGAAATCCACGTGCTTTCAAATCAAAACTGAAGAGTTTCCTCATGGGTCACTCCTTCTGCTCTGTCGAGGAGTTCCTTGAAAAATTAAGCTGATTCTTGCTGTATTGTTGATTGTGTTTACATAAACTTATGGATTGACATTTCTCGGGTTCACAAACATTTTATTTTTATCTGTTATTACTTTTATGTTGTAATTTCATGTACTAACATAGTCCATGACCTTGGTGATCTGCTCCTCAGTTTGGTCCTATGGAACTTGACATGTAAATAAAAAATAAATAAATGAGTCATGTTTGTTATTTTATTATTCGGACATGTTTTACTGTTTCCAGTTCTCTAGTTGGCTCATGGATAAGTGAGGTCAGACTGAATTCATCAAGTAGTTGGTGTAGCTATTTGGTGTTGGCATCATTGGTTAATAAGTCTATATTAATAACCCCTGTTATTACAGTATTTACATGGCCATTTAACCCAGAAAATGTGTTGTCATATATACAGGGTGTTTATAATTAAAGCTAAACTTTCAAACTGCTGTAGAAATAGCACCACTGGTCAGAATGATGTCAAATTGCAACAGAATATTACCAGAGAAGGGGAAAATGTATGGCAGAAGAAAAATAAATAGTTATAAAATGTAGCAATAGCGGACACTGTAAGCATCATAATTTAATAGTGGTCAACTTCAAATGACAAATGAATCATACAAAAATGCATAAGGTGTATGTTTGACACTAAACAAACTGTACTACCCAGTGTACACGGGTACACAGGTGTGATAATTTCAGTTATGTAAGCCCATCCACCACAGCGAGGTCATATAACATCAAATGGAAAAAATCTGTTTTTAATTGTCCTGAGGCTAAAAACTGCATAAAAACCATAAATCACATCAGTTTTTAATTTTTATGAAACCAAAAACTGCATAAAAAGCATCAATTAAAACCAAATCAGATTATTATTTTCCGTTTGACTGGTGCAAAACATGTTCAATATGCTGTCCACCATTTTCTGCAACAAGTTGAAATCGAGAAACAGCATGTTTCACAACTGATCAAAGTGTTTCTGGGGCCACATTCAGAATATGTTGCACAATGCATGCCTTCAATGCAGCTAAGTTTGCAATCGGAACATTGAACACAACATCTTTCAGGTAGCCCCAAAGCCAGAAGTCACACGGATTAAGATCAGGTGATCAGGATGGCAAGGCTGTAGGGAAAAGGTGGCAGACAATTCTAGCATTTCTAAAATGGTGCTTCAGCAGCTGCTTAACTGGATCTGCAATGTGCGGAGGTGCGCCACCTTGCTTAAAATTGATCCCATCCACACATCCACGCTGTTGGAGAGCTGGAATGACGAAAGACACTCGTATTGCTTACCAGTGATGGTACAGGTAACAGGACCGGAAGCATCTGTCTCTTCGAAAAAATATGGCCCTATGAAAAATGATGCCGTAAACCCCACCACACAGTGACCTTTTCACAATGAAGTGGTACTGGTTGATTTGCGTGTAGATATTCCATTGCCCATGTTCGACAATTCTGTGTATTGATGTATCCTGTCAGATGGAAGTGGGGTTCATCTGTTCACAAAATTTTCCACGGCCAATCATTGTTCACTTGCAGGTGAGCAAGAAATTCTAAAGCAAAGGTCTCTCTTGCTGGCAGGATTTTATGCACTGTGTTCACAGGTATGTCCAACGCTTGGGCAATTCTCCATCCACTATGTGTTTGCACATCACCACTCATCTCCTTCTGCACTGCTGTGGCCACTGCTTCCACTGATGTCTAATAAATTTGTTTCCCCCCTCTACCAGGTAGCAAACCCATCTTTTCGCATTTCTGAGGCAGTCATCAGACAAACACCTTTTTTCAAACCCTTCAGTGTCTGGAACTTCTGCAGAGTGACGTGTTCACAGTCACCATTCTTCTAATATAGCTTTACAAGCACAGCATGATCCTGCATTGAGACAGTCATGGCGAACGTCGCAGATGTAAAAGGAGGAAAAGCCATGTACCCAACGTGTTTATATCAACTTAAATGGGTCGTGCACATGATAATTGTTTTTATTTACATATTCTAACACATCTATTGATCAGTTTTCAAAATATTTTTTTTTTTCCTTCTGCCATACGTTTTCCCCCTTCTCCAATAATATTGCATTGCAATTTGACATCATTGTGACCTGTAGTGTTATTTCTACAGCATTTTGAAAGTTTAATTATAATCACCCTGTATGTCAGCAAATCAAATAGGTTTTTGAAAAATGTATCCATACATGTCCCAGGTGGCCTACACACGCTGGTAATTGCTATATTTTTTCCACCCCATTTTAGATTTACTGCAGAAAATTCTGCTTAACTGGATTTGCAATGTGCGGAGGTGCGCCACCTTGCATAAAAATGATCCCATCCACACATCCACGCTGTTGGAGAGCTGGAATGACGAAAGACACTCATAGTGCTTACCAGTGATGGTATAGGTAACAGGACCGGAAGCATCTGTCTCTTCGAAAAATGCTCTTGCATCAATAACACTGAAATTACTTGCTTTAACAGTGAAGATTGCTATGCCACCCACAGACTTGTTTTTCCTACTAAAGGCAGAACAAAATTTCATGGAGAGTGGTTTACTAATACTAATTACGTCTTCATTGTACCAATATTCAAACTGTCCAGCAGGCTTTACAAGTTTCCCAGGCTTGCCTGAAGTGGCTGTTTGTGTGGCAGATTCTGATTTGGTGGGTTGTGCCATTCCATGGCAATGCACTTATTTACCTTGTTTTGTGGAGAATTTAGTCTAATTTCCTTAACAATTAATTTGCTGGCAGTATTCTTGCCTCTTTTATTCATGTTCATACCATTATTTGTATGCAGGTCTTTGTCTAGATTTCTCACATTTGACACATTGTGAAATGTATTACATATTATTTTAAGCCTATCATTTGTCTTGTGCACTTCCAAGATCACTATAGATTGTTCCATTAGATAGTGTCTCTGTGGAATATTAATGATAATTACTTTAGTGTTAATCAACTTACTGTGTGCCTCTTTCATGTGCCTGATAGTGTCATTTGCTTGATTTTTTGCTACATCATTTGTTCCTTCCATGATTATGACACAATCATCTGCTGAAAAAGACACACTATTCTGCACACATGGCTTCACCACAGCAGAAAGAGGTGCTCCACGTTGAATGTGAGCCACAGCCGTAAAGTTGTCCTGGATCCTTGTGATGTTTTGTGCTATTCCATCAATATATTAGAATCCTTCCCTTCTTGTGTTTCTAGTTCTATTGTTCTTTTGAGCCAGCTTCTTCATACACTTCCACAGATTGTTATCTTGGACAGTTTGTTTACATTCACTTAGGTTAGCACATGAGGTTAGGGCTGATTTTTTGACCTTGTTACAGGCAGCTTTTTTGCAGTTTGGAATGTTGCTCTTTGTTTGCACAGATTTAAATGCTACAGCTTCCACTATGTCACCATTCTTAATTAGTGCATTATTTTGATAAACAAATGCATTGTCTGGTTTAGGAAAATTAGGGAAACAAAAGCCTAGCACAGAATCTGGAAAATAAATAAGCTTAAGTGGTTAAATGATGAAAGTATTTTAAGGTGTGGTAAAACTTTAATTATGGAATTTTCCAAATTTATGAATTTTTGGAAAAGTTTTAACTGTTAATTCTAAAGACTGAAATTAGGGCTATCTAACTAGCTATGCCAGACCCTCAGATTTACTGATTAGGTCATCACTTTTTTCTGGTCACATCATTGGAATGACTTCAATTATATTTATTTTGAATAACGATCTTTTATGTTGGTAAATTATAATGTATATAATAAGATTACATTAACTATTACATAGATAAGAATTTGGCATTTCTGAATACACTTGCTATAAACATTGTGTGTAGCTGTGGAATTATCTGAAAAAGAAAAATTATTTAAAGGAGCAGAAGTGTACCATATGTATCAATCCACTTTACTTTGTTTCAGAGTGAGGGTAGACACTAGGTACTGTCCTTACAGCATGTTTCTGTGCAATTAACACTTTGTGTGAGGAACTGCCCCAGAAAATCGTTCTGTTTAATCAATAAATGAAAATATACCAAGTAAGCTAGTTGTTGTTGTTGTGGTCTTCAGTCCTGAGACTGGTTTGATGCAGCACTCCATGCTACTCTATCCTGTGCAAGCTTCTTCATCTCCCAGTACGTACTGCAGCCTACATCCTTCTGAATCTGCTTAGTGTATTCACCTCTTGGTCTCCCGCTATGATTTTTACCCTCCACACTGCCCTCCAGTACTAAATTGGTGATCCCTTGATGCCTCAGAACATGTCCTACCAACCGATCCCTTCTTCTGGCCAAGTTGTGCCACAAACTCCTCTTCTCCCCAATTCTGATCAATACCTCCTCATTAGTTATGTGATCTACCCATCTAATCTTCAGCATTCTTCTGTAGCACCACATTTCGAAAGCTTCTATTCTCTTCTTGTCTAAACTATTTATCATCCATGTTTCACTTCCATACATGACTACACTCCATACACATACTTTCAGAAATGACTTCCTGACACTTAACTCTATACTCAATGTTAACAAATTTCTCTTCTTCAGAAACGCGTTCCTTGCCATTGCCAGTCTACATTTTATATCCTCTCTACTTCGACCATCATCAGTTATTTTGCTCCCCAAATAGCAAATCTCCTTTACTACTTTAAATGCCTCATTTCCTAATATAATTCCCTCAGCATCACCCGACTTAATTTGACTACATTCCATTATCCTTGTTTTGCTTTTGTTGATGTTCATCTTATACCCTCCTTTCAAGACACTGTCCATTCCGTTCAACTGCTCTTCCAAGTCCTTTGCTGTCTCTGACAGAATTACAATGTCATCGGCGAACCTCAAAGTTTTTACTTCTTCTCCATGGATTTTAATACCTACTCCGAACTTTTCTTTTGTTTTCTTTACTGCTTGCTCGTTATACAGATTGAATAGCATCGGGGAGAGGCTACAACCCTGTCTCACTCCTTTCCCAACCACTGCTTCCCTTTCATGCCCCTTGACTCTTATAACTGCCATCTGCTTTGTAAATAGCCTTTCGCTCCCTGCCCCTGCCACCTTCAGAATTTGAAAGAGAGTATTCCAGTCAACATTGTCAAAAGCTTTCTCTAAGTCTACAAATGCTAGAAATGTAGATTTGCCTTTCCTTAATCTTTCTTCTAAGATAAGTCGTAAGGTCAGTATTGCCTCACGTGTTCCAACATTTCTACAGAATCCAAACTGATCTTCCCCGAGGTTGGATTCTACCAGTTTTACCATTCGTCTGTAAAGAATTCGCATTAGTATTTTGCAGCTGTGACTTATTAAACTGATAGCTGGGCAATTTTCACATCTGTCAACACCTGCTTTCTTTGGGATTGGAATTATTATATTCTTCATGAAGTCTGAGGGAATTTCACCTGTCTCATACATCTTGCTCTTAGATGGTAAGAGTTTTGTCAGGGCTGGCTCTCCGAAGGCCGTCAGTAGTTCTAATGGAATGTTGTCTACTCCCGGGGCCTTGTTTCGACTCAGGTCTTTCAGTGCTCTGTCAAACTCTTCACGCAGTATTGTATCTCCCACTTCATCTTCATCTACCTCCTCTTCCATTTCCATGATATTGTCCTCAAGAACATCATCCCTGTATAGACCCTCTATATACTCCTTCCACCTTCCTGCTTTCCCTTCTTTGCTTAGAACTGGGTTTCCATCTGAGCTCTTGATATTCATGCAAGTGGTTCTCCTTTCTCCAAAGGTCTCTCTAATTTTCCTGTAGGCAGTATCTATCTTACCCCTCGTGAGATAAGCCTCTACATCCTTACATTTGTCCTCTAGCCATCCCTGCTTAGCCATTTTGCACTTCCTGTCGATCTCATTTTTGAGACCTTTGTATTCCTTTTTGCCTGCTTCATTTACTGCAGTTTTGTATTTTCTCCTTTCATCAATTAAATTCAGTATCTCTTCTGTTACCCAAGCATTTCTACTAGCCCTTGTCTTTTTACCTACTTGATCCTCTGCTGCCTTCACTATTTCATTCCTCAAAGCTATCCATTCTTCTTCTACTGTATTTCTTTCCCTCATTCCTGTCAATTGTTCCCTTATGCTCTCCCTGAAACTCTGTACAACCTCTGGTTCTTTCAATTTATCCAGGTCCCATCTCCTTAAATTCCCACCTTTTTGCGGTTTCTTCAGTTTTAAGCTAGTTATGCATCAGCAAAAGCAGCAGTTACTCAGAGAAAATGCTGCTGAACTCAAGCATTTGAGAAGGTCTATAATACGTGGTATCCATTTGAACTTCTGATTTGGGCAATCAGTTTTAGACACTTCCATGCCCCTGTGATGTATTACTGCTGATGAAGATGCTATTGCCTTGTGCAGAATTAACTGGAATGTGTTTCACCTCATTTCATACTTGCTCTGCAGTTGCTGCTCTGTTGGGATTGACTACAGTGCTCGCATCATCAGCAAATAACACAATTTCTGCTTTAAGGAAAGTCCTACTCAACCCAACAAGCCACCTACCTAGATGTTAATCTCCACCTCAAAGATGGCTACATCAGTATCTCTGTCCATATCTGACCTACTAACCACCAGCAGTACCTCCACTTTGACGGATGCCACCCATTCCATACCAAGAAGTCCCTTCCATACAGCCTAGCCATCTGTGGTCATCACATCTGCAGTGACTGTCCCTCTCAAAATGTACCGAGGGTCTCACTGAAGCCTTCACAAACCGTAATTATCCTTCCAATCTTGTACAAAATCTCCCATGCCTTATCTTTCCAATTTCCTACCACCTCCCAAAGTCCAACCATTCAACCACAGAGGAGAATTCCCCTCATAACTCACCACCACCCAGAACTGGAGTGACTGAATTACATCCACCAGCATTTTGACTTCTTCTTGTCATGCCCTGAAATGAGAAATATCCTGCCCACTATCCTTCCCATCCCTCCCACAGTGGTATTCTGCCTTCTGACGAACCTTCACAATACACTCGTCCATCCCTGCACAACCCCTGCTCCCAACCTCTTACCTCATGGCTCATACCTCTGTAATACACCTAGATGCAAGACCTGGAGCCGAAAGCTTTACTTGTGACATTCCTTTTGTTGTGACCACCTGCGACTCAGCATCTCCACCATATGGCGAGCGACAACTTAAAGACGCCTAAGTCATGTGTTTCACTGTGTGAGATAATTGTGTTTCCACCATCTATAGGGATTTACATAGGTTTGAGCATCAAAAATTGCCTCAGTCAAGCTTTCTTTCTACATGGTACAGCCAGTGTTTCTTTTCTTACCTTTTTCTTTAAGTGCTTGCCAAAAGGTACCTAAGTCAGTGACTCTGGTCCCTTTTAACACTCAAACATTGGTAACACTGCGAATTTTGAGGATACATGGATTTTTGAGCTCTTTGCCTGTGTACAAAATGCTCCCTGCATCTGATACAAACTTCACATATTTGTCCTCTAAACTGTCTGTCACAATGTATGGCTTGTATAAGCTAAAATATCCTGGTATAAATACCAAGTATGAATTTTTAAATAAATGTTTCAAAAAAAATTTTAACCCAAAGTTTGGGAAACCATAAATTGACAACTGTTGCTTTTATGAGGGAAAAAGGTGTGAATACATGGTCCTCCTTTACAGGGCACTGCAAAAAGAGTAGCAACTGCTGAATAAATTGTGCACATGAGGTAAGCTAAATAGTTCACATCTGGTCTTAATGAAGCAACTAAAAAGAATGAAGAAAATGCAAATATCTTTGGCTATAAGCAAAACATAAGTTTAAGGAAGATTCCTGTTCAGGAAATTTATTACCTGAGGCAACTCACAATGAACATATTTTCTGTTTTCAACTCTAAAACAGATGTAACTGATTACTGTATCTGCCATGAAGGTCGGGCCCACAACGAACTCGATGCAGCTGCTTCATTTCTGTTGCACTTCATTAAAAACCATGCACCCAAGACAATTACCCAGTTACATCAGTTTTCAGAAGAATCATACATTGTCAAGAGTTTGTCTTGCTCTAACCAATATGTGCAAGTTTAAAATGATCAAATAGATGCCGGCCGTGGTGGCCGAGCAGTTCTAGGCGCTTCAGTCTGGAACCGTGCGAGCGCTATGGTCGCAGGTTCGAATCCTGCCTCGGCATGGATGTGTGTGATGTCCTTAGGTTAGTTAGGTTTAAGTAGTTCTAAGTTCTAGGGGACTGATGACCTCAGATGTTAAGTCCCATAGTGCTCAGAGCCATCAAATAGATTTTTCCCTTTATGTGGACATTTATACAACCCATGAGACTGAAAATTCAGTGTAATAAAATATCCAATTGGGAAATGTGATGGTATCTCCACTCCACGTGAAGTTTGAAAGCTTATAGCTAATGCTGAGAAAAAACATCCAAGGACAGTTATGCTGGTTGAGGCACACACATCACTGAATATTCTACTTGATGGTACATTTATTATAAAAAGTCATCAATCCCTCTTCAAACAAGACACTTTCAAGAAATGAAATAGCACAATGTAGTATTTCAAAATATCATTATTTTGAATACTCTCATGAGCATAAAGGTATTGTGAAAACAACTGAGTACATAAGATGAGATGGTTTTCAAAGTCTGAATACTTTTATCCTCAAGAAAACTAATGAAGTATCTTTACTTAGTAAAGAAGCTTATCTGCAAGGAAAAATACCCATCAAAAATTTCACAATTGAAGACTTAAAGACTTAAAGAAAGTTATGCCATATATTGTAGAAAAGCACAAAGGCTTTTATGATCTACTTTTACAGTGGCCAGTAGCTTCTGTTTCTCACAATGATAATGAATAAGATTCAGAAATACAAGTTGTTGTAATGTAATAATATTCATCAACTATTAAAGATTTGTGTTTGTAATATGCGCTAACAGATATTACTCACTGTTTAATAAAAATCTGATTTGCCTGAAGCAAAAACATGCTTCAAATTTTATGGGGAGTTAAAAGGTATGCCTAAGCACTATTTAATAACACACTAGAAAATAAGTAAATTTGGTTTTCTTAAAACTATGAAAAAGTGACTAATGTATCTTTTAACAATCACCCATTCATGTACTGAACTGAACCCAAGATTCATTCTTAGAGCTATCTAGTGAGACTCTTTGTTTCCTATGTTAAATATGAAGTGAACCAGTAACGCATTATTCCAAAAAAATTGTATATTAATGACTTTTTGGATAATATTAATAGTAACCTCAGATTTTCTGCAGATGACACAGTTATCTATAATGAAGTAGTGCCTGAAAGAAGTTGCACATACCATGAAAAGATTTCAAAGTGCACAATTTCAAATGGTGCAAAGACTGGCAACTTGCTTCAAATGTTCAGAAATGTAAAATTGTGCACCTCACAAAGCAAAAAATGTAGCATATGACTATAATATCAGTGAGACACATTTGCAACCAGTCAACTCACACAAATACCTGTGTGTAATAATTTGTAAGGATATGAAATCAAATGATCACATAGTAGCAGTTATAGGTAAAGCAAGTGGCAGACTGGTTCATCTAAAGAATACTAGGGAAATTCAAATAGTCTACAAAAGAGACTGCATACAGAACACTTGTGCAGCCCATCCTAGAATATTGTGTGTTGGACACACACCAAATAAGACTAATGGAGACCTTGTCATGGAGATGCTGAAAGAACTCAACTGGCGGATGCTTGAAGGCAGACACTATCCAATGAAAACCTACTTTGACAGTTTCTAAAACCAACTTTAAGGGGAGTTAGAACATAAAAGAAATTTTTTTTTACATTTGTATCCCATTATAAAATGTGCAATTTCCTTAAGAAAGTGTTATATAACTACTTATAAACTTACTATTCAGAAAATTTTTGAAGCATAGCTTCAAGATTTAAAAAAAAAATGTAATTTTTTATGCAGAAGGCTGTGGATTGCAGTATTACGACAGCAAAATTATTTTGTGTGTATTGATAGCACTGTTGAAAACAATATAGCAGTTTTTCATAATATAAACCCATGTAGTATGTACAAGTTCCAAGAATTCTATTGCTATGATGACCAGTGTGGACACCAGAAGGTGGTTGACTTTCAGATTCTGAAAAAAACATTGTTATGAATGTAAATGATTGAAACAGGCAGTTCATATCTGTGACAGTAACTATAAAGGAACAAGTGGCGAAATGGAGGGCTCTGCAGATACTGAAATTTTGAGTCGAGCCATGAGTGAAATGGATGTTTGTTATTCAAGTGTCTTAGAGAGACAGCATATGAGAAATTATTCCTGGAGAAAACAGCACCAGAGAAATTTAACAAATACACAGTTCACATTCATGAAGCACAGTGTACAGCAGAAATGATCACTAGGGAATATGATGATGATCATCATGTCCCACACCCGTTGACAGAGTGTAGGGGAATGATGCGGGAGACCTGCACTGCTGTACTAGGCAATAGAAGTTAGAAAAAAATGATATCCATGGAAAATGGTCAAAAGGGTGATACACAACACTGAACAGGGTGCTTCTGAGATAGTACAAACAAAGAAATACAACATATACAGGGCTATTACAAACGATTGAAGCGATTTCATAAATTCACTGTAGCTCCATTCATTGACATATGGTCATGACACACTACAGATACATAGAAAAACTCATAAAGTTTTGTTCAGCTGAAGCCGCACTCCAGGTTTCTGCCGCCAGAGTGCTCGAGAGCGCAGTGAGACAAAATGGCGACAGGAGCCGAGAAAGCGTATGTCGTGCTTGAAATGCACTCACATCAGTCAGTCATAACAGTGCAACGACACTTCAGGACGAAGTTCAACAAAGATCCACCAACTGCTAACTCCATTCGGCGATGGTATGCGCAGTTTAAAGCTTCTGGATGCCTCTGTAAGGGGAAATCAACGGGTCGGCCTGCAGTGAGCGAAGAAACAGTTGAACGCATGCGGGCAAGTTTCACGCGTAGCCCACGGAAGTCGACGAATAAAGCAAGCAGGGAGCTAAACGTACCACAGCCGACAGTTTGGAAAATCTTACGGAAAAGGCTAAAGCAGAAGCCTTACCGTTTACAATTGCTACAAGCCCTGACACCCGATGACAAAGTCAAACGCTTTGAATTTTCGGCGCGGTTGCAGCAGCTCATGGAAGAGGATGCGTTTAGTGCGAAACTTGTTTTCAGTGATGAAGCAACATTTTTTCTTAATGGTGAAGTGAACAGACACAATGTGCGAATCTGGGCGGTAGAGAATCCTCACACATTCGTGCAGCAAATTCGCAATTCACCAAAAGTTAACGTGTTTTGTGCAATCTCACGGTTTAAAGTTTACGGCCCCTATTTCTTCCGCGAAAAAAACGTTACAGGACACGTGTATCTGGACATGCTGGAAAATTGGCTCATGCCACAACTGGAGACCGACAGCACCGACTTCATCTTTCAACAGGATGGTGCTCCACCGCACTTCCATCATGATGTTCGGCATTTCTTAAACAGGAGATTGGAAAACCGAACGATTGGTCGTGGTGGAGATCATGATCAGCAATTCATGTCATGGCCTCCACGCTCTCCCGACTTAACCCTATGCGATTTCTTTCTGTGGGGTTATGTGAAAGATTCAGTGTTTAAACCTCCTCTACCAAGAAACGTGCCAGAACTGCGAGCTCGCATCAACGATGCTTTCGAACTCATTGATGGGGACATGCTGCGCCGAGTGTGGGAGGAACTTGATTATCGGCTTGATGTCTGCCGAATCACTAAAGGGGCACGTATCGAACATTTGTGAATGCCTAAAAAAACTTTTTGAGTTTTTGTATGTGTGTGCAAAGCATTGTGAAAATATCTCAAATAATAAAATTATTGTAGAGCTGTGAAATCGCTTCAATCATTTGTAATAACCCTGTATACAATAATTTTTAGTCATTTCAGATTTTAGAAGCTGTTTCTGAAAATTAAGCTTTTAGTTGCATTATTCACTAAATTTTAGAAAGAACTTGAGTAGAATATTCAAATTTTCATGAAGCTGACACGTGGATGTACCGAGTCTCCCAAACTAAAATAAAATACATAACGCCAAATACAATTAAAATTATTTTGGAGAGAGTGCAAAAATTATAAAAAATTTTAACTATATCCACCGATGTCCAAAATTACAGCAACAAACAGAAATTTTGCAAGGTTGTATTTATTTTGCCACATTTTGCCACAAAGCAGTGTAAAAGGAGATAGTAAAGTAGAAACAATGTAAAGAACGTGGAATGTTATCAACTGCACGCATAACAGTAGACAAAACTGTTCTTAATTTTTTCCCAACTTAAAAGATTTGCACACAGATTCTGTCAACTGGTTAATGTGCTCAGTATGGGGTGTGACCACCTCTGGCACCAATACAGGCCTGTGCTGTGAATGATGTCGTCAATCTAATGTTGAGGCAATAATGCACATTCTTCCAGCTGAACTGTTCACAAGCCTTGGAGGGTTGTTGGCTGTCTCCCTAGTGCATCTCAGACATGCTAATTGGGATTCAATTTGGGAGAGTGAGCAGCCCACACCATGTGTGCAATATCTAAAAACACACACCCCTGTGCTCTATGAGGTCAAGCATTATTATTCATCAATATGAAGGCTGGGTTCGCAGCACCTCACAGCAACTGTGCATGAGATCCCAAGATCTCCTCATGGTACCTGACAGTAGTTAAATCTTGCTGATTCACCTGTACAATTTTCATAAATGGTTATTCAGCATAATCCCTGCCCACACCATTAGAGATCCTCCTTGATAACAGTCTCTTTCCATAATGTTTGGGTTCCAAAACTGTGTTACACCTGCCATTCAGTGTGAATTTGCCGAGAATCGCTTCCAGACCAAATCGGGACTCATTTGTGAAAGCAACATTGGCCCACCATTCGACTGTCCAAGTAGCATGTAGACAGCTCCGCTCTACACTTTCCCTTCTTTGAAGACATTACAGAGGTCAAGAGACAGCAGGTCTCCAACAATAAAAGCCACTCTGCTGAAGCCTTCTGTGCACCGTTTGACTCATTATAACACATCCAGGGGATGCTGTGAGGTCATATGCCAGTTGCAATGCAGTACTAAGGCGGTATCATCATGCCCTTACTGGCAGATAATGGTCCACTCTTTCTGATGTCACATGTGGTCGACCCTTCCTGGTCTCTGGGATACAGTTCCGGTCTCTATACATTGTCGCCTTGTCCAAGAAACAACAGAACAGTTCACATTAAGCCATCGGGCCACAACAGTTTGTGACTCTCCTGCTTCCATTCTTTCTGTGGCCCTCCACAGCAGAGGGTCTGTAGGCATCTTCTCTGCACCATACTGCACCATCTGTGACTGTGTACACAGCAATTGCGGATGTGGGCCTACCCTGCAGGCACTACCCCCACTTGACAGGTGCCCTGAAGTCATTGCTGGTGTAGTTGTACACTGATTGGAATGCCATCTTCCATGCAAAACATGATTGTAATGACATCTGTTGACTGTTTGTATGATTATATCTTGTATTAGACACAGAACAGGGATATAGCAGTTTGTTGCTTTAATTTTGAACACTAGTTTACTTAAAGTATTGTATTTCTCAAACCACTGACTGAAATTCAATGCCCTTAAATCAGAATATGTAATGTGTAATGTCTTGTAAAAGTTCTACGTCCATTGCTGCAGTGATTTCTGAAATGTAGAGAAGCCAAGTATCAATTTAACATTGTTGACATAGGGTGTTCAAGCTCCCCTCAAGTGACAGATCTAGGAATATACTATAAACACTTATGTATCACTCCCATACAGACCGCCAAGACAAGATTAGATTAATTACAGTATGCACTGAGACATTTGGGCAATCATTCTTTCCACAGCCAATATGTGAGTGGAATTGGAATAAGCCCTAATAACAAGTGTAATGAGATGTAGCCTCTGCCATGCACTTCACAGTCGTTTGCAGGATGTGGATATAGATGTGGACATAGGATCCTGTGATCTGTACAACTGAAAGCCTTAGTCAGTTCATAAAAAATGGGTAGGTGAAACCTTGTCATTGAATTGTGACTGCCTCAAAATATTACATTTGCAGGTTTGTTCAACCATTTTTTAATATTATCTTTTACAACACTTTTGAGAAGGCACTTAATAGTGAAAGGGATCAAAAGCTATTATTATCTGTCCTAGAACCTTTCTTAAAGAGAGGTCTAATAATAGCAAAATTTAGCCTGTCTGGAAAAATAAATCATGAAAGTGATGCATTAAATATATGGCTGAAAACAGTTGCTATATCAGAAGAACATGCTCTTAATATTTTGCTTTAAAAGTTTTTTAGGCTGTTTCTGGAGTCTGGATATGAGTGACACAGAGCTAATTACAGTGTTGGAGAAGTACATGTGGACTGCATCTGAAATTTTTATTAGAAAAAGAAGTGTTTAATTGAAAGTTCAGTACATACACACAGATCATTTTATACATAAGGTTGTTACACGTATGATATCAAACCTGGAAGTTTTAATATGGTGAAGTGAGGTGTCAAAAGCGAAATACATTTAAAGCAACTTTAAAGCAACAATATTTGAGAAATTTCCACTTAGCTAATAGATTATCTTAAAATTTTCACAAGAATATGAGTACCGTACTTTAGCAAATTCAAATGTAACAAAGATAAAGGTGTTCAGATTATTTATATGGATATATCATTATAATTTGCTTTTTGTAGCATAAACTCCTCCTTTGGATGTCATTTTCATATTTTGGACAAACATTGTTTTATCTCTGTTACTAGGTGTGGTAGTGAAAGTACTACTTTGAAACCAGGAGCTGACGTTTGTAATAATCCCGAAAGTGGAAAATGTCTCTATCAACACTCAAAACTTAGTTACAAGTGTGTTTGCCCTGATGATGCAGAAGGCGTAAGGCATGGATTTCTACAAGAGAGGCACACATTTTCTCTTGGTATATGGATTCTGATTGTGTTGCTATCAGCAGCTGTCTTGTTCTTTGGTAAGATTGTTTTTATTAAATAAGAAGATAATTTATTTAAAAAATGCAGACCAGGAATCATAATTACAAATTTGATTTTAGAAATCGAGAAATTTATCAAACAACTTCTTTCACTCTTAGTAAAGTGTTTGCTTGCAAAAAAATGAAAACTGTGTATCAAAATAGAACTCAAACCCAGACTTCAATGTTTTGTGTATTGTTCTCATAATTATGTAACTTGGAGATATCTCTTGGATTAGCACTGAGTATTAATTTAGCAGTGAATGGCATACTGTTGTTAAACTCTACAAAAGCTCCACTAACTTTATTCTAAAAATCTAAGGAAGAAGTGTATAGTGCTCAACATTTTGGCTGCAGCCTAAAGGGTTTTAGTCTTGTTTCTCCTACAGTTAATTCATTATTTTCTACACACTTTCTTGCTCTTACTAAACAACTTCAATCTATCTTTTCTAGGGGACTTGGAATCACTTCTTAATCTGTTTTATTCTGTGGTGTTACTCTGCTGGTATTTGTTTGATTGCTCTTAGTGTTCTTGGACTCAGAATACCATGTCTTTATCACAAAACCTTTCTTCTTTTCATATCATTCTCCAATGCCCTCACCTCTCACTCTCTCTTCCCCAATGCCATGTATTTTTCAATGAGGAAATTAACTAAACAGTAAGCCATAGTCTACAATGAAACCACTCAGCATGCAGAAGCATATCATTTGACATATACTAGTTTTCAGAATGTGGGGGTGATTTGCATGTTGAAGTGAGAGAAACAACCATAATATGGCAACAAATATGTCCAGGGGAATGAACACACAAAAACAGAGGCTGAGATCGATTGGAGTAATCCTAAGGAAATGTAACTGACTCATGAAAAAGTAACTTAGAAAGGCCTTACTGGACCAACTGTTCACATTCCAATGGTACATGCTACAGGAGGGATGTTGTGTGTCACAAGGATATTTACTGCTTGAATTTCAAATTCGTATATCCCAAGAAGAATCAGTCAACATATTTCTTCCACCTACACACATTTCACAAAATCAATATGACATTAAAATTGGAAAAACATTTGAGCTCATAAGGCATTTAACCAACAGGTGTTCTTCCAGCAAGACATTCATGAATGGAACAAGAAAGGGGAAAGATACCAAGAAGTATCCTCCACCAAAGTACAGATGTGGATGGGGAAGCCGTAAGGGAACATAACTTAAAAAGGAATAAGACAGTGTATGTTACAGCATAAATTATAATCAAAACAACATGCTAAGATGTAAGTTTTCTTCAACATCTGGTGTGCAATATGTGCAAAACAAAGATTCTAATGTACAAATAAGTAAACAAGTGCTCAGTAAAACAACACAAAATGATACTATATCTCCAGTAATAAATAGACATCCAGAGAAAATTGCTTATCTAGAGCTCTGAGATTGTCTTTAAGGCAAAAATTGATCATTTGTCATTATCACAGCCTCTTTTCTTTAGTAAAAATGCCCCACTAAACTGCTGCTGATGATTTGATGCACTTCAGCTCTCAGTCAGTTGGTCATTTCCATTACCCTCTATCAACAAACCTTTGCAGTGGGTCCTTTGTTTTAAAAAATAGGGTCTTTTCATGTTGAAAATTAAAGGTGAATTCCTGCTATAACATAGGTAGTCATTCAATATTACTTTGAAGGCATCAACTATTGTGGCCTAA
Source organism: Schistocerca piceifrons (assembly GCF_021461385.2). NCBI lineage: Eukaryota > Metazoa > Arthropoda > Insecta > Orthoptera > Acrididae > Schistocerca > Schistocerca piceifrons. The sequence continues at coordinate 872,799,486 of NC_060140.1, forward strand.
TTTCAGCAAGATCATGCTCATCTAGATGTAAAAAGAAATTTTTAAGACTTCTATGATGATTATTTCTGTCATTCATCAGTTTTTCACTTCTGATAATGTTTGTTAGTGCAAAAATCGCAAACCTGCACCATGTAAGTCCCCCTATAATTAACTGTCTAAGTCAGTTTAAGATCAGAAGAAAGTAAGGGCTTACCCCTTCAAACTGAGCACTACAGATTGAGACAGTTTTACCTTAATCCTCATGATTGTCAGTGTGAGTAAATTAGCTCTAGTCATAATTTGTAGTATAGTATTTACTTTACAAAAGTAGTCCACCTGTCACTTGATGCATAATTTCAGGCTTCCCAACATGGCAGTCATGAGTATGCCATCTTCACATGGTGCTGATGACTAAATGTCTTCATGTGGATACCTTCTTATATATCTGCAGCCCCAGCAGCCTGGTGTGGCTGGAAGAACAATCTCAGGGCATGAAACATAGTCCTCAGCTGCTGTCTCATTGTGTTTTAAGACACTGCTTAAACAGAGGAGGCATGTGTCATGGTATTTTATTAGGATGCAGTCCTAGACAGCATTGGCCTGTTGCTCACCTTGGTCCCATCATAATTCATTCTACGTCCTGTGGAGAGGCAGCAATCCGCAAAAGCTGACTTTTTTGGCTGTTGCCTATTGTTGTGGCACCTGTGCAGTCTGGGTTGTCTGACCTATGTACATTTCCCCACACTGACATGGGATGCAGCACATTCCCAGTTTCAGAGGCTCAGTTCATCTTCCATAGAGCTTCCTAAGGCTATGTTCTTTTGCAGTGGACAGAACACATATTTGACATCGTCTCTGCAGAGAATTATTTCAATTTTAGTGGATATGTTTCTGATGTAAGGTATGAACATCCATGCTATATGTTTTTTTCTTTTTCCTCTACTGCAACATTAGGCATAGTATCCTTCAGTTTCAAGACACACCAGATCTAGCAATTGTAGTAGCCATTGTTCTGGATAACTGACTGCAAGTAGTTAAACTTCTTTAGTATACTTTCTTGACTGGAAATTCCCTGTGCCCTGTATACTAGTATACTTAGGACACCTTCGTATTGCAATGGGTAGTGACAGCTGGAGGCTGGTGGCCTTGCAGCAGTGATAAAACCACTTCCTGTCAGATCACCAAAGTTAAGTGCTGTCAGGCTTGTCTAGCGTGATCATTTGGGTTTGCTGAGTGATGTCAGCAAGCATGATGCACTCAGCCCTTGTGAGACCAATTGAGGAGCTACTTGACTGGAAATTAGCAGCTCTGGTCACAATAACTGACAGCAGCCAGGAGAGCAGTGTGCTGACCATATGCCCCCCTATATCTGCATCCAGTGACACCTGTTGGCTGAGGAAGACATGGCGGTCAGTTGGTACCCTTGAGCTTTTAGAGCAGATGGACTTATGACAGCTGAAGATGTGCAAGGACAAATCTCAATTCATTGACTTTCAGTAAATGTTATACCATAGCACACCATTTGGTCTCCATTTAACCAGCAGTCAAGAAATGGGAGATGTTTGTTTATCTCCACATCTACTTATCCTGTGCCATCTGCATGACACTACTTATCTGAGTACCCATGAGCAGTTCATGAATGTATAGTTTGATACAACCCACATATACAAAGGCCCCTTTCATGATAGGATTGGTGGAAAATGATATGTATATGAATAATATGAAATGAGAAAAAGCATAACCCTTCAAGAAGACAATGGACAGAAGCAAAAAGATAATCTGACTAAAACAGAATACATGAATTAATGGTGTATCAACGAAACTGATGAACTGTGGTAAGAAATGATTTCTGTTCCAGCAAATTCCTTCACATGCTCTTACAACAACAAAATGTATAGATGTAGGGCTTTAAACACTTTTTAGTATATTGTGAGAGCAACTATATGAAAAAAACCAACCCCTCACTACCTGGTACATTTCAATCCCTAGTCACCTTTCTGACTTGTTCATACATGTATCTGATCAAACTACTGCTTTTGTTTTTATTTAAGATCATGTTTAATAAACGTAGTGTAATAAATTTGATTTACAGTGCTTGGTGCAATGTTCATTGGATACAAATATCAATGCAGTACCCATGAAACAACTGAAGTAAAGAATGATGTTCAAGAAAATGTGATATTTCACGCTGATGAAGGAGGAGGGAAAGACGACACAGTCTCCTGTAGCATGAAAGAATTGAAAATATATGTTGACAAGATTGGGCCTACAGAATCAGTGGAAATGCACAGTATGTACAAAACCTCTAAGATTTTTAGATGTCACATGTAATTTCTATTCTACAGAAGTGTCAGACTTTTTTTGCAGCCAATGCATATAATTAGTTTTCTAGAAAAATATGGTTTTATCTGCAAAGTTAACAAACTTATGCTGTGCTCTAATAATCCATTCCTTAATTCTAAGAAATTAAATGTATACAAAAATTAAATTTATACTAACATCCCCATTCATGTCACAGTCCAACTCTAACTTATTCAGCTGATTTTAAACTTATCTCCTCCTCCCTTGTAACCATGGCTTACCCACAACTTCAACTTGTTTAAAGGCATCACCTACAGTCTACTGCACTGCATTGCGCACTCAAGACTGCGACTTCCTACGCCATTCCACCCAAAGGCCATCTAGGGGAATCTTTACTAGCTACTCATAGTTCTAAATCCTGTGCCTTGTTCAGATTTACTGATGATGATCTAGTCCCAGATTAAGGACAACAGACCCTCATTAACACATTTTCTCTCATCGTTCACCTTCTCCCATCAGGTCAGTGAGCTTCCTAGACATGGACACCCATATCAGTGATGAGTACATAAGAACCTACACTCACACTAAAGCCAGTCACAAGCAATGCTTGTAACCTACCTCTGTGGCCAAGGTCACTAATACACACTTGTGCAGTGGTGCTTGACCTGGGGCTATGACAGTTTGAATCCTGGTGGTGTAAAAATTTTTCATCATCAGCATTTGGCTGGCAAGGCAAGGAGAGGTGGTGGTGTAAAGCTCCTGAACATCAGACTTTGTACCAATGTCCTAGTTTAAATACCAAACCTCTCCACAGTGTCTCATGAAGTGAGGGTATGTGACACTGTTGATGATGATCTGTCCTTCGAATGGGTAAGTTAAGATCAGTGGCCTCCTTGGTGCTATTCACGAAGAGTAGGCTATGTGCAAGCACTGGGTTTCACCCTCTACCTTCTCTCATCACCACCATCATCATCATACAACACGAACGTTACACTACACTCAACACACACACACATGTACATGTAGTATTACAAATACTGCAATGGAGCATGTTGCAAATAAATTCAAAAAATTCCCTGTATTTCAGCAGCTACCAACTATTAAGCACTAAAAAATATAGACTAGTCACCCACAGATGCACTAACTGCAGTAACAAAGGATCATCCTCCTAGTATGCTGAAAGTTTTACAAAGGCCTTTGCGTATTGACATTACTCTTCTCATCTTGTCTGAAAAGAGATTATCCCATATCATATCCATATGTTCATTCCATATTCACTGTACACCTGCTGACCAACCACAAAATAGCCCCTTCTTCATCACCACTATCCACCAAGGACTAGGAAACTGAATTACATTGTCTGACTATCCCTTTAAATGAACATATCCTCCCCATTATCCTTCCTACATCTTTCAAAGCAATATTCTACCATCCACACAACATACATAACATTCATAGCCATCTATATGCCTACCCAGCTTTAAGCTCCCAGTCCAGACTGTCATATCCTGGGGAAGACAGCTGAAAGACCTGTGCCAAACATCAATACACCACTCGTATTCCAGCCCTCCTGCTAGCATTGCCTATGGCATTGGAGTTAGGGCAATGTGCACAAGCAGCCACAATACCTATTAACTTTAAAGCACTAAGTGCACTTGGTTACATCAATATGGCCACAAACCAATAATACAGCCAGATGTATTACCATCACTAAGCTGTGGTGGAGGAGCAACTAACATCATCTACTTGCAAAGCAAATTGCTCTGCTTCTTAACAACCTACGCCATCTGCAACTTGTGAAAATATAAACTATACCTGCAACATACCCTCTGTTGCTGTGACTCATCTGCCACCTGTCTCCATCATTCCCTGCCCTCTACCCAACCCTGCTCCCTATCCCATTTCCCTGTTATTTCACCCCCTTGCCCTCACACCAGCCTCACACCCTTCTTATTACTTTTTACTGCATTGTGTTCATATATATCACCCTTTCCTTATTTTGTTTTCTTACTTCAATTGCTTCACTATCCCTGTATACTATCCCCACAATGTTTCACACACCAGCCCCTACCCTGCCCCCAGAATATCCATAATTCTTTCACAATATATGATTCTTCCTAAACCCTTTCCCTGCCATTTCTTCCTCTCCTCTAAAACCACATATTTTACACGTCTATATCATCCACACCTCACTTTAATCAGGCAGCAATGCTGAGAAGAAACAATAGCTGTGTGTGTGTGTGTGTGTGTGTGTGTGTGTGTGTGTGTGTGTGTGAGTGAGTGAGTGAGTGAGAGAGAGAGAGAGAGAGAGAGAGAGTAACATTATTACAATAATGCTGAAACAAATATATGTTATGGAGTACAAATACCATTTCTTCAATACAAAATAATATGCTATCCTCTCAAATTTCATTTTCTTTTTGCAGAATTTTCAGAGATTCAACAGAATTCTGAAGAAATATTAAAAAATATAATAGAAAAACACAAAAGAGAAATTGATATGAAAATACTCTCTGACAATTTGGACCACACATGTTGCTATGATTTTGAAGGCATTGCAGAAGCTTCTAGTTCTTTATCCTCTTTGACCACAGGTACACAATTAATTTTAAATGTTTTAGCAGACGGTGGCAAATATTGAAATTATGCAGAAATGACTCAGTACTCACCCTCACAGCTCTACTTCCACTAGTAGCTGTCTTACTTTCCAGATTTTACTGAAGTTTACTTGCTTACTTATCAGACTAGCACTCCTGGAAGAAAGGGTGTTGCAGGTAAATGAGTAGACATAGCTAGGGAATTCTTTTCATAATGAATCTTTCACTCTGCAGTGGAGTGTAGACTGTTTTCAAACTTCCTGGCAGATTTACATACTGGACCAGGACTCAGACCAGGATTCTTTCTAACTGTTCTTTCTAACTGAACTATCCAGGCATGACTCAGACCTGCCCTCTCAGATTCACTTCTGCCAGTACCTCTCTCCTACCTCCCAGACATCACAGAAGTTCTCTTGCATATCACTGCCAAGTAAAAGATTCATTCTCGAAACAATTCCCTAGGCTATGATTAAGTCATTTATCTACAGTATCCTTTCTTCCAGGATTATTAGTCCAAAAGGTATGTAGGAGAACATCTGCAAAATTTGAAAGACAGGAGAGGAGCTGGTGGCAGTAAAGCTGTTAGTGTTGTTTGTGACTTTTACCTAGATAACTCAGTCAGTAATAATGTTACGCAGGAAAGGCAAGGTTCTCAGTTAAATCCTGGACTGGCACACCATTTTTATCTGCCAGAAATGTTCAATATAATGCAGATTCTGTGGTGGGTGAAAGAGTCATTACTGAACTTATAGCTTTTTTCTGCAAAGTGTCATTTCAGTGTCTCAGTTACAAACTCCCCCCCCTCTTGTATGACAGTCAGCCCTGGTAGATAAATGTATTTAAAAGGTTATAGTAGCATGCCACAATGCATACGTATAAAAATCTCAGTTCATCACAATGACATCAAGACAATTGAAACTGAAAAAGTTATTTTCATTTTTTTTCAGCAATAAAGGATTATTTTACCTTCTTTATAGCTTTATAACAAGGAAGTTGGTAGATTTGTTAATAGTAAATTTTCACTTTTAACTTCATGTGCCTCTTCTAATCCTATTCAAATATTGTTTTAGTAGATCACTAAAATTATTGCTGTCCAAGGACAAAACGTTTATTTCCAATGTCAGATATCTATAGATAACCTAAGATGACTTGAGTTCCAATTTCAGTGTGTGTGTGTGTGTGTGTGTGTGAGAGAGAGAGAGAGAGAGAGAGACAGACAGAAAGAGAGAGAGAGAGAGAGAGAGAGAGAGAGAGAGAGAGAGAGAGTGAGTGACTGAGTGTGAGTGCTGAAAAGCAGTAGAAAAGATTAAGGGAACTACTACTATACACAACTGAGTTGGTTACAGGTTTCTATAAAATATATCGAATCTATTGAGCGACTTTGAACCAAATGACATTCTACATCACAACCAGCAGGGAGCATATAAATTATACCCTTTCTTTGATACATTTGATTTAGTACCATGTTGCACCTATTTAGGAATATATGTTCCTCTAGGGTATTGAGTATGAGTGACTGGATTGAGTATATCTTGGTAGACAGTTAATCATGATATGGTGGAGTGAGAAACAGCAAAGCCAGAAAAGTGAGATGTGAGAGGACAGTGTAGTTCATTGAAATCTGACACTGTCAAACAAAAGCATTTGAGAATGAGATTTTCACTCTGCAGTGTAGTGTGGGCTGATATGAAACTTCCTGGCAGATTAAAACTGTGTGCCCGACCGAGACTCGAACTCGGGACCTTTGCCTTTCGCGGGCAAGTGCTCTACCATCTGAGCTACCAAATCACGACTCACGCCCGGTACTCACAGCTTTACTTCTGCCAGTACCTCGTCTCCTACCTTCCAAACTTTACAGGAGCTCTCCTGCAAACCTTGCAGAACTAGCACTCCTGAAAGAAAGGATATTGCAGAGACATGGCTTAGCCACAGCCTGAGGGATGTTTCCAGAATGAGATTTTCACTCTGCAGCGGAGTGTGCGCTGATATGAAACTTCCTGACAGATTAAAACTGTGTGCCCGACCGAGACTCAAACTCGGGACCTTTGCCTTTCGCAGGCAAGTGCTCTACCATCTGAGCTACCGAAGCATGACTCACGCCCGGTACTCACAGCTTTACTTCTGCCAGTACCTCGTCTCCTACCTTCCAAACTTTACAGAAGCTCTCCTGCGAACCTTGCAGAACTAGCACTCCTGAAAGAAAGGATATTGCGGAGACATGGCTTAGCCACAGCCTGATCTGCCAGGAAGTTTCATATCAGTGCACACTCCACTGCAGAGTGAAAATCTCATTCTGGAAACATCCCTCAGGCTGTGGCTAAGCCATGTCTCCGCAATATCCTTTCTTTCAGGAGTGTTAGTTCTGCAAGGTTCGCAGGAGAGCTTCTGTATAGTTTTGAAGGTAGGAGACGAGGAACTGGCAGAAGTAAAGCTGTGAGGACCGGGCGTGAGTCGTGCTTCGGTAGCTCAGATGGAAGAGCACTTGCCCGCGAAAGGCAAAGGTCCCAAGTTTGAGTCTTGGTTGGGCACACAGTTTTAATCTGCCAGGAAGTTTCATATCAGCACACACTCCGCTGCAGAGTGAAAATCTCATTCTGGAAACATCCCTCAGGCTGTGGCTAAGCCATGTCTCCGCAATATCCTTTCTTTCAGGAGTGCTAGTTCTGCAAGGTTCGCAGGAGAGATTCTGTAAAGTTTGGAAGGTAGGAGACGCGGTACTGGCAGAAGTAAAGCTGTGAGTACCGCGCGTGAGTCGTGCTTCGGTAGCTCAGATGGTAGAGCACTTGCCTGTGAAAGGCAAAGGTTCCGAGTTCGAGTCTCAGTCGGGCACACAGTTTTAATCTGCCAGGAAGTTTCAAAAGCATTTGATCTATTTTAAGAACAACCTTTTAATTGCAAATGTCTTAACTGGAAGAAGATAAGAGCCAACCTGCAAATGGTGACCCCTGTCAGATACACTGAACATTTACTGTGTATCTCTGTTGTTTCATTTTATGGTCCCCTGCTGAGAAAAGGCGCAAGCGCGCATGCGCACACACACACACACACACACACACACACACACACACACACACACACACACACACACACACACACATGCGCCCACCCCCCACCACCCTCATGCACACACACGTATTTAACTATTTTTTTCCTTATGCTTGATTCCTTCAGTCTTCGTAAATTTGTGTGTTCCCTTATTACAGTAGTGAAATAATATGTTTGTTTCGTTTCATCACACAAGTGGTCCCTGTCTATCAAAGTTTCTTTCAGTACTAAACAATGGAAAGTCCAGGTTGGAATATTGGCAGTTATGGAAAGGAGAGATTGATACCCTAAAGATGCAGCACTGAGCTGCAAACAGCCACAGCAAAAAGGCTGTTACACATAGCTTTTGACCAAAGCCTTTCTTCAGAAAAGGAAGGAAAATGCACACATTCACATAAGCTGGTACACCTCATGTACACATGACTTCTAACTTTGACAGCTCTGGGCAGGTAGCAACTGTTGCATTGAACAACGAAAGCAACAACCTGGACTGGTGCAGGGAAGTAGGCCGGATGGTTGGGTATGAATGCAGGAGAGAAGAGCGCTATCTGGTGCACTGTGCAGTGACTAGAAGATGGTAGGTCAAAGCTGCTAGGAGGCTGCGAGAAGCAGAGAAAAGGAGAGGAGCGGAGAGAAAAAAGACTGGTGCGTGCATTGGCAGAGAGCAATGCAAAAAATGGTTCTAAGCACTATGGGACTTAACATCTGAGGTCATCGGTCCCGTAGACTTAGAACTACTTGAACCTAACTAACCTAAGGACATCACGCACTATGGGACTTAACATCTGAGGTCATTTGGTCCCATAGACTTAGAACTACTTGAACCTAACTAACCTAAGGACATCACACACATCCATGCCTGAGGCAGGATTTGAACCTGCGACCGTAGTAGCAGTGCGGTTCTGGAGTGGAGCACCTGGAACTGCTTGGCCAGAGAGAGCAATGCACAATGAGGGTGAGGGGGCATGAATTGGAAGGAGGTGATAGGAAAGAGGGAGCAGAAACTCCTTGGGTGGATGGGGTGTGCATAGAAGGTTGCCTTAGGGTGAGGCCAGGATAATTTCTGGAGAGGAGAATCTGTTGTATGGATATTTCCCATCTGCTTTGTCCAGAAAAGCTGGTGGTGGATGGAATGATCCAGATGGCCCAGGTTGTAAGGCAGCCACTGAAGTTAAGCTTGTCATGTACAGCTGCATGTTGTGCCACATGGTGGTCCACTTTGCTCTTGGTCACACTAAAAAAAAAAAAAATAAAAAGCTGTGCAGTGATTGCAGTAGAGCTGGTACATGTCACTACTGCTTTCACGTATGGCCCAAACTCTAATTCGGTATGATAAGCCTGTGACAGGACCGAAATACGAAATGCTGGGTGGATGGACTGGGCAGGCTCTTGCACTTGGGTCTTTTACAGGGAAATGATCACTGTGGCAAGGGATTGGGCTTGGGAGTTGTATAGGGATGGACTCAGATGTTGCAGAGGTTGGATTGGGTTTGCTTGGGGAAATGACACAGGCAGCCTGGTGACTGGGAAACGGTGCCCCTGCACTGACAAGGTCTCCCTTGTCCAGTATGCTGAAGGTCTCTCTCTCTCTCTCTCTCTCTCTCTCACACACACACACACACACACACACACACACACACACACACACACACACACCACATTATTTGCTGAAAGAAGTAATGTTGGTTAGTGTTTGCAGTGTCTGGAATCTTTGATGATACGATGTTGCACTGAAATTTAGTTAATAACATAAATTATTATTTTGATCTAAATTGCACATTATATAAAAGAAAAATTAAGATATTAATCTGTAGAAGGCTTTCATGTTAACTATTCCTAAATTTTGTAGTGTATTAGTATGATTCTACATTTGATAGTTTCCTAACTACATTCAAAATTTAGTTCCTTATTCATCTCTTCCAGAGTATGATGGCACAGAAAAGGATTGCAAGGACATCACAAAAATTGCACAAGATGTTACCAGAGTATAATACATACACCTTGGCAGGACCAATAAGTCTTGCACTCAATGTGACACATCTTACAGGGTTGAGTAAGAAACCTGCAGTGGTAGTAGACCAACTTCTCAAAAGTGAGACTAAGGATAGAAGTGTTCTATCATTCACAAACAATTTCTTTGTATACATACTCTCTGCTTGCTGCAGTGTTGTGATATTATTTGAAAAAATCAAGACTTAACATATTTTTATAAATAACAAATGTGAGCATATACATATATTTTTTATCACTGACTTGTTGATATAACATGTGTTTTCTGTTGATGAATGGAGATTTAACTTCTTGTGAAAACAGATTTTTTTACACATAAATAACTGATGGGTACTATTGTCAACTTATCATTAAAAACAATAAAATTTTTGAATAAGAGTTTCTAAATCTTTTTTTAATGAAAATATGCAATGTAATTGCTTAGGTTGTACAGCATTCTTGACTGCTTACACTGGTTTGGCTTCAAAATATTAGTAAGATTTCCCAATACTTTTCCATCATTTAAACAATTTTTTCAACAATAAAACCAAAAACGCCAGTGTTTTCACAATAAAAATTCTTTTAGGAGATCTACTCTCTGCCTTTGTTTTTCACTGACGGAATTTACTGCTATATACAAAGACAGCACTATGTCTGTGGCCAAGTTAATTCTTGGACATGATAATATAGATGTGATTAAAAGAAACAAAACTCTTTGAATATAAACAAGTCAGACAGGAATCTTCTGCCACTATTTTTACTGTAGCTGCAATGCAATGGTGTATTACTACATTCAGTTGTCATGTACTCCAGAGAGTAAACACTCCTGATGAATTTTGTAATATCTCTACCTTGTTTTCATGTGCCACCCAACATTTGGTTTTGGCTTATTTGATGGTGACAGATTTATTTGGGCAAATGACATAAATGTTTTCAGAGCCGATACTAAGGTCTGACAAGATGAATTTGATTAAAATGAGTAAGAATGCTAAAAAATTGTAGAAAAAACACACAAAAACAAACATACTATAAAAGCTTGCCATGCATCAGTTCTTAAAATATTGGAAAAGGAACACAGGAACAAATGTAGCTGCCTGCTTATTAAATAAAAACAGGATGTGACAGTCACTCTGTAACATTCTAAAACCTCCAGCCTAACAGTTTAGGTTTGAGTCTGGAAATTCACAAAATTTTAATATGTATACCACACTCACCTTACCATCAACTAACATAGACAGCAGGTTCTCACTTAAATTTACTCTTGCCCTCTTGTTAGAATATAGAACAGTCTGTTAGAATGTGATGTATTGAAACAAACACTCCATGTGCTCCACAAACTGGCAGGTCCTCACAGGAGCAAGAAGCCATGGGTCAGAGGACAATGGAGACAGGTCAGTGCCGCTTCATCCAGCTTCTGCAACCAGAAGGAGGCTTAACACAAACAGATAATTGGTTTCACAGACCGGAGCTGCTTTTCCAACATATCGAAACACTCTGCCCCACAACAGCTTATGACTTTCTGGCTCAACAGTGAGGAAATATTGCATAAGGAGACACCATATGTTTCCGCTGTGTGTCCTGACAAGCTCCCTTGGTTGAATTATTATCATACTGGATTCAGACATGTCCTGATACCCAGCAGAATACTGCTTCCTGTCCCTTGTTATGGAGATGCGTCATGGAGTCCATAATCATCTGAGGCATTTTTTTCTGCTGGGTACATCTATGAAATCACTTGGATGGAACTGAGGAAGTCAAAGCAGATGAGAAAATGTCTTATCCACACCCGGGCATTCAGAAACATATAGTTCTGCATTGTAGACCAAAACTCCAGGGAAGACTACTGACCAGCCTAAAGAACCCCTTGCTTAGATCACTGCGGCAGTGCAGGGTGTAGTGGTGCGGACTGCGGTGGGGGGAGGGGGGGGGGGGGGGGGGGCAAACAGCAGGCCACTACCAGCAGCAAGGGTGGTGCAGTAGCGACGGTGATGAACGAGGGTGGTGTGCTGTGTATGGCAGCAGGCAGCAGTCCAGAACTTGTGACAGACAAGCAGCAGGACAGCGTGTTGTATTGCATTGGCGAAGGCATGCCTGATGATGTGCGACATCACTCGGGCTGCATCTCGGGAAACAAGGGGCTGCGTGGCAGAGCAATGGGTGCAGAGGAGGTGTTGGGCAGCACGAGGAGATGCAGCACGGTGTAGTCTCACTGAGTGCGGGTTGGGGGGGGGGGGGGGGGTGAGACTCGGGCAGGCAGAGCACATATAGCTATGCACAATGTGCAGCTGCCATATATGATATAGTGCATGCTGTGTAAGTGCAGATGCTGCTGTTGCTCCTATCTTCCAGACACCCTTGTGAGAAGCTGGCTGGCACGGTTGCAGGGCATGGCATCGAGTCTGGAGGTCTGGAGGAGCATTGTCTGAGGCTCTGTCTGGTGGCAGTGGTGAGGTAGTGGGTTCAGATCAGGCACTACATGCTCAGTATCAGGCTCCACACGCTAAAAGGCGGGAGTAGGAGGAGAAACAAATGGGAGAGAGGTCCCAGGTGCCAGCTGATGATTCAGCAGCACTGGCGGGGGCGGGGTAAAGGGGTGGTGTCGGTAGTGGCATCAGCAGTGGCATCAGTGGCAGACACAGAGACCTGGACTGTCAGTGGACATTGTTGAGAGTGAGCATGTAAGCTGGCTTTAATCTATTGAAGGACACAATGGAAGGGGTGCCATGGAGATGCATGGTAAATGTTTTGTCATTTAATTGTGAAATGAGGTGAGAACCTGAGTATTGTGGACAGAGTGGGGGCATTTATGTGTAGCATTACATGAGTGTACAACACTAGGTCACGGTGTACAAAAGTCTTGCCCTCACCATGGCACCGTGGAGGCATCAGTCAGAGCCAGGCCATACTGTGTTGAAGCTGCTGGACACAAGCAAGGACATGGGTTGTAGCATGAGAGTCTGCAGCTCAATAAGGTCGCCTGGTAGGTGCAGGGGCTGCATGTAAACCAGGTCAGTGGCAGATGCTTCCAGGTCGGCTTGTAGGCCACCCACAAACCTAACGGGACAAGTGGCAGGGCTGTGGACCATTTTGTGTCATAGCAGATAAGGGCAGATTTTAAAGTATGATAGAAACGATCCACCATGCCATTAGGTGTGGGGTGGTAGATGGTGGTAAAATGAACAAGGGTGCAAGTCTCAGATAGGGTTTTGAATAAATAGGAAGTGAATTGTGGTGGGGCAGCCAAAATGCAAAACCCAGGCATGATAAATGCTGCAGTAACCATTTCAGCCAAAGTGTCTGAGATGGGGATGGCTTCTGGCCAGAGTCTAAACTGGTTTATTATTGTGAAAAGATAGCAACAGGTGTCTGGGGATGGCAGGGATCTGATGGTTGGATTGTGTGATTGGATTGAAGAGTTGCTAGATAACAGAACGCAGCATGTCATTCTCAATGGAGAGAAGTCTTCCGAAGTAAGAGTGATTTCAGGTGTGCCACAGGGGAGTGTCGTAGGACCGTTGCTATTCACAATATACATAAATGGCCTTGTGGATGACATCGGAAGTTCACTGAGGCTTTTTGTGGATGATGCTGTGGTATATCGAGAGGTTGTAACAATGGAAAATTGTACTGAAATGCAGGAGGATCTGCAGCGAATTGACGCATGGTGCAGGGAATGGCAATTGAATCTCAGTGTAGACAAGTGTAATGTGCTGCGAATACATAGAAAGAAAGATCTCTTATCATTTAGCTACAATATAGCAGGTCAGCAACTGGAAGCAGTTAATTCCATAAATTATCTGGGAGTACGCATTAGGAGTGATTTAAAATGGAATGATCATATAAAGTTGATCGTCGGTAAAGCAGATGCCAGACTGAGATTCATTGGAAGAACCCTAAGGAAATGCAATCCGAAAACAAAGGAAGTAGGTTACAGTACGCTTGTTCGCCCACTGCTTGAATACTGCTCAGCAGTGTGGGATCTGTACCAGATAGGGTTGATAGAAGAGATAGAGAAGATCCAATGGAGAGCAGCGCATTTCTTTACAGGATCATTTAGTAATCGCAAAAGTGTTACGGAGATGATACATAAACTCCAGTGGAAGACTCTGCAGGAGAGACGCTCAGTAGCTCGGTACGGGCTTTTATTGACGTTTCAAGAACATACCTTCACCGAGGAGTCAAGCAGTATATTGCTCCCTCCTACGTATATCTCGTGAAGAGACCATGAGGATAAAATCAGAGAGATTAGAGCCCACACAGAGGCATACCGACAATCCTTCTTTCCACGAACAATATGAGACTGGAATAGAAGGGAGAACCGATAGAGGTACTCAAGGTACCCTCTGCCACACACCGTCAGGTGGCTTGCGGAGTATGGATGTAGATGTAGATGTAGTTGATGTCAGTGTAAATGTTGGAAATCCACTCAGTGCACAGGCATGACACACAGGTGCAGGCCCAAGTGCAACAGTCCCATTGGATTCCAGGACAGAACAAATGTTCCTGGATGAGGGCAGTGGACATGCAGATGCCGGTTTGTGCCAAGCCATGCAAGCAGTCAAAAGCTGGTTTACAGAAAGTGGGTGGGGGGTGGGGGGGGATGGGGGAGTGGATGGGATCTTTGGAGCTGACAGTATGTGTGAGATCAGAAAGTATATCACACTAAATTTGCAGGTCTGTGCCAAGGACCTGGAGGGCAATGTCACAATTCAGCTTCTGCCTTAACTGAGCTAGTGTGGGATTGGTGGACTGGGCTTTTGTGATGACTTTTTAATCTAACAGATGGCTCAAGGTGCAGGAGCAACTGAGATAGTCAACAAAAATGTTATCAACATCAGCTACTTGGTATATATTGGTAGAAAACTGAGCCATGTACTCCTGCTGATGGAACGGTGATATTTTGGCACCATATTTCTGATGAAACACTGTCACAAGAGAGTGGTGGTCAGTGAAGATGATAAAAGAGCGGAAGTTCTTCACTATCTCTTTGATGATGAGCATTTCTTGACTGCACCCAGCCCATTTGTGCTGGATCTCACATAGCTTAGCCCAGAATATGGCGAGGCTGCCAAATGTACTTGATGCACTGTCAAAGGACCAAGCTGATTGTGAACTGATTCACATCAGTAGTGAGAGCAAGAGAGGTTGAGAGTAGGGGTGTACCAGAAGGGCCACACTGGTGGTCATGCTTAGTCCTCTCGAAACTGGTTGTTACAGGTAGGGTGCACAGTACGGGTTTGTTTACCTTCTTATGTCATTACTACAGCTGTGTAAGATTGGGACAGGACAATGGTCACGAATTGTTCTCACACTGAGCTGCCAATAATCACTACAAGCACATAGGTCCCAGCTTTCTTCATTGCTAAATGAAGTGTGGAGGATCCAGGGCTTTTGGGTGGGCAGAGGATTCTACCGTCAGTGGAAGTCTAGATATCTGCCTGTGCAAACCTGTGGTTGCCCTATGGAAGAGAACAGGCACAGCAGTGAACCGGTGAGCCTGGAGCCCTCATGATGTAGTGCATCATATCATTGTGCAACTCGCAGGTGGCACTGGTGGTGGGTGAGAGGCGGGAATTCGGAAAGGAAATTAGTGAAAGGGCCATTGTAAGAAAGTTGTTTAATGGCAAGGTGACCAGTGGGTGAGAAGTGCAGGGGGTGGAGTGACCCGACATGCCGTCAACTAGGTGACACTGTGCAAGGTCAGGAAGAAGATTGAAATGGGAGATAAAATCTGTGCCATGGATTAGGTCAGTGACATCAGCCATAGTGAAAGTCTAAAGAAGCTCTTCATCAAGTCTGGGATGATGGCGGCAGGTGTGGGGACTGTAGGTAGTGATGATGGAGCCGCTTGTGTCAGTGAGGAGGAAGGGGGATGGGGAGCCAGACCAGGGCAGGAGTTTGCATGGGAAGATGGACAGGCTTGAGCTGCTGTTGATGTTATGAGATAGGCAATAAGTGAGGTGGGGTTACAGTGGTCAAGTGCAAACAGGCACTGAGGAATTGCTGAGAAACTGGGTGTGCCTATTGCCAGTCATTAACTGAGTTTGAATGCCATGGGCACAGTGGTCTGCAGTTGGCAATGCCACTGCTGAAGTGCTAGTGATACCAGCACAAATGTTCAACATTGCGTGGATCCTCCAGCTTGCCAGCCCAGTGGGTAATAGTAACACCTGCACAGGTGTGCAATCTGGCAGTCACTGTGGAGAGGGAAGATGTGGTTGCATGAGCCATGTCGATAGTGACCTTGGACTGTGTGGGTGGGGCAGGATGGGGAGTGCAGAAATGGGCAGACGAGAGCTAGTGAGGGCAGCAGTTAAGCTGGCCATCTCACTGTTCAAACACATCATGATTTGCACTAGATCTGACTGTGCATCTCGAAGCATGGACTGTGGGGACACCACTGCCAGTTGCACTTTGGGGTGGCTGAGGGACTTGCCATGTAGCACAAGGGGACTGAAGTAGGAGGTGGGGTAAGGATAAGGGGCTGGGTGGCAGCTATGGCCAGCAAGGGGCCAAGAGACTTACACAACTGGTCTGCAATGAACGGCAGTGGTGCCGACGTCTGTGTGGTTCTATGTGGCGAGTGCCATATGAATCATTGAAGGCAAGCAAGATTTCCAGTTGTGGAATAAAAAGTTTTCTGTCAAGACATGGGGTTCAGCTAAGCCATAGAAGTGCTGGAGGAGCTGGATGGGCCTCATACCAGAACATTCCTCCACAGAAAATAGTGACCAGGAGCGCTGCATTTCGGATGACAGCAATCATGTGTCAGATGCTCTTTTAATTTATGGTCACTGTCAGACTGTGGAGGCTGGTGATGATGTCACAAGCCTCTGTCATGACAGAGTATTCCGGCTCAGCAATAGTAGGGGTGAACTTTGTTTGTCACTCATAACTCTGGACATGCCAAAGATCACGTCAGCAGAGGAAAACACAGGTGCAGGGCACAGGTGTTGAATGTGGGGAGGTGGGCAGAAGTGTTGTATGATTGATGGGTTGAAACGAGACCTGTACCTGAGGTGTAATGGTGCACAAGAGTTGTGCAAACTGGGTGAGAAACTGATTTAAACCAGCTACTTTAACAAGCAGCTTGCATGGACTAGGGACAGGGATTAGACTGGATGAAACACACTCCACTGTGGATGAGATTTGAGGGATCATTTTGGCTTCCTTATATAGGCTGCATCTTGGGCATGAGCGCAGGATGAATATGACTGGGAGGGAGAAGAAAAAAACATACATTTGGTACTGATGAGGGTGTAAGTGCATGATGGAAACAATGAATAAACACCACTTGGAGCTTGTGGGGCAGTGCAGAGCTGCACAAAGGGTAGCATACTGGGGGAGGTGAGCTGCATGGAGCATAAGAGGAATGGGGATGGTGGAAATGGGGTGCTTGAAGTCTGGGTCACCAGGATGGTAATGCTTGCAGTGCCAAAAGTATTTTGCTGCACAGTGTACATCACAGCTATCAGGTGAGGGAAATTAAGAGGAAAAGAAGAAGAAGGTGGGAAATTTCATGGAAAACATCTTTCAGAGAAGCAACAAAAAAGAAACAAGGGGCAAATTTTTGGCAATACAAATCATTTGTTACAGTAGACACTACTACATTTCATTTAACAGAAACAAAAAGGGGAATATGTGATTGGTACAAAATTTAGGTGTGACTTGCACAGCAAAGCTTCTTAGTTTAGCAGTGCCAATACAGGAACAAAAGTATGTTTAAAGTTCGTAGGTGGGAGCCTTCATCAAAATTTACACAAAGCTCAAAAGCTCAATTTAAACCCTAAAAGTTTGTTCCCAGCAGAGAACAAAGGTAACAGGAACACTGTGGCAAGACACTGCCATGGACAAAGGAGGATATGAAGCTGTGTAATGATTTAGTAGGTTGGTCCACGTGGGTGCTCAGCACTAATTAGCAAAAAGCAGTACAACGTAGAGGGCATTTATGTGTGCTACTGCATGTGGAATTTATGGCCTCTGGAAATTGGAGTGCAGCTCTCCAAAGCCTCAGAAAAACTAAAGGGAGGACATCACCTGAGCCATTAACCACTGGACTGTGACTGGTCCTGCTCAGGAAGCTATGGCATTTGCAAGCTATCTTCCCGAAGCAATCCACAAGGATTATCCTCAAATAGTTATTGTGTAGTAGATTGTCCTTAAATAGTTATTGTGTGATAGTCCTTTGGTCCTTGTTGTAAACAAAAGCACTGTTTCACAGATAGAAGCACTGGTTCACAGACAGTAGCACTGGTTCACAACAAAGGGAGGTGTATTTGTGCACATGATGCATTGACTGTTCATCACTCACGCACACCAAAAAAGATTGCCTTGCATGCAGATGGCAATTCTGGGTGGCAGCACTGGCAGGTAGATTGTGGTAGTGGGGTCAGCTCAGTTTAGGTTCCATTATGGCATGGGTGCTTTGGAGAGAATCAAGGTGTGGCTGCAATGGTAGAGTTGTCTGCCAGGACAGATTGTAGGTCTCACAAAATTTTAGAATTTAGGGAGGCACCACAGCAATCTTGCTGAGAATTTTTGACATGTTTGATGCTGACGTTCAGTTCTGTTCCATTGGGAGTGAGCGTGAGTGGCACCATTTGACCTAAAGAAAATGTTGTTTAACACAGACATTCCATCAACATGTAAACCAGCCTTAAGACTTTCTTATTGATTGCACTTATTAATCAAGAAAAGCTTATGGTCCACTTCCACTGTTGGCCAAATGGCAATACTTTCTACATACTATGTTTTAAGAACTAGTGGTGCTGGCAAATGATCTTCCAGTATTAACAGTTTAGTTCCACATTTAATGAGGTTAGAGTTAATATTTCCTACCAAACAAAATTCTTAGCCATCATAACATTAGATATGAAGTGGGCATAAGTTCAAAATATTTTATAAGAAATTTCAAGAAGCATTTGTTGAGTCTTAGTTCAAAACTCCCATCTGCAGGTTTTCGATATTTTTACTTGAAATCAGAGGTACAGCCACATTTATCATTATGTCCTTAAAAATTTTAGTTTTCATGTAAATCAGTAGATCATCACTCAAACAAGACTTTTTATGTACCTGGCAGTAGGTGCACTTAAGCACCATACACTGAAGTACTCTTGGCCCAGTGTAGATACCTGTTTACCAGAGTACAGTGCAGTTTTCTCAATCATGTTGTAGTTTCCATATGAGTAAGTGGTAGAATGTTTCCCAGGTACAAATAGTTGGTTATTGAGTTATAAATTGTTGCACTGGATCTTCTCCCATTTATTACCCACTAGGTGAAGGTCTTTCCCTTACCAACTTCCCACAGTACATTGTCTTCAAGCTGTGTAGGCCACTGCATCAGCTTCCTTATTTCACAGGATACCTGCTTGCTCCAGGTAAGACAGGAGGCTGAAACTTTTCAGAAAATGAATTTTTAGTTTTTCATGTAATTAAATACTATGTTTTTGAACATTTATACATTCTACTTATTACTGCCCTCAGTTGTAACTGCTTTATTATTTTTTTTATTTTTATGACATCTGTCACTGTAGTAATTTTTTGCCCTTCTCCATAGAAAGTTTTACATCTCCAGCTCTTTTACAGTTAGTTTACAGTCAGTCTTGTGTTGATTAACCTGCTACAGCACATTTTGATAGCTGACTGTCATCCGGCGTAATTGTTAGCAAAAGCTGTTTTCTTGGAAATATGTCTCTCATTGTTTGATATTGTTCATGAATATAAAGTTTCTTGGAAGTTTTAGTGTGATGTATAATAATCTATGGTTCTATAATAATGAAACCAAGAAGTGTTTTCAAGAAATGTAAATTCAGAGGAAATCAAAACTGGAAACCTGTTGTAAGTAAAAGTCAAAATCAGTGTAGCAATAGTCTGTATCTTGTATGTGAAACACCACCAAGTGAGACAGAAGATAACAGTTGATGCCTGCACAAAAATAGTGAAAGTTGTGGCAGTACTAATATTATAGTAGATCTAGGGTTATTGTGGTGTATTCTAAGTGAAGTGTTGATCTGGAAGTTGTGTGGTGCTCAAGTAAGTTTTTGTGAAGATGCAGGTGTCAGGGTAGGCGTAGTATGTAAACTGAAAATAGTTGCAGTGTCTGCAGCAGTGAAAAACTATTTTACACATCACAACAGTGTTATAACAGTGATTTATACGACGCTAATGTGAGGTTAGTTTATTGTCTCTGGTGCACTGGGCAGGATCTTATATATGGTGAAATGCTATGATCAGTAATTAATTTGCCAAAAATTTCTACAAAGTGTCACAGGTACACTAATTACATATTGGATACTATCACTACAGCAGCTGAATATTCAATGAAATCTACAAGTAAGAAGCAGCAGAAATTAATGACAATGGAAATGGCATTCCTGTTGCCTTTGATGGAAGCTGGGCAGAAGAGAGGGCACACTTCTAAGAAAGGCTGATCTACAGCAACATGTGTTGACACAGGTAAAGTTGTCCACTTCCAGATACATACTAAATAATGTCGTGGGTGCTCAGTAATAGGGATAGATCAAAACAGAATGGCTCTTCACAAACCTAGATATGTGAAAAACTATAAAGGCTCAATCGGGGGATGGAAGTTTCTGCAACTGTAGCTGTCTTCAGTAGATCTGAGTCTGAGAGAAGTGTACAGTATATGGAATATCTAGACACTAGAGATAGTAAAATACTCAGTCCTATCTGGCATAGTAAATCTTATAATCTTCCAGCAATAAAATTAGAATGTTTGGGGCATGTTAAAAAGATGATGGGCACCCGCATACACTCAAGAGCAAACTTGCATTTGTCCTGTTTTCTCCGAAACTGTGAAAGAAACTTTACTGAAAATTTCACAGCTTGTAAACATCACTTTATTGCAGCTGTGGATCATCAGTCATGTTACTATACTAATAATTCTCGAGCAATAAAAATATTTATGACTTTTTCACAAAAAATTGAATGTATGGAAGTTAAATTTGTAAATATATTCTGAATTAAAATACCACAGCCATTTCAGATCAGTGAGGAGCACAAAGATCATTTAATTTACAGAGAAATCTTCAGACAAGTCTGTCCAGTAGTTTCTGAGAAAAGTGACCTGAATTTGCTTAATTTAACATTGTTGGTATACCTTAAAACATGAGTTTTTATGTACCTGGCTGTAGGTGCACCATAAACACCATAAAATGAAGGACTCTTGATCTTGCCAGAGGGCACTGCACTCTCCTTAATCATGAGGTTTGCATGTGAGTAACTGGTAGAATGTTTGCCAGATCCAGATAGTTGGTTATTGAGATATACACTGTTGCACTGGATCTTCTTCCACTTACTACCAACAAGATGAAGGTCCTTCCCTTAACAGCTTCCCCCAGTACATCGTCTTCAAGCAACATAAGCCACTGCATCAGCTTCCTCATTTCACAGGATACTTGCTTGCTCCAGCTTCCAAAAGGGTAAGACTCCTTCACTGTTACAATGGAAAAGAAAAATGCCATACTCAATGTACTGGGCCATTTACCATGTTAGCATGTCTGATGAATATTTTTAATTATATTCAGGGAATCTGAGCACGTGAAAAAATTTTGCCTTCAGTTATCCGATTACAGTTAGCTCAACGCAAAACAGATTGAATTTAGCCAGCAAATAAATCCCACCACATGTTCAAGGGAAATTATGCAGCAATGAAGGGTCTCCCTATTACAGTTGAGCTTCTCCCAGTGTTGTTCAAACAACTTACGGAAAAGCAGCCAGATGACACTTTTGACGATGGTCAAGGGTCTCCTTCGTCATACTATCATATTGTGGGAGTTGTTGCAGTGAGAGGAAATAATTGCACAGTGAATCAAAGTGTTGTGGTTTGGAAGGAGGAGAGTGACATTACTACTACTCTTTGTTTTTTATAATAGTTCCATAGCTGAAACTTCCTGGCACATTAAAACTGTGCGCCAGACCGAGACTCAAACTTCGGACCTTTGCCTTTCACAGTTTCTACCATCTGAGCTACCCAAGCATGACTCACAACCCATCCCCACAGCTTTAATTCTGCCATTACCTTATCTCCTCATCCCGTAGTTGTTCAGAATTTTTTATTCTAGATTTGATTCTGTTCTCGTCTTTTTAATAGCTTTACATTGGTGTGTGTTATTTTCACACTGTTTATAGTGAATATAACTATAAATTGGTGACCCCGCAAGCAAATAGACCTAAGTTTGCAAAAATGAATATGCAAAATCAGGCGGTATCATCATGTAAAGATGTGATAAAACAAGAGATGAGAATGCAGTTGCCAGCCTTACAGGACAATTAGCAGAGGCAAATTGCAGACCTGCAGTTACCAATGACAGAGCAAACTAGTCCAGTGACCAGTCTGTGATCACAAATAGGACTAGATGTCCTATCATGAGAAGATTGCAGATGGAGGTATAGGCACCACAATTCCTACCAGGCAAACTAGCACTACAGTTTGTGATGCTGGAACTGGCATTTGTGCAAAATGAGGTAATGGATGAGCACAAAAAACTCGTGGCATCATTGAATGAATTAGATAACAGGATGGCCACTATTGGCACGGACATAATACTCAAGCTGCTGGAGAAGCAACAATATATATGCTTGAAGAAAGCACTAACTGATTGCATGTTTAAACCATTGGATCAGCATATCCAGAAAGTGTTACATTACAAGTAAATCGGGAACAACTTAACTCCCTCCCAGTATTGCTTGCTTGGCTTCATAGGAGATGCAGATTTACGATACAGAGTGCTGTGGCATATATGATTAACACAGCTACCAGTAGCAGTAAAAACAGCAGTGTTTCCATGCAAGAGATGGTATTACCACGTTGATAACATTAGCAGACAAATCCTGTGCAATATTAAACAACTCATAGACAGTGAGCATCGCAATGGTTGCTAATGGCTGTGAAAAACAAGATGTGGCAGCTATAAAGAGAAGCCAACAATCAGATCTAAATCATCAACTGCATGAACTGAAAAAGAAGATCAAGTCACTACAGAAACAGATATTTAGTTACTTCGAGCTACAGAAGAACTCAACTAGGCTAGACAGTAGGAATGGAAATGAGATGAACCAGAACAGTTTTCAGCAGCTGGTCTGTTGGTACCTCGGGTGATTTGGCAACAGAACCATGAGATGCATTGCACCATGCAGCTACCACAAACACCGGCAGCAAGGAGGTGAGCAAGGGAACATGGTGAGTAACTTACCTTATGTATCAATCCTGTCCCATGTATGTACATCAGAGACATGTTCTGGCCATTACCAACTTATAGAGTCCAGATCAGATATTAGCATACCATCAGCAGGAAGCTGTACAGTGACAGGAAATTCCCAGCAAGCAGGCCTTACAGCAGCCAATAAATGACCAATAGCCATGCACAGTAAATGCACATTAAAAGCCAGCTTCAGTTTGCAGCAGAGCTGTGAGTCAACTATTGTTATAGCAGAAGCAACAGACTCATATTAGGTGCTGGTTTTCTTTACCACACCAGAATGGAAGTCAACATTAGCACCACACAGGTTTGAAAAGGCAGTTAAGTGATTAGGGGCATACTGGAATGAAACACTAGACAGGCAGTGACCTGTGCAAGTATGTTATTGTTGCCAGGTACAAACAGCACCAAAGTATCACCTATACAGTAAGTAGTACATGACTTCATGTAGCCAATTCAAGTGACAACTGGTCAACCAGTGTCAAATTGCCTGAGGAGATTAGCCCCATACTGTTTTGTAGCAGTGAAAACAGAATTCGGAGACTTACTGCAAAATGGCATGATATGCAGGCCTGACAACCTGTGGACCTCACTGTTTGCATTTGACAAAGAAAAAAGATGGTACTTGGAGGCCCTGTGGTGATTACAGGGCACTTAATTCCCGCACAGTTCTGGTCTGGTATCCAGTACCCAATGTCAGAGACTTTACCACTGTATTGGCAGGGACAACAATGTTCATTGTGACTGACTGCAAGAACATTTGCCCCCAAATTCTGGTCATAGAAGATGGCTTTCAGAAAATAGCAGTAATAACACACTTCAGCTTGTTCTAATAAATGAAAATGCCTTCTGGCCTAAAAAATGTGGCACAGGTGTCACAGTGATTTATTGATAAGATACTGTGTGGATGAAAATGTTTCATATCATTACATAACATTTTAGTGTTTTCAAAGTCATAAAGTGACCAAGAAGAACAGTTCAAGGCTATAATCAAGCAGATATAAAGAGATATGGAGTTGTAGTGAATGAAGCGAAATGTACACTCCAGCAGAAACAAGTAACGTTTCTGCATTATGATGTTTCAGTGACTGGGATATGCCCTCCAAAGGACAAAATAGGTTTCATTGAGAAAATACCACCTCCCACATATTATCACAAACTTAGAAGGTTTCTCGAAGCAGTCAATTTCTATAGACAGCATTTACCAGGCACGGCCGATATTTAGACAACACTGGTGGCTGCTCTAGGGAGCAGAGACACGACAGGCCAACATCTGAAATGGTCCCCTGAGATGCAAAAAGCTTTTTAACAAGTGAAATCCATCCTGAGGAATGTGATCCTGTTGGCACATCCGGACCCACGAGTACATTTAGCCATAGTTGTTGATGCCAGCCAACAGACAATTGGAGCAGTCCTCCAACAAAATGTGGATGGACTCTGGCAGCCCTTAGGGTTCTTTTCATGCAAACTTACAGCATTGCAAATCAAATGGAGCATGAATGACAGAAGTTACTTTTGATATATGAGGGGGTGTGATACTTTCGCCCATGCATCTACTGTCTTCACTGACCATAAGCCTATCACCTATGCATTTAGCAAGAATAAGTATACCTGCTCCCCATGACACTTTAGGCAGTTGGAATTTACAGTGCAATTTACAGCAGACCTGCATCACATTGGTTGAGTGGAGAACATCATTGCTGATTTCTTGCCAAGGGTGCAACCCATATTACAAACCACTGATTATGACCAGCCGGCAAGGGCTCAAATACTTGACCTACAGCTCAAAAAATACAGGCACAACATCTCTACAGGGCTGCAGTTTAAGCAAATATGACCAGCAGGAATGTGGACTGAGGTTTGGTGTGATACGTCAGAAGGCAAGCCATGTCCATTTGCCCCCACAAAACTGCAAAAGTTATTCTTTGGAAGTATTCATGGGCTAGCCCACCCAAATGTGAGAACACCACAGTGATGCTCATGACAGAAACTGGACATCGTGGGACCACTGCTGCCATCAGAAGGTTTTCATTACCTCCTTACAGTAGTAGATTGATATACAAGATGCAGTGACACTAACAGGTATATTAGCAGAGACAGTAGCATGGGTCTTTCTGGCCTTATGGATAGCTAGATTCAGTTGCTCATTGAGTGTCATTACAGACTAGGGTCACCAGTTCGGGTCAACATTATTTTTGGAGTTGTCCAAACTATGCAGATTCTGACACCATCACACAACCATCTACCATCTAGTCAGTGACAGAATGGTTGAGCAGCAGCGCCAGACATTGAAGGCTGTGTTCATGTGTCAACAGTTGGGCCTCAGCATTGCCAGTAGTTCTATTGGGAATGTGAGTTGCCTACGGACCAGATTTAAAAAGTGTCAATACTGGAAATGATCTGTGGAGAGACCTTGTGTCTACGAGTTGAGTTCTTCACAGCACAAGAGCTGTTGATGATCGTAGAATTTCCAAGTGGCTTAACAAGTAAGACCAGATATCTAAACTCTGGTCTCCAAGGGATCACGGTATGGAAACAGAAAAATGCTCTTCCATAAGGAGCTTTGTGCATGTTTGCACATCATGCTGAGGACAGATGCCATTCAATCACCACCGCACCCACCTTATTCAGGGCTGTACAGAGTACTAGTGAGGGGTGAACATTCATTGCAGACAGATGTACACAACAAGGCACTGATTGTCTCATTGGAAATAGTGAAGCCCACCCACATACTAGCAACTGATAAAGAAATAACAAATAGGAGACAGGAAGAGACACCCCCTCGAAGACAGCAGGAAAGTTGACCAGGACATGAAAATGGCACACTGCCATCAAGAGGTCGGACACCCCGAGAGAAAGGTCATAGGCAACACATGTGACAGATAGGACCTCTCAAGTGTGTCAGAGGATAACATACGGATACCCATATATCCCAGTAGTTCTGCCCTTCCACAGGGGTTCTGTGTTGGAGATGCCACAGTCAATGAATCAAAGTGTTGGGCTTTGGAGGGAGTAAAGTGTCACTACTATTACCCTTTGTTTTTTATAACATTTCCATCGTTGTTAAGGATTTATTACTCTCAATTTTATTATTCTGTTCTTGCAAAGCTGAATAAGGAGCTTCTTCGTTAGCTTTACATCAGTGCATGTCATTTGCTTAGTATTTATGGCAAATATCATTATAATATAATCTGACATGGCTTGTTTAGATAATGAAATGTATTCCAAAGAAGGCCACAGTGCTTAGCTGATGCTGCTGATTGTGGAATTAATCAGACTGTACACATCATTCCATGAAAAGCTGTGATCTAACAGAAAGATGTTGTCCGTCACCCTTTGCATAGAAGCTACTTCTCTAAGCCTCCAGCATCCGTATTTTACCATTATGCATGATTCTGTCAGTAGTCTTCTGATAATTCGTCTGCACTTGCCCTTAAAATATAATTTAGCACTGAACACTCACATATAATTGTTAAAATTCCATCCAGCACAGGATTTTGGCTGAAAGTAATTGGGCAATGTAATGTATATTCTGCCAAAAGTAAAAACTTCTACATCAGTTACAACCTTGAGACAGTGGTTAAGTCAAACCCTGTGCTAGCATCCATGAGAGTCTCTGTAGAGAATAAAATTAATAGAGAAGGGCCAGCATGTAGGTGAAGGATGTTAGAACAGTTCTACTGCAAGATCTTTGGTTGCAAAAGGCAAGAGTCCAGGCTCAAGTCCTGGTCCATCACGCAGTTAAGCTTGTCATAAATGACTGAACTATAATGAATTCTGTAAAGGATGGATAGCATATTTCTTAAAATTATTATTAGATCTTAATATGCACTTGAGTTACGAATATTTCATTCAATCTATATGTGATTATGGTTATCAAACTTTTAGAATGTATGCTTCCTTTCAACACTTTCTGTCATTAACAACATAGTCTTATTTCTGAGCTTTGACAACAATATTTATCTCGGAGAAATAAGAAATACCTATAATCAACAGATAACTTTTCCAAACTTTCTACACATACAAATGTTTAAGCAGTTAGGCTTGGCAGCAACCCTTTTGTGAATGTTGTCGTAAATAACTCATCACAGTTGTCAACCAATGGCATCATTTGATAAATATTACATTAGAAAATAAAATTACTTGTATCCTACTACATATCATTCTCTCACGGAAAGGAGAAAATTATTCAGCCTTGTAAACATGCATGCATGTGCGTGTGTGTGTGTGTGTGTGTGTGTGTGTGTGTGTGTGTGTGTAGTTGAAGCTACATTAAGTTTAATATCAAAGTACTGTAATAATTGGTAAATAATTTGTGGTAACTATCTGTTTGTTATGAGGAATTATTTTTTTGTGAACCAACCAGCACATTCCACACAGTAATCTTTCTTCTGTTCCTCGTATACAATAGAAAAGGCTTGTCTGTGGTTACAATAGAAGTACCATAATCTCTGCTTCCAACAACACCAATAGAAAATGTTTTATAACAGATAATATCTCTGTCATAGTAAGCCTCCAATCCTTGCAAAGGCTTCTCACTTCCTCTCACCAAAGCAAGTGTCATCCATGAATTACCTGGAACAACTTCATTTGTGGTACAAGAAAACGTCAAACTATGAAAGAGAGATGCCTACTTATACTACAGACAGATGTTTATCAAACTAGTGAAATGTATAGGGGCCCATTCAGTCCTTGATAATGAAAAGCATTGTATGCAGAAAATGTGTGTTGGCTTTGAAACAATGTGTTCCACCTGAGTGAGGGACCATCTTAAACAGTGAAATGCATAACAAACTTTATGTTGGCTTTTCTTTTTGCAGATGATTTGATGTTATCTGTTTGACATTATGGTACTAGTACATTAAATGCATCTGCCTAAGCTTAGATGCTTAGCTGAAACAAAGTATTAACAGAGCTAAAGTGATGTGAATATGCACATAAAGTAAATCTGATACAGTGAAGTTTGGTTTGAATGCCACAGTGCTTCACTAGGTGGGATTCAAATGGAAGTGGTATGCCCTTTCCTTTCTCCAAATTTTGAAATGACTTACACAACTAGTTCTTGGGGGCCCTATAGTTAAATGTAGACTCCACACTTTGGTGCATATAGGCATTTTTCATATGTTTGCCAGAGGTGAAAGAAGCAATAAACATTAAAAAAAAGTCCTACAAGTGCAGAGAGGGGAGAGAACGCAACTTAACTCTGGCCACTTTTGTTATACTGTAACTGTGGGCTGCAAATTTTATATTTTAGTGTTCACTCTCACCAAACTTCAGACAATGTATTTGAAAAACAAATGCACAGTAATTTGTAATGCACATGGACTGTTTACCTTCAAAATTATATTAGCAGTTGGTAGCAAATTCCTGTGCTTGTCTAATTTTGTCTCCTTTTTTCAGTTATGTTATCCATAGAAAGCATTTGGAAAACTACGCCCATGAAAGGTATAATTACATGAACAAGTCAAAATATCAGCTGCCTAGTAATGATGCCTTCACTAGTGGCAGTTCACTGCTTAGATAACTCTGAATTATTCGACTCAGTTCAAGAAGTGGTCAGATGTACAGTGTTCACAGACCCAACTCGCTAGCCAATTCATTGGAGGGATTATGTTGATTATAATTGGTTTTAGCAATACCAGTACTATAACAGCCCTTCCAATGTTTGTGATTTTCAGTACAGAATAATTTCACTCGTCAATCAACATTCATCGCAAAATGTGGCAGTGAACAAAACCTATAGGGGAATTGTCACTTAATATGTCACCTTGAGAATCAAGAGCTGCCTTTACTAGTGCGTAAACATGTTCGACAATGTTTCAGATATTGACGACAAACTAAACAATGCTGGAGGAATGGAATGTGTAAACAATGCAAAGCAGAGGCAAGAAATATTTGATGACAGTAACGATAATTTGGAAATGAAAGGCACAGGATATAAAAGTGATGTAAATGCAACAGAGAAGAAAACCAAACAGACAATGGAACAGGGTAGTAATTTGCCGGTATTTAGTAGTATGAATGCTTTAATGCAAATGATTCAAAAAATTGGGTGAGTAAATGAGGCAGTGAGATCAGATTCGTGACGAAGACCGTAAGTAGTGAGATAAGATCCGTAAATTAGGAAATAACTGATGTGAGGTGAAATAGAAATTTCAAACAAAACCTTGCGAAAAGAAGTAAATGACTTGGATACTAAATTTAGTAATAACAGAAAAGATGTGATGAAACTTTTTACGGACGGAATGAAAAGAATGAAGGACAACATGCAACAACAATTGGGTGACGTACTAGATGAAAATTGCGAACATATCGGAAATCAACTGCAACATGATATCGGTGTGAGAACGGACGAGATCAATGAAAATGTTAACATAAAGGTGAATCGGAAAATAGCAAGAGTCCGTTCTGACTTTAAAAACTCGGTGGCTTCTTTGAATTTCCAAATTGTAACTGTTAAGGCCAAAGTTCAGGCGTTGGAAATATATATTAATAAGTTTTCTGAAATAAAAGACAAAGATGTGGGTGAGATAAATTAGTGTATTAAAAATCTGGAGAACGCATGAAATCTAACCGCCATGTACGATGTACGAGGAAATGCCAGAGCCAAATAAGCAGGGAGATTGATAAATTTGATCCGAAAGGTGGTAGTTACCTGTCGTGTTCATGGACAAATGTAAGGCGTTAATTCCGAAAGAATTGCCAGAAGAAAATCGTGTCAGGATTGCCAGGACACGACTGAGTGGTGACGTAAATAGATGAGCAGATCGCGCCCTGAGCGGCTGCGAAACGCTTGACGAATTCTTAAAACGATTTGAAGACGAATACATCAGCCAGTAAACAGGAGGAAGTAATTACGGAATTTAGGTATGCTCCTCAGTAACGTGCCAGCAGAGACTCAAATATGAAAAGTTTAAGCGAAGATATGTGTACAAAGATCAAGCATGTAAAAGGACACATAACCGAACAGAGAATGTTGGACACACTGCTCGGCAAATTGCCACGTAGTGTCCGCGGCTACACGATGGTGGCTGTAGCAAAACAGCGTTTTTAAAAAGATAGGAGATCTAGATGTGTTATACCGTGATAACGAAAATCGCCAGTACAGTCACCACAACAGGAGCTATAATCAGAAAGGAAATAGTAACTATTACGAAAGACGAGGTCAAAATAATCAAAGTCAAAACGGAAACTTACATAGTGGTTACAATGTGGGACCTGCACATGTAGATAGTGGAAGACGAGGCGAAAGAGGTTATGGCCGTGGTAGGGGAGTTTATAATTGTAACCACCATGGCAATGATAAGAGTGGGAAACGGGGCTCCGCAACAGTAGCGGATCTTACTGCTGAGGACCGCTTTGTGAGACCCCGCCGGCTTCAGAGGCAGAATTGCCGCCGAGACAATGACTACGCCAAGGGAAGCAAAATAAGTAACGAACTTAAACGAGGTCAAGTGTACTCTGGAAACAGCGAGAATGAAAAACGATGCAGAAACGTCACGAGCCAGCCGTTGTGACCGAGCGGTTCTAGGCGCTTCAGTCCGGAACCTCACTTCTGCTACGGTCGCAGGTTCGAATCCAACCTCGGGCATGGATGTGTGTGATGTCCTTAGGTTATTTAGGTTTAAGTAGTTCTAAGTCTAGGGGACTGATGACCTCAGATGTTGTTCCCCATAGTGCTTTGAATCATTTGAAATGTCGCGATTAGGGCGCTGGTCGAATTTGGTCTATTAGCAAGATAAATATCGAATGTTCTTGGAGTGGCGTATCTTCCGGTAGCTAATAAGCAAGTTGTCTCGGTAAATGAAGTGGGAAAAATTGAGGATAAGGGATGGCTGACGCAATTAAGTAATATGTACGATGGTTTGAAGGATTGGAAGAAAGAAAGTAGCGTATATTTTACGGCAAGTAATGAGGAAGTGATGAGTAATGATGATGAGTATTTTGTCTGTGAGACGAAATGGGCGGGTAATTTGAAAGAGGTGTTACATAAAGTAAATAATATTGATGAGATACGTGAATATAATAAAGAATGTGGGCATGTGAGGTGCGTAATACAGCGGATTAGAAAAGACAGCCGGAAACTGTGTTATAGGGCAAGCGTCTGCTTGTTCTGATAACTGGGTGAGATTAGTGAGCGAAACGGAAGATTCCAATGTGTACCAAGTTACGGCAGAAGTATTGTGTTCAGGTTTAGTAAGCCAGCTTGACGATGGAACAGATACTGCGGAAATAAAACTTGTTTTGTTTCAAACAGAAGAAGGTAGTAGTAGGGGGCAGAAAACACCATCGGATAAAATGGTTGAGCCGGGCGGTATACTGTGGAATGATTTGGAAGTGGAACAGGATTTATTAATTGAAGATAGAGGTGATGAGACGAGACAATGTGAACAAATAATGATCTCTGTAAATATACATGGTGTGGAAGCTGAGATATTAATCGATAGTGGTACCTAGTCAGATTAGTGTGTGTTTCCAGTCATTTTATGAGCATATTAGGAATGAACGTGAAATAGTCGAGATGTCAGTTGAGAGCGTGAAGATAATAGGTGCTACTGGTAGTTGTAGTAAACCAATAAAATCTCATATGTGGTTACAAATGGTTATTAAAAATGTGTTGTGTGAACACGATTTCTTAGTGGTTCTTCAGCTAAGTATTGAAATAATTGCAGGTATGGATTGGATGACTAAGCGTAAAGTAATTATTGACTGTGATAGGAAGGAAATGATTTTTCAGTGGGAGACAGGAACATAAATGTGTATTTTGATGAAGTAGTAGAAACTGGTGAAAGGAGTGAAGTTAACTTACGAATATTAAGTTACCAATGTGCGTAGGTTTGGGCGAAGGAGCTGAGTGTTATCATGTTAGAAACGTGAATAAATTGTATCCATCTTATGAAAAAATGAACGCAGGAATTGCCTGTTACAGTACCCATCTCTGTCGCGGACTTCCTCTGTCTCTTCTCCCATGGCACTTATAATTTCTTGCCTTTAAGGGAAGTCCCTCACTCTCCACTCTTTGTAGATGTCCATTCCATTTTATTCCGTAATCTCGAATTTTATCATTGAGGCTAAAGATTTGCAGTTCTTCTCTAATATCTTGATTTCTTAGCCTATCTTCTCTTGAGCAACCTTTAACACCTCCAAAGAATTTCATTTCTTGCGCCTGAATCCGGCTTCTTGCTTCTTGGTAATCACCAATGTC